>NC_138297.1:10277500-10522500 GCF_965601325.2 Salmo salar
GTGTGTGTTTCTGACTGTGTGTGTGTGTTTCTGACTGTGTGTGTGTGTTTCTGACTGTGTGTGTGTGTTTCTGACTGTGTGTGTGTGTTTCTGACTGTGTGTGTGTGTTTCTGACTGTGTGTGTGTGTTTCTGACTGTGTGTGTGTGTTTCTGACTGTGTGTGTGTGTTTCTGACTGTGTGTGTGTGTTTCTGACTGTGTGTGTGTGTTTCTGACTGTGTGTGTTTCTGACTGTGTGTGTTTCTGACTGTGTGTGTTTCTGACTGTGTGTGTGTGTTTCTGACTGTGTGTGTGTTTCTGACTGTGTGTGTGTGTTTCTGACTGTGTGTGTGTGTGTTTCTGTGTGTGTGTTTCTGACTGTGTGTGTGTGTGTTTCTCTGTGTGTTTGACTGTATGTGTGTGTTTCTCTGTGTGTGTTTCTCTGTGTGTGTTTGACTGTGTGTTTGTGTGTGTGTTTCTCTGTGTGTGTTTCTGACTGTATGTGTGTGTTTCTCTGTGTGTGTTTCTGACTGTGTGTGTGTGTGTGGTGTTTGTCGGCGCCCTCAGTGCGCATCTCCCATGGCTGGGCCGGCACTTTTTCGGCAGACAGGCAGCATTGCAGCTTTGCCCAACATCACAATCAATAATGCAAACCTTGCCTGATGCCACTCGTTAATCACTTACTAATTACAGTTCCCCCCCCTTTCTCTCCCTCTCTATTTTTCCATTGCGTTTGTCGGTTTATTTATTGGGACATGGTCGCTCGCAGCAATGGAAGTCAGTACAAGGGAGGGAGGGGAGGGAGAGAGGGAGAGCGGGATGGAGAGAGGCGGCGAGTCAGTGTTTTGTGCTCAGTATTACAGTGGATGTTGGTTGTAGGCTTGGGTGTTAAGGGAGGGGAGTGTCAATGCCACTCCGACATTGCTTGATCTAATATTTATGTATTTCTTAATTCATTATTTTACTTTTAGGTGTGTGTGTATTGTTGTGAATTGTTAGATACAACTGCACTGTTGGAGCTAGGAACACAAGCATTTCACTACACCCGCAATAACATCTGCTAAATATGTGGCCAATAAAATGGTATTGTATTTGATTTAAAGGCGGTGTGGGGAGGGGGATAAGTTGTGTTTTGACTTTTTAAAGTAGGAAAGTGAATGTGATGTCACTTTGCCTCAGGAGCAGAGCAGGATCACAATCTGGGTGAAGGGAGAGGTTCGCTTCAGTCTCTCTCTGCTCTGCTGTCTGTGATTGGTCGGGACTGATCCTACCTCACACCACTACGTTGGGGTCAGTGACCGGGTAACATGAAAATTGGCACAAGGCAGGTTGGCACTACCGCAATGCCAACTTTTGTCCGAGGCTGAGGGGGAACGTTGAAGAGTGTGGGGTTAGGGACACTGTGGGGTTAGGGACACTGTGGGGTTAGGGACACTGTGGGGTTAGGGACACTGTTGACTATGTGTGTGATTGATAAGGCAAGGCTATTTTTTGTACCTTGAGTTTTTTTATTTATGTAATTATTGCATCTGACTTTTCCCAAATATTCAAGATTCTCACACGTTTGTGGTTGCAGGACAGAAAGAAAAAGAAAAAAACACCCTTGGAGTCTCCCAATGCATTATGGGAAACTTTTATGAACTTTACACTACTTTTCCTACTTTCACTCCTTCCATCTCTCTCACCCCTCTGTCATCATCACCCCCTACCTAGTTCTAAGGCTCTCCAATGTTCCCAGACTGAAGTAATCACCCTATGGTCTCCAGGCTGTGTGATATCATCGGTGGCGTGGGAGAGTTGAGAGAGTGGCGCTCTCAACTTCTCACTCCGCCCCCCGAGGGTTTCCCTAGACGACGATAAGTGTCAATCACCTCCTTTCGTCAGATTTCGTCAACCTCTGACTCTCAGACATATAGGAGCCTCCAGGGACAAAACGGGGCCCTCAACAGAACCCTTGGGGGGCGATCTTATGTCACATGTGAACCTGTCTGTCAGTTTTTGAAAGCGCTAGCCCCAAAGCTAGGATTTGGTGTGTGTGTGTGTGTGTGTGTGTGTGTGTGTGTGTGTGTGTGTGTGTGTGTGTGGGTTGAGGCAAAGGGGATGAGTGATCTGTCTGGCTGTCTGTGTGTTACTGCAAAGCCCCTTAATGCAAAAATCTCTCTCTCTCTCTTCCTAACACCTCACTGCTCTTTATCTGAGCGTTTGTTTTTGAAATGTTTTTAGAATATAGCAATGTCCATGATATACAGTCTATTTATTAATATATCAACGTCCATGATATAGTCTATTTATTAATATATCAATGTTCATGATATACAGTCTATTAATAAATATATCAATGTCCATGATATACAGTCTATTAATAAATATATCAATGTTCATGGTATACAGTCTATTAATAAATATATCAATGTTCATAATATACAGTCTATTAATAAATATATCAATGTCCATGATATACAGTCTATTAATAAACTAGTGTTACTCCCTCTTTTTCAAAAAAAACCTATCTACACCTTACATTTGTTTGTTTATTTTATATAATTAATAGAATCACACTTAAGACCTAAAAGTGAAATCCTGGCTAATGAAGTTCCAGCATCTCGTTGTCTTAATTGTTGTCGAGGGCATTTCCACGCAGTTCCACTGTATCACCAGTTGGTGTCACCATGACTCCACTGATATGTTCCAGGGTGTTGCTTGGTCTGAAGCACTAGATTGACAATAAGTGTTTGCTATAGGAGCTTTTCTTTCTAACCACATGCACATTCTATCATTGAAGGCTTTCAGCTCCATAGAGGTGTGTTAATTGCTTTCCTGAAGCATGTGACAAATAAAGATACACACACTATGATTCACACACACACACACACACACGCCATAACGTAAATACATATGCAGATGACAACAGTCACTCCAGTTATCCAAACAATACCCGGCTTGAGAAGTGGATAAGGGTAAGAACACAAACAAGTGATAGAACAACACGGGAAAGGAAAGAACAAGAGAGAACAACACGGGAAAGGAAAGAACAAGAGAGAACAACACGGGAAAGGAAAGAACAAGAGAGAGAACAACACAGGAAAGGAAAGAACAAGAGAGAACAACACAGGAAAGGAAAGAACAAGAGAGAGAACAACACAGGAAAGGAAAGAACAAGAGAGAACAACACAGGAAAGGAAAGAACAAGAGAGAGAACAACACAGGAAAGGAAAGAACAAGAGAGAGAACAACACGGGAAAGGAAAGAACAAGAGAGAGAACAACACAGGAAAGGAAAGAACAAGAGAGAGAACAACACAGGAAAGGAAAGAACAAGAGAGAACAACACAGGAAAGGAAAGAACAAGAGAGAACAACACAGGAAAGGAAAGAACAAGAGAGAGAACAACACAGGAAAGGAAAGAACAAGAGAGAACAACACAGGAAAGGAAAGAACAAGAGAGAGAACAACACAGGAAAGGAAAGAACAAGAGAGAACAACACGGGAAAGGAAAGAACAAGAGAGAACAACACAGGAAAGGAAAGAACAAGAGAGAGAACAACACGGGAAAGGAAAGAACAAGAGAGAACAACACAGGAAAGGAAAGAACAAGAGAGAACAACACAGGAAAGGAAAGAACAAGAGAGAACAACACAGGAAAGGAAAGAACAAGAGAGAACAACACAGGAAAGGAAAGAACAAGAGAGAACAACACAGGAAAGGAAAGAACAAGAGAGAACAACACAGGAAAGGAAAGAACAAGAGAGAACAACACAGGAAAGGAAAGAACAAGAGAGAGAACAACACAGGAAAGGAAAGAACAAGAGAGAGAACAACACGGGAAAGGAAAGAACAAGAGAGAGAACAACACAGGAAAGGAAAGAACAAGAGAGAACAACACGGGAAAGGAAAGAACAAGAGAGAGAACAACACAGGAAAGGAAAGAACAAGAGAGAACAACACAGGAAAGGAAAGAGAAGGATGAGTAGAGCAGATAGCGGAGGAAGATCGAAGCGAGGGAGCGAGAGACGGAGGGAAGAACAAGTGCAGTGCAGGAGAGACGGAGCGAGCAGCGGCGTATAAGGTGTGTCCATTATCTTGACTGAGAGAGAGGAAGGCCTCGTTTCTTCCAAGGCATTCCTCTGGGCCTAGTTGTCAAAACCCACTGTATCTGCTTTCTGTTGGACCACAACTTCTGTTGATCTCTGAATCAACAGCCCCTTCCTCCCTCCATCACTCCATCATAGTATTTACAGATGATGCTCACGTCTTTTTCCACATGACCCCAAAAAAATGTCATTATAACAATGAATTTCATCTAAACCACATTACACTTAATGCCGCTTAGTGCTGATAATTGAGTCGTTCGCTCCCACTTGCGTTTATATTCCCATCTCCCCATACTCCATCTAAATGGAGACTGAGAGGAAAAGGGTGAGAGATAGAGGGAGAGAGAATCGGAGCAAAAGTGAGAGACACAGAGAGGACAGGAGAATCAGAGAGAAGTAGGTAGAGAGAGCTTTATTAAAAGTTCAAAGTTCACAGCCCTGTGGTGGCTCAGTGCTACTATACTAAAGGAGAGGTGCTCTCTTAGGTGATTTTCTATCTGCGCGTCTTTCTTTTTTGTTCTGCGACCATCTTCTGGTAGGGCTGCAGGTACACTACATGGCCAAAACTATGTGGATTCGGCTATTTCAGCCACACCCGTAGCTGACAGGAGTATAACATTGTAGACAAACATTGGCAGTAGAATGGTCTGTACGGAAGAGCTCAGTGACTTTCAACGTGGCACCGTCATAGGATGCCGCCTTCCCAAAAATTCAGTTTGTCAAATTTCTGCACTTCTAGAGCTAGCCTGGTCAACTGTCAGTGCTGTTATTGACGTGGAAATGTCTAGGAGCAACAACGGCTCAGCCATGAAGTGGTAGGCCACAAAAGCTCACCGAACGGGACTGCCGAGTGCTCTCTTCTTTTTCTCTCTCTCTCTCTCCTCTCTCTCTCTCTCTCTCTCTCTCTCTCTCTCTCTCTCATATATTTGTCTCTCTCATATATTTGTCTCTCTCTCATATATTTCTCTCTCTCTGTCAGTCTCTCTGTCTGTCTCTCTGTCTCTCTCTCTGTCTCATATATTTGTCTCCCTCACTCTGCCCAGAAAGCAGGAGTCCCTGGCTAATTCTTCATTGGGCTGTATGTGATAGGATCCAGAAATAGGGTTGGATGTCAGGTCACTAACTAAATGTAAAAAAACCTCCAGAGGCAGTGAGAGAGGCGTCTGGTCACCCCTCCCACTCATTCTATCCCCTCTCCCCACACAGTTACACACACACACTCACACACATAAATTCTTCCATGCTCACATACACACACACATTCTACCCCCCCCCCCCCCCCACACACACACACACACACACACACGTGGTATAGTCTCCAGAAATAGGGTTGGATGTCAGGTCACTAACTTAATTAAAAAACCTCCAGAGGGAGTGAGAGAGGCGTCCGGTGGATTCCCACTCATTCTATCCCCTCTCCCCACACAGTTACACACACACGCACATAAACACATGCATGCTCCCCCCCCCCCCCTCTACACACACACACACACACACACACACACACACACACACACACACACACACACACACACACACACACACACACACACACACACACACTACAATACAATACAGTACAATACAGTTTCAGGTCAGAGAATCAGATTCAGGTCAACTCTATTGGAGAGAGAGAGCTAGAGAGAGAGAGAGAGAGAGAGAGACTGGTGTTTTTATCCAGCGTACTTGGAATGATAATTACATTATTGATATGAATAATGCAAAGTCTGGATGTCCCTCTTTATTCCGCTACAACACCCAGGAATAATGTCCTCTAATTCACTGTGTGGAGAGAACATTATGGTGACATAACGGACTTCCTGTTTCTCCACCAACGCTGCTTTACAGGCTTTTTGTTGGAGATTTGAACTTCATACAGTGGGAATGTTAGCCAGTTAGCTAGTTTGACACAGCATCAACTTCATACTCTACAGTGAGATGGAATTTTAACGTTTTGGATAGTTGTCTGCTTTGTCACAGTGTGTTTTCGACTTGGTTTCTGTCCATGTGGCAATGTGACCCAATACTTTCAGTGTCGTTGTCTTGGGACACCAGCGAATGAGGGTCACAGATTCCTCCAGGGCATCATGCTCATTATTTGCCTGTTGTGCTGGTTTGGAGTGTGGGGTAATTAAATCCCTGTTCAGCCAACAAACACTTCGGACCTACTAGTGTGGTTGTATAAATATGGGACACTTTTGTTATAAGGTTTCTGTCATGCCCAGAGAATACTATGGTGTGTGTTTGTATCATTTGGGAGTGTGTGTGTGTGTGTGTGCGCACCTTAACGTCCCATTATGCTTCTTCTGAAGCCTCTTTGTCTCTGTGTCTTCCTACAGGAGATGTACTCTAAAGGTCTGATCCCGTGCAGTGTGATGAAACAGGTGCGAGGGCAGGGGGACAACCGCTTCGAAGTGGTCACCTCCCTCAGGATCTTCGTGTTTCGGCTGGAGAGGGAAGGTAAAAAGGAATGCACCTTACACCTCGCCCCTTACATCTTACACCTTCCTCCCTGTATCTTCCCTCTATACTCTCCCTGTATCTTCCCTCTATAGTCTCCCCTCCCTCTCCTCTCCCTCCCTCTATCTTCCCTCTATACCCTCCTCTCCCTCTATCTTCCCTCTATAGTCTCCTCTCCCTCTGTTCTCTCCTCTCCCTCCATCTTTCCTCTCTCCTCTCCCTCTATTTTCCCTCTATAGTCTCCTCTCCTCACCCTCTATCTTCCCTCTATAGTCTCCTCTCCCCTCCCTCTCCTTCCCTCTATAGTCTCCTCTCCCCTCCCTCTCCTTCCCTCTATAGTCTCCTCTATCTTCCCTCTATAGTCTCCTCTCCCCTCCCTCTCCTTCCCTCTATAGTCTCCTCTCTCCTCCCTCTCCTTCCCTCTATAGTCTCCTCTATTTTCCCTCTATAGTCTCCTCTCCCCTCCCTCTCCTTCCATCTATAGTCGCCTCTATCTTCCCTCTATAGTCTCCTCTCCCCTCCCTCTCCTTCCCTCTATAGTCTCCTCCCCCCTCCCTCTTCTTCCCTCTATAGTCTCCTCTCCCCTCCCTCTTCTTCCCTCTATAGTCTCCTCTATCTTCCCTCTATAGTCTCCTCTCCCCTCCCTCTCCTTCCCTCTATAGTCTCCTCTCCCCTCCCTCTCCTTCCCTCTATAGTCTCCTCTCCCCTCCCTCTCCTTCCCTCTATAGTCTCCTCTCCCCTCCCTCTCCTTCCCTCTATAGTCGCCTCTATCTTCCCTCTATAGTCTCCTCTCCCCTCCCTCTCCTTCCCTCTATAGTCTCCTCTCCCCTCCCTCTCCTTCCCTCTATAGTCTCCTCTCCCCTCCCTCTTCTTCCCTCTATAGTCTCCTCTCCCCTCCCTCTCCTTCCCCTATAGTCTCCTCTCCCCTCCCTCTCCTTCCCTCTATAGTCTCCTCTCCCCTCCCTCTCCTTCCCTCTATAGTCTCCTCTCCCCTCCCTCTCCTTCCCTCTATAGTCTCCTCTATCTTCCCTCTATAGTCTCCTCTCCCCTCCTTCTCCTTTCCTCTATAGTCTCCTCTCCCCTCCCTCTCCTTCCCTCTATAGTCTCCTCTCTTCTCCTTCCCTCTATAGTCTCCTCTCCCCTCCCTCTCCTTCGCTCTATAGTCCCCTCTATAGTCTCCTCTATCTTCCCTCTATAGTCTCCTCTCCCCTCCTTCTCCTTCCCTCTATAGTCTCCTCTCCCCTCCCTCTCCTTCCCTCTATAGTCTCCTTTATCTTCCTTCTATAGTCTCCTCTCCCCTCCCTCTCCTTCCCTCTATAGTCTCCTCGCCCCTCCCTCTCCTTCACTCTATAGTCTCCTCTCCCCTCCCTCTCCTTCCCTCTATTGTCTCCTCTCCCCTCCCTCTCCTTCCCTCTATAGTCTCCTCTCCCCTCCCTCTCCTTCGCTCTATAGTCCCCTCTATAGTCTCCTCTATCTTCCCTCTATAGTCTCCTCTCCCCTCCTTCTCCTTCCCTCTATAGTCTCCTCTCCCCTCCCTCTCCTTCCCTCTATAGTCTCCTTTATCTTCCTTCTATAGTCTCCTCTCCCCTCCCTCTCCTTCCCTCTATAGTCTCCTCGCCCCTCCCTCTCCTTCACTCTATAGTCTCCTCTCCCCTCCCTCTCCTTCCCTCTATTGTCTCCTCTCCCCTCCCTCTCCTTCCCTCTATTGTCTCCTCTCCCCTCCCTCTCCTTCCCTCTATAGTCTCCTCTCCCCTCCCTCTCCTTCCCTCTATAGTCTCCCTATAGAAGATGAAACATCCCCACCGGCGCTGCCTGTTAAGCGTATGCATTACCACTGTTTGGCCTCGGCTAATGGGGATCCTAAAAAATGAAATCAAATGAAAATCTCAGCCTCTTTTCTACTTTCTCTTTTTCCCTCTCATCTCTCTCTTTCACTAATCTCCTCTTTCTCTCATCTCTTTCAATCATTTCTTTCTCTCATCGCTCTCTTTTTCTCATCTCTCTCATCTCTCTCTCATCTGTCTTTCTCTCCTCTCATCTCTCATCTTTCTCTCATCTCTTCCACTTTCCCTTGCTCCCTCTACATTTATCGCTTACTTTCTTACTTTCTCCCTCTGTATGCCTCTCGTTCCTTCTCTCTCTCCCTCTGTATGCCTCTCTCGTTCCTTCTCTCTATTCTCTCTCTCCCTCTGTATGCCTCTCTCGTTCCTTCTCTCTCTCCCTCTGTATGCCTCTCTCGTTCCTTCTCTCGCTTCTCTCTCCCTCTGTATGCCTCTCTCGTTCCTTCTCTCTCTTCTCTCTCTCCCTCTGTATGCCTCTCTCGTTCCTTCTCTCGCTTCTCTCTCCCTCTGTATGCCTTTCTCGTTCCTTCTCTCTCTTCTCTCTCTCCCTCTGTATGCCTCTCTCGTTCCTTCTCTCTCTTCTCTCTCTCCCTCTTTATTTTCAAACAGAATAGTGGAGAACTTCCTCTATGCAAACATCTCAGGCAATTAGGTGGGTTTGTGTCTGTTCTAATGAGGGGAAACGGAGACGCTTTTCACGTTTTTCACTTCTAACACCCCCCCCCCCAGCGGAGACTGGCTGGGTTTGATGTTGAGCAGTGGAGGAGACTGACTGGGTTTAATGTTGAGCAGTGGAGGAGACTAGCTGGGCTGGATGTTGAGCAGTGGAGGAGACTGGCTGGGTTTGATGTTGAGCAGTGGAGGAGACTAGCTGGGTTTGATGTTGAGCAGTGGAGGAGACTAGCTGGGTTTGATGTTGAGCAGTGGAGGAGACTGACTGGGTTTAATGTTGAGCAGTGGAGGAGACTGGCTGGGTTTGATGTTGAGCAGTGGAGGAGACTAGCTGGGTTTGATGTTGAGCAGTGGAGGAGACTAGCTGGGCTTGATGTTGAGCAGTGGAGGAGACTAGCTGGGTTTGATGTTGAGCAGTGGAGGAGACTAGCTGGGCTTGATGTTGAGCAGTGGAGGAGACTGGCTGGGCTTGATGTTGAGCAGTGGAGGAGACTAGCTGGGTTTGATGTTGAGCAGTGGAGGAGACTGACTGGGTTTGATGTTGAGCAGTGGAGGAGACTGGCTGGGTTTAATGTTGAGCAGTGGAGGAGACTAGCTGGGTTTGATGTTGAGCAGTGGAGGAGACTGGCTGGGTTTGATGTTGAGCAGTGGAGGAGACTGGCTGGGTTTGATGTTGAGCAGTGGAGGAGACTGGCTGGGTTTGATGTTGAGCAGTGGAGGAGACTGGCTGGGTTTGATGTTGAGCAGTGGAGGAGACTGGCGGGGTTTGATGTTGAGCAGTGGAGGAGACTGATTGGGCTTGGGGAAAGTCACAGACAGACAGACAGACAGACAGACAGACAGACAGACAGACAGACAGACAGACAGACAGACAGACAGACAGACAGACAGACAGACAGACAGACAGACAGACAGACAGACAGACAGACAGACAGACAGACAGACAGACAAGTAAACAAGGAAGTTCGAATAAGAAGGCCAGAAACAAAGATACAGTCAGACATGCAGAAGGAGAGAGAGGAGATGGAGAGCAGATGAATAATTTAAGGACAAAGAGGGAGAGAGTGCTCGCAGCTGTCCGCTAGCTGTTATCATTGGACTGCAGGGGTACAGTACTGTTCCCTCATATGTACCTCAGCTGGAGAAAGAGGGAGGGAGGGAGAGAAAGAGGGAGGGAGAGAAAGAGGCCGCCCAAAGACACAGAAGAGACACAGACTGGCAGGCGTATAAATAACTCACCAGGAGACAGGAGAGGGAAGCGCACATGGTCAGAGTGGTTGGCTCATACAAACTGTCAACCAGCTGATGCACAGCGATACGGAGGGGTTTGTGGAAGTCAAGTGTGGGAGAGAGTTAGTTGTGCATTTTGTGTTTCTGTGTAGATATTTCTGCAGCATGGCGTATATAGAGAACAGAGAGGACAGTTAGACCACAACCTCTTCACATTGTGGACAGCTCCTCTCCTCTTCACCTCCCGCTCTTCACATGTACAGAGAAGAGAGAAAACAATCTACTCCAGAGAGAGAGAGAGAGAGAGAGAGAGAGAGACCCACCCACCCATTCAGTAGAGATGAGATACTCACTCACTGGCTGTGTACTATGGAGAGCCCTATATACCGTTTAGGACACAGACATAATGTGTGTGTCTGTCTCTCTTCTTCTCAATCTTATAAGAGAGGCGAGGTACAGTCCAGAGGTTATCAGGGTGGAGTGGTACAGTCCAGAGGTTAACAGGGTGGAGTGGTACAGTCCAGAGGTTAACAGGGTGGAGTGGTACAGTCCAGAGGTTAACAGGGTGGAGTGGTACAGTCCAGAGGTTAACAGGGTGGAGTGTGTGCTCTTGAAGAGTGCTTCGGAACAGAGAGTGTAGACTGGTTTCCTGTGCACGTGGACAGACAAGTGCAGACATCTGGGCTACGTTCAGTTGTCAAATGTTGCAGATGGAAATGCCACGACTAGAGCAGACATGGAAAGTTTCTTTCTACATCACATATTTCGATCTGAACGTTCCAAAACCATTGCGTCCTTAAGAACGCGTTTCTCTCTGTTCTTACCCTGATGGCCAAGAATTCAACTCTTCATAGCTAGAATTCATTCCCATTCTCTCTCACACATTGATAATCAATACTTTCTACCCTAACCCTTCCTACTATTCTTCATCTCCAACTTTCCACCTGATCCTGTCCCTGTTGTCTCTCTTCCACCTGATCCTGTCCCTGTTGTCTCTCTTCCACCTGATCCTGTCCCTGTTGTCTCTCTTCCACCTGATCCTGTCCCTGTTGTCTCTCTTCCACCTGACCCTGTCCCTGTTGTCTCTCTTCCACCTGATCCTGTCCCTGTTGTCTCTCTTCCACCTGACCCTGTCCCTGTTGTCTCTCTTCCACCTGATCCTGTCCCTGTTGTCTCTCTTCCACCTAATCCTGTCCCTGTTGTCTCTCTTCCACCTGATCCTGTCCCTGTTGTCTCTCTTCCACCTGATCCTGTCCCTGTTGTCTCTCTTCCACCTGATCCTGTCCCTGTTGTCTCTCTTTCACCTGATCCTGTCCCTGTTGTCACTCTTCCACCTGATCCTGTCCCTGTTGTCTCTCTTCCACCTGATCCTGTCCCTGTTGTCACTCTTCCACCTGATCCTATCCCTGTTGTCTCTCTTCCACCTGATCCTGTCCCTGTTGTCTCTCTTTCACCTGATCCTGTCCCTGTTGTCACTCTTCCACCTGATCCTATCCCTGTTGTCTCTCTTCCACCTGATCCTGTCCCTGTTGTCTCTCTTCCACCTGATACTGTCCCTGTTGTCTCTGTTCTCCCCTCCCTCACCTCTTTCTATCCTTCCCTCCCTCCCTCTCCCCCCTTTCCTTCGCTCATCCCTTCTTCTCTTCCCCTCTCCCTTCCTCTCTGTCTCTTCCTCTCTCTCTCTGTCTCCCTCTTTCATCCCCCTCCCTTGGAGTGACGAGGCAGGGCAGATAGAGGAGAGGAAGGAAGGAAGGTCCTGAATAAATGAAAAGGAAAATAAGAGTGTCTCCCAGACAGACAGGTAATAGGACTACAAAATCAGGGAGGAACAGTACAGACTGGTGATGTGAAGAGCTGTGAATTATTAAAGGCTTTATGGTTTATTAATCCAGGCTCTTTGTGAATTCATAAGGTAGCTGATGGTTTGGCCGAGCCAGGTTGGGCTGGGCATGAAGGGGCCGGGAGGTTTGGGCTGGGCATGAAGGGCCAGGAGGTTTGAGCTGGGCATGAAGGTGCCAGGAGGTTTGAGCTGGGCATGAAGGGGCCGGGAGGTTTGGGCTGGGCATGAAGGGGCCAGGAGGTTTGGGCTGGGCATGAAGGGGCCAGGAGGTTTGGGCTGGGCATGAAGAGGCCCGGAGGTTTGGGCTGGGCATGAAGGGGCCAGGAGGTTTGAGCTGGGTGTTGAGGGGCATGAAGGGGCCAGGAGGTTTGAGCTGGGCATGAAGGGGCCAGGAGGTTTGAGCTGGGTGTTGGGCTGGGCATGAAGGGGCCAGGACGTTTGGGCTGGGCATGAAGGGGCCAGGAGGTTTGAGAGGTACTTTTCTATACACAGACACAGGAACTTCTTGTCCTTGGTCAGATCAATGAGTACAGCTAGGACAGAAGGACAGTGTTGGTGTGTGTGTGTGTAATTGATAGAGTGATAGCATCTTTGTCTGTGCTCATATGTTTTAGTTCTTTCTCTACATTGTAGAGGTGTAGAAACAACTTGAGAAGAGAGCTACCTAACTAACAGAAGCAGAGAGACTCCTCCTAAACCTTCTTATCCCTCTCCTGCCATCCCCCTGGCACCCAACTCCCATCCTGTCCCCCTGGCACCCAACTACCATCCCGTCCCCCTGGCACCCAACTACCATCCCGTCCCCCTGGCACCCAACTACCATCCCGTCCCCCTGGCACCCAACTACCATCCCGTCCCCCTGGCACCCAACTCTCATCCCGTCCCCCTGGCACCCAACTACCATCCCGTCCCCCTGGCACCCAACTACCATCCCGTCCCCCTGGCACCCAACTTCCATCCCGTCCCCCTGGCACCCAACTACCATCCCGTCCCCCTGGCACCCAACTACCATCCCGTCCCCCTGGCACCCAACTACCATCCCGTCCCCCTGGCACACAACTACCATCCCGTCCCCCTGGCACACAACTACTATCCCGTCCCCCTGGCACCCAACTACCATCCCGTCCCCCTGGCACCCAACTACCATCCCGTCCCCCTGGCACACAACTACTATCCCGTCCCCCTGGCACCCAACTACCATCCCGTCCCCCTGGCACCCAACTACCATGCTGTCCCCCTGGCACCCAACTACCATGCTGTCCCCCTGGCACCCAACTACCATGCTGTCCCCCTGGCACCCAACTACCATGCTGTCCCCCTGGCACCCAACTACCATCCCGTCCCCCTGGCACCCAACTACTATCCCGTCCCCCTGGCACCCAACCTTCATCCCGTCCCCCTGGCACCCAACTACCATCCCGTCCCCCTGGCACACAACTACCATCCCGTCCCCCTGGCACACAACTACTATCCCGTCCCCCTGGCACCCAACTACCATCCCGTCCCCCTGGCACCCAACTACCATCCCGTCTCCCTGGCACCCAACTACAATCCTGTCTCCCTGGCACCCAACTACCATCCTGTCCCCCTGGCACCCAACTACCATGCTGTCCCCCTGGCACCCAACTACCATGCTGTCCCCCTGGCACCCAACTACCATCCTGTCCCACTGGCACCCAACTACCATGCTGTCCCCCTGGCACCCAACAACCATGCTGCCCCCCTGGCACCCAACAACCATGCTGTCCCCCTGGCACCCAACTACCATGCTGTCTCCCTGGCACCCAACTACCATGCTGTCCCCCTGGCACCCAACTACCATGCTGTCCCCCTGGCACCCAACTACCATGCTGTCCCCCTGGCACCCAACTACCATGCTGTCCCCCTGGCACCCAACTACCATGCTGTCCCCCTGGCACCCAACTACCATGCTGTCCCCCTGGCACCCAACTACCATGCTGTCCCCCTGGCACCCAACTACCATGCTGTCCCCCTGGCACCCAACTACCATGCTGTCCCCCTGGCACCCAACTACCATCCTGTCTCCCTGGCACCCAACCACCATCCCGTCTCCCTGGCACCCAACTACCATCCCGTCCCCCTGGCACCCAACTACCGTCCCGTCCCCCTGGTACCCAACTACCATCCCTGGCACCCAACTACCATCCCGTCCCCCTGGCACCCAACTACCATCCCGTCCCCCTGGCACCCAACTACCATCCCGTCCCCCTGGCACCCAACTACCATCCCGTCCCCCTGGCACCCAACTACCATGCTGTCCCCCTGGCACCCAACTACCATGCTGTCCCCCTGGCACCCAACTACCATCCCGTCCCCCTGGCACCCAACTACCATCCCGTCCCCCTGGCACCCAACTACCATGCCGTCCCCCTGGCACCCAACTACCATCCCGTCCCCTGGCACCCAACTACCATCCCGTCCCCCTGGCACCCAACTACCATCCCGTCCCCCTGGCACACAACTACCATCCCGTCCCCCTGGCACACAACTACTATCCCGTCCCCCTGGCACCCAACTACCATCCCGTCCCCCTGGCACCCAACTACCATCCCGTCTCCCTGGCACCCAACTACAATCCTGTCTCCCTGGCACCCAACTACCATCCTGTCCCCCTGGCACCCAACTACCATGCTGTCCCCCTGGCACCCAACTACCATGCTGTCCCCCTGGCACCCAACTACCATGCTGTCCCCCTGGCACCCAACTACCATGCTGTCCCCCTGGCACCCAACAACCATGCTGCCCCCCTGGCACCCAACAACCATGCTGTCCCCCTGGCACCCAACTACCATGCTGTCTCCCTGGCACCCAACTACCATGCTGTCCCCCTGGCACCCAACTACCATGCTGTCCCCCTGGCACCCAACTACCATGCTGTCCCCCTGGCACCCAACTACCATGCTGTCCCCCTGGCACCCAACTACCATGCTGTCCCTCTGGCACCCAACTACCATGCTGTCCCCCTGGCACCCAACTACCATGCTGTCCCCCTGGCACCCAACTACCATGCTGTCCCCCTGGCACCCAACTACCATGCTGTCCCCCTGGCACCCAACTACCATCCTGTCTCCCTGGCACCCAACTACCATCCTGTCCCCCTGGCACCCAACTACCATCCCGTCCCCCTGGTACCCAACTACCATCCTGTCTCCCTGGCACCCAACCACCATCCCGTCTCCCTAGCACCCAACTACCATCCCGTCCCCCTGGCTCCCAACTACCGTCCCGTCCCCCTGGTACCCAACTACCATCCCTGGCACCCAACTACCATACCGTCCCCCTGGCACCCAACTACCATCCCGTCCCCCTGGCACCCAACTACCATCCCGTCCCCCTGGCACCCAACTACCATCCCGTCCCCCTGGCACCCAACTACCATTCTGTCCCCCTGGCACCCAACTACCATTCTGTCCCCCTGGCACCCAACTACCATTCTGTCCCCCTGGCACCCAACTACCATTCTGTCCCCCTGGCACCCAACTACCATTCTGTCCCCCTGGCACCCAACTACCATCCTGTCCCCCTGGCACCCAACTACCATGCTGCTCCCCCTGGCACCCAACTACCATCCTGTCCCCCTGGCACCCAACTACCATGCTGCTCCCCCTGGCACCCAACTACCATCCCGTCCCCCTGGCACCCAACTACTAGTTAGGTATGAACACCCCCAGACGATCAGACTGATTTCAAAAGGAGGCTCAGGTAAATGCATGATACAAAATATATGTGGAAGTATTTCCATGAAGTAAACACACACACATTGATTTATTAGACATACTGTGATGATTTAAAAAATACAATTTAAATGACCACATGCAACCTTTAAAGGTCTTTGAGTTAGTTAGTTTGGCTGCACTGGGGGTCTGTTTTGTGAGGTGGTAGTATTTTTCTGAAGAACCACAACAGAAATGTTGCTGGTAGGAACTATGGAAAGTTGTCTCAGCTGTTGTCTCAGCACCCCAAGTGATGTACTGTTTCTTAGGCTCTTTGTTTTGAATAAAGTTAATAGCCCTTTCTCTCCCTCCTCTCTTTTTTCTCTCGTTCCTCTCTTTCCTCCTGTCTTCTGTCCCTCGTGTGCTCTCTATCAGAGCAGTTGCCAGGTGTTGTGGACATGCACAAGCCTAGGTGTGTGTAAGTGTGTAGTTCTCCAAAGGCCCCTTTAAATATGCCACTAGAAAGAGAGAGAGAGAGAGAGAGAGAGAGAGAGGCAGAGAGAGAGAGGCAGAGAGAGAGAGGCAGAGAGAGAGAGGCAGAGAGAGAGAGAGAGGCAGAGAGAGAGAGAGAGGCAGAGAGAGAGAGAGAGAGAGAGGCAGAGAGAGAGAGAGAGAGAGGCAGAGAGAGAGAGAGAGAGAGAGAGAGAGGCAGAGAGAGAGAGAGAGAGGCAGAGAGAGAGAGAGAGAGGCAGAGAGAGAGAGAGAGAGAGGCAGAGAGAGAGAGAGAGAGAGAGAGGCAGAGAGAGAGAGAGAGAGGCAGAGAGAGAGAGAGAGAGAGAGAGGCAGAGAGAGAGAGAGGGAGAGAAGATTTTCAATAGAGTGAACATGGTACTAACTGTATTGTCTATCTCACCACCTGTGGGGGTTTCTTTCGGTGGAATCAGTTTTTTTTTACGTATTGTGCTATTATTCTAATATGTTGTTCTTCCTCTCCTTCACCCACCCACCCACCCACCCACCCACCCACACAGGGGAGCGTCAGGAGTGGATGGAGGCTCTTCAAACGGCCATACGCTCCCCTGCCTCCATTTCCCAGAAGCCCCAGAAGTGTGGCACCAACAAACATGGCAGCATGGAGCTGAGAGGGTACAAAGGCAAAGTGTACGTCTCCCTGACGGGGACCAGATTCAAACTCTGCAAATCAGAACAGGTACATACGGCTTCTCATCCCACTGGGGCGTCTGTCTTTATGCTGTTTCTTTCCCACACTGCAGGCAGCGTATTGCATTATTTCTCCTAGGTTGCATATTGCAAAATGTGATTTGAATAAGGAGGAGAGCTTTTGCATCCTGTGTAGCTGGGTACCATATTCCTTGTCCCGGAATCTTTGGCACAAACTGTCTTTGAACCCTGGACGTCGGTGTCTTTGAACCCTGGACGTCGGTGTCTTTGAACCCTGGACGTCGGTGTCTTTGAACCCTGGACGTCGGTGTCTTTGAACCCTGGACGTCGGTGTCTTTGAACCCTGGATGTTGGTGTCTTTCTGGTTCATGTCAATAGATGTAAATGGAGCATTTCCAGACCAAACCCAACAAGACACTTCTTTTACTCCACCCGCTCCATGACAGAACACTATGAGATAGATCTAGTGATACTGTGGAAGAACTCATGCTACCCTCTCACCCGTCTCCACCCCGCCCCTCTCTCCCTTCCGTCTCCACCCCGTCCCTCTCTCCTTTCCGTCCCCACCCCGTCCCTCTCTCCCTTCCGTCTCCACCCCGTCCCTCTCTCCCTTCCGTCTCCACCTCGCCCCTCTCTCCCTTCCGTCTCCACCCCGTCCCTCTCTCCCTTCCGTCTCCACCTCGTCCCTCTCTCCCTTCCGTCTCCACCTCGTCCCTCTCTCCCTTCCGTCATCACCCCGTCCCTCTCTCCCTTCCGTCTCCACCCCGTCCCTCTCTCCCTTCCGTCCTCACCCCGTCCCTCTCTCCCTTCCGTCTCCACCCCGTCCCTCTCTCCCTTCCGTCTCCACCCCGCCCCTCTCTCCCTTCCGTCTCCACCCCGCCCCTCTCTCCCTTCCGTCTCCACCCCGCCCCTCTCTCCCTTCCGTCTCCACCCCGTCCCTCTCTCCCTTCCGTCTCCACCCCGCCCCTCTCTCCCTTCCGTCTCCACCCCGCCCCTCTCTCCCTTCCGTCTCCACCCCGCCCCTCTCTCCCTTCCGTCTCCACCCCGTCCCTCTCTCCCTTCCGTCTCCACCCCGCCCCTCTCTCCCTTCCGTCTCCACCCCGTCCCTCTCTCCCTTCCGTCTCCACCCCGCCCCTCTCTCCCTTCTGTCTCCACCTCGTCCCTCTCTCCCTTCCGTCTCCACCTCGTCCCTCTCTCCCTTCCGTCTCCACCTCGTCCCTCTCTCCCTTCCGTCTCCACCTCGTCCCTCTCTCCCTTCCGTCTCCACCCCGTCCCTCTCTCCCTTCCGTCTCCACCCTGCCTCTCTCACCTCGTCTCCACCCCGTCCCTCTCTCCCTTCCATCTCCACCCCGTCCCTCTCTCCCTTCCATCTCCACCCTGCCCCTCTCTCCCTTCCGTCTCCACCATGCCTCTCTCCCTTCCGTCTCCAACCTGCCTCTCTCCCTTCCGTCTCCACCCCGTCCCTCTCTCTCTTCCGTCTCCACCCCGTCCCTCTCTCCCTTCCGTCTCCACCCCGTCCCTCTCTCCCTTCCGTCTCCACCCCGTCCCTCTCTCCCTTCCGTCTCCACCTCGTCCCTCTCTCCCTTCCGTCTCCACCTCGTCCCTCTCTCCCTTCCGTCTCCACCTCGTCCCTCTCTCCCTTCCGTCTCCACCCTGCCTCTCTCACCTCGTCTCCACCCCGTCCCTCTCTCCCTTCCGTCTCCAACCTGCCTCTCTCACCTCGTCTCCACCTCGTCCCTCTCTCCCTTCCGTCTCCACCCCGCCCCTCTCTTCCTTCCGTCTCCACCCCGCCCCTCTCTCCCTTCCGTCTCCACCCCGCCCCTCTCTCCCTTCCGTCTCCACCCCGCCCCTCTCTCCCTTCCGTCTCCACCCCACCCCTCTCTCCCTTCCGTCTCCACCCCGCCCCTCTCTCCCTTCCGTCTCCACCCCGCCCCTCTCTCCCTTCCGTCTCCACCCCGCCCCTCTCTCCCTTCCGTCTCCACCCCGCCCCTCTCTCCCTTCCGTCTCCACCCCGCCCCTCTCTCCCTTCCGTCTCCACCCCGCCCCTCTCTCCCTTCTGTCTCCACCCCGTCCCTCTCTCCCTTCCGTCTCCATCCTGCCTCTCTCACCTCGTCTCCACCCCGTCCCTCTCTCCTTTCCGTCTCCACCCCGTCCCTCTCTCCCTTCCATCTCCACCTCGCCCCTCTCTCCTTTCCGTCCCCACCCCACCCCCCTTTCCCTTCCGTCCCGACCCCACACTTCCATCTCCACCTTGCCCCTCTCTCCCTTCCGTCCTCTCTCATTCCCTTTCTCTCATTATTTCCTTCATTAGCGTAAACAAACATCTTTGTCCTAATTCTCTATGGGTATCGTTCTGTGTCAGCATGTTTCCGTGAAGGAGAGAGAGGGAAAGTAGAAGGGTGAAAATTGGAATTAATTGTATTTTTCTTTGCTTAAACGCTAAATTCCAAGCGTGGCAAATGCACCAACACAGCGTTAGCTATTCCGAGAGGGAGGGAGAGAGGGACAGGGGGAGAGAGAGTGGGATGAAGGGAGAGATGTAGAAAGAGAGGTAGCTGATGGAGTGAATGTTTAAGCCTATGGGTGAAAGAGTAAGAAACAGGGAGTGGCTTGAGATCGGGAGAGATGCATTTTTGGGCTAGGCGTCCCGTTAGTGGGACAACGTCCGGTGAAACTGGAGGGCGCGCAATTCAAATAAATAATCATAAAAATTATGGATATTTAACATTTAGAAACATACAAGTGTCTTATATTGGTTAGAAGTTTAAATTCTTGTTAATCTAACTGCACTATCCGATTTACAGTAGCCATTACAGCGAAAGCATGCCATGCGATTGTTTGAGGACGGCGCCCCACATCAAAATATTTTTCCACTGGTACAGGTTTCACAAATTCACAAATAGAAATTAAATATTCGCTTACTTTTTGAAAATCTTCCTCTGACTTGTCATCCAAAGGGTCCCAGCTACAACATGTAGTGTCGTTTTGTTAGATAAAATCCATCTTTATATCCCAAAAAGTCAGTTTAGGTGCCATCGATTTGAGTGATCCACTCGTTCAACATGCTAAGAAAGGAATCCGAAAATCTACCCCTAAACTGTGTTTCAACAAGTCAAAATACGTTTCTATTTACTCCTCAGATACCCTAAAATCTAATTAAACTATAATATTTCTTACGGATAGAAATATGTTCAATAGGAAACCGATTTTAGCAGGTGTGTACTGTCATCATAGCGTGCTCAATTTCCCTAGACTGTGTCCCTGTACTAAAACTCATATTTCTTATTCGTTTTGGAAGAAACAAGCCTGAAACCTTGAACATAGACTGCTGACACCCTGTGGAAGCCATAGGAATTGCATCCTGGGAGCTAGAATTCAGTATGCCCCTATACTTTCTATTGTAAGAACATGGGCTCTCCAAAAAAATCATATTCTGTTTGGTTTTTCATTGGATTTTCTCCTACCTTATCTATTGTGTTATGCTCTCTTACATTATTTGAACATTTCTACAAACTTCAAAGTGTTTTATTTCCAATGGTACAAATTATATGCATAATCAGGGCCTGAGCAACAGGCAGTTTTTACATTGGGCACGTCATTCAGGCGGAAATTGAGAAAAAAGGGGCCTAGCCCTAAGAAGTTTTAAAAGGAGAGGGTGAGAGTGTATTATGTAGCCATGTTCATGTTCACTGGAGTGGAGAACTTCATCTAACATGATGAACGAGCTGTTGAGAACGTCCCCCACACCTCATTTCTCATGGATTGTAAACTGTGTGATGGAAGTGTCCTCTAAGGTCATTTTAAGCACTGTGTTTCCCAAGGTAAAGCAGGTCAAAACAGACACAGACAAACACTGTAGTGTGTAGCCCTACCACATCCATCTCTCCCTCTCTACTACTCATGTCTACTTAGCCCTACCACATCCATCTCTCCCTCTCTACTACTCATGTCTACTTAGCCCTACCACATCCATCTCTCCCTCTCTACTACTCATGTCTACTTAGCCCTACCACATCCATCTCTCCCTCTCTACTACTCATGTCTACTTAGCCCTACCACATCCATCCATCTCTCTCCCTCTCTACTACTCATGTCTACTTAGCCCTACCACATCCATCTCTCTCCCTCTCTACTACTCATGTCTACTCAGCCCTACCACACCCATCTCTCTCCCTCTCTACTACTCATGTCTACTCAGCCCTACCACATCCATCTCTCCCTCTCTACTACTCATGTCTACTCAGCCCTACCACATCCATCTCTCCCTCTCTACTAGTCATGTCTGCTTGGTGCTAGCCTCATCTGAGTCTCATGGACAGCATGTGCTATACGATGCTCATCACTACAAGGTCGTTTCATCTCTTACCTAGACCTAGGGGGTGGCGATGTGTGCAGGCTTTTGTTCTATCCCAGAGCAAACACCTGATTCAGTTAGTCTAAGCAATGAATGCTTACAACCTTGATTGTCCAAATCAGTTGTGTTAGTGCAGTGTGGCCCTCCAGAACCCCAAGTGCAGAAGTTTGGCCTAGGCTAGGGGGCCTAACATAGGGGACTGAAATTGATGCTAGTGGTTTTACACAGTGTAACATTGTACTGTTTAACTGACCTTGATTGCAATAGGTGAGGTTGGGCTTCTTAGTAGGAAATGAATGTCTGTCAAATCTTTTGCCATTTAAAAAACTGTATTTAATAGTGTACTGGTCTCCCACTAGTGTGATTGGTAAGGTTAACATGGGTCATAGATAAGGATATTAGACCAAACCTTTAGAGTGTTAAACTACTGTATTGAATGGTGTACCTAGGATGATTCCTCAGACTGGTTGGTGCATAAGTCTCCCTGTCCGGGTTGTAAGTATGCTGGTTATTGAAATATGTGTAATCTGGGGCCTGGAGGGAAGCAGGTTTAATTCATCGTTAGCTTCATTAGATCTACTTTCTGTTTCCTTTCTCACACACCGCCAGGAACTATAGGTCACTGCATCCCATGGTGGTCAGGCAGCTGCTAGAATCACTCTGAATTCATCTCTATTTTTACCTTGCTCTTTCAATTTCACTTTCATTCTCTGTCTTTATCGCTCCCTCTCTCTTTTGCATTCTTACTTCCTTTCTTTCTTTTTCTTTTTTTTTCTCTCTCTCTCTGTCTCACGTCTCTCTCTCCCATCTCGCCCTCGCACTCTCTCTCCCATCTCTCTCTCTCTCTCTCTCTCTCTCTCTCTCTCTCTCTCCCTCCCATCTTTCTCTCTCCCTCTCTCTTTCTCCCATCTCTCTTTCTCACTCCCATCTCGATCTCTCTCTCCCATTCTCTCTCTTTCTCTCTCTCTCTTTCTCTCTCTCTCTCTCTCTCTCTCTCTCCCTCCCATCTTTCTCTCTCCCTCTCTTTCTCCCATCTCTCTCTTTCTCACTCCCATCCCGATCTCTCCCTCCCATTCTCTCTCTTTCTCTCTCCCTCTCTCTCTCTCTCACTCTCTCTCTCTCTCACATCTCGCTCTCTCTCTCCCATCGCTCTCTCTCTCTTTCCCATCAGCTCCCTTCTCTCTCTTGTCTCTTTCTCTCTCCCATCTCTCTCTCTCACATCACTCTCTCTCCCATCTCTCCCTCTCTCTCTTTCTCTCTCCCTCTCCAATCTCTATCTCTCTCTTCCCATCTCTCTCTCCCTCTTTCTCTCTCCCATCTCTTTCTCTCTCCCATCTCTCTCTCTCATCTCACTTTCTCTCTCCCTCTCTCTCTTTCTCTCTCTCTCCCATCTCTCTCCATCTTTCTATTGATCCACTTGTAGTTTGTTTTTACAAACTTTTACAAACTTTTCTCTCGCTTTCTTTCCCTCCTTCTTAAGTGGTTAGAACAATAGCTTTTATCCCGGGGAGTGTTCTGTGGCTTACCCAGCATGCTTTGAGAAGGGCCGAAGTGACTTCATCGAAATGGAAGTTAAGGTGAATTGCTCTGCTGGCTGTTGACATTAAGTCGTTCTCAGTGGACACTGACGTGGAGGCATCGAAGAGGTAGAAGGTTAAAGGTTGTTGTTTTGTTTTTTATTACAGATAATAGGAGTTGGTATTGTAATGTGGTATGTTTGATGATATAGATTTAATGTTGTAGAGTTCACCGGTTATGGGGTTGAAGTTACTGTGCCTTCAGAAAATATTCACACCCCTTGACTTTTTCAAAAATAAATTGTGTTACATTGTGAATTTAATATCGATTACATTTAGATGTATTTTGTCACTGGCCTACACCCCATAATGTTTTTCGAAATATTGACAAATTAATGAAAAAAGGAAAGCTGAAAATGTCTTGAGTCAATATGTATTCAACCCCTTTGTTACGGCAAGCCTAAATAAGTTCAGGAGTAAACATTTTATTAACAAGCAATTTAAGTAGAAGCAGACATTGAATATCCCTTTGAGCATGGTTATTAATTACACTTTGGATGGTGTATCAAGACACCCAGTCACTACAAAGATACAGGCGTCCTTCCTAACTAAGTTGCTGGGAAAGGAAGGAAATCACTCAGGGATTTCACCATGAGGCCAATGGTGACTTTAAAACAGTTACAGAGTTTAATGGCTGTGATAGGAGAAAACTGAGGATGGATCAACAACATTGTAGTTACTCCACAATACTTAGCTAAATGACGGAGTGAAAAGGAAGACTGTACAGAATACAAATATTCCAAAACATGCATCCTGTTTGCTACGAGGCACTCAAGTAAAATTGCAAATAATGTGGCAAAGCAATTCATCTTTTGTCCTGAATGTAAAGTGTTATGTTTGGGGCAAATCCAATACAACACATTACTGAGTCCTACTCTCCATATATTCACTCATAGTGGTGGCTGCATCATGTTATGGGTATGCTTGTCATCGTTAAGGACTGGGGAGAGAGGAGCAAGAGAAGTGAAGCACAGGCAAAATCCTCAAGAAAAAAAAATGTGGTTCAGTCTGCTTTTCCACCGGACTCTGGGAGTTGAATTCACCTAAAACAGATCTACGCTGGAGTTGCTTACCAAGAAGACAGTGAATGTTCCCTGAGTGGCCCAGTTACTGTTTTGACTTGAACACCTTCTCACAGGGGTGGGAAGATGTACTGCATGAGCAGTAACCGAAAAACAACTGGCATTTGGGAAGTTTGAGGTGAGGGAGAAAGTGTGATGAAACAAGTATTAGCATTGTTAAGTATCTCGCTAGCTGGACGAATTCTCCGTTAGCTAGCCAGAGAAATGTTGAGCAACATTAGCCAACATAACTGATCAAATACTTGAGTTTATGGTGTGAAAATTAGCTGGCTAATAAAGTCAGACAGCTAACGTTAGCTAGCTAACATTACAACAACAGATGAGCTAACTTTACTAACCTTACCAATTCGCTATAGTATTAACTGGTAACGCGTTAGGTGCTTTCTGGACCCTGGCAGTCTGTGTGAAATGTTAACTAGCTAACAAACTAACTACTATCTATGAACTAATGTTTTCCCTCTACAGTATGTGGTTTAATTTTCAGAATGAGAGAATTAGGTGGAAATGAGGCGTTGCTTGTTAAACAAGTGGATTCAGGGATGAAGTGGAGCTGGGCCTGGCTTAAGCTGGATGCCACTATAGAGGTGAAAGGACCACCACACACTTTCCCTCTTTCTCACTTCTTCAATACAGTGGATAAAAGGGGTATGCCAGGTGTACTCTCTGCCTGAAAGAGATCAATTATGCCAACAAAGGGTATCATGCTCTGCTGGCACATTATAGAACAGATGTCCACAGGCAGTAAGTGTACATAATGTGCAGTGTAGCCCAAAGATATTGTTTTGGTTGTGTTGAACTTGACAGTAACACGTGTGTGTGTGTGTGTGTGTGTGTGTGTGTGTGTGTGTGTGTGTGTGTGTGTGTGTGTGTGTGTGTGTGTGTGTGTGTGTGTGTGTGTGTGTGTGTGAGTGAGGGGGGATTATTATAATTGTTTTACTCAGTGAAGGCTCTTTTTGCACCCATATAGCCTTGTGCACTTGATCGATGTCTACTGTAGTGGCCACTATAATAGAGCAACAATAGATTGCCTGTGTTTCATTCTATTTCTACTAAAGATATTTTTCCCCAAGTTAAATATTTAGATGTGTGTGTGTGTGTGTGGTCACGAGCGTTCTGTTATAAAGGCTGTCATGGTAACTGTACTATTAATGTATTGTTTTTTTCTCAACTTGAGTGTCATTTGCAGTAAAGTCTAGGCAACAAATAACATTGGATTGCTTTTGAATTTTTTTTTAGCTGTGAGTTCGGTTCACATGAACCACTTTTTATTTTACACACAGACTGATCATGTAGATCATATTCTTTGTTGTTTAATTAGTTAAACCTGCATTTCCCCCTAGCAGGGATTTATTTTACATGTTTCAGTGCAACAAAGAAAGTGTCACCTTTTTGGGCACTCAGCAGTTTGCATCCCTGTATTGTGTATAAACAGGTGAGCAATTGGAATTCAGACTAACACAACAAAATGTGGAATAAGTCAAAGGGTATGAATACTTTCTGAAGGCTCTGTATATAAGGGAGAGGGTGTGAGTGAAATGGGCGGAGAAGAAGATAGGGGAGGGGGAGAGGGTGAGATGGACAGTTGTGTTAGTAAACCATCATGTTGTGTTAGTAAACCATCATGTGGTATTAGTAAACCATCATGTTGTATTGGTAAACCATCATGTTGTGTTAGTAAACCATCATGTGGTATTAGTAAACCATCATGTTGTATTGGTAAACCATCATGTTGTGTTAGTAAACCATCATGTGGTATTAGTAAACCATCATGTTGTATTGGTAAACCATCATGTTGTGTTAGTAAACCATCATGTGGTATTAGTAAACCATCATGTTGTATTGGTAAACCATCATGTTGTGTTAGTAAACCATCATGTTGTATTAGTAAACCATCATGTTGTATTAGTAAACCATCATGTTGTGTTAGTAAACCATCATGTTGTATTAGTAAACCATCATGTTGTGTAAGTTAATCATCATGTTGTATTAGTAAACCATCATGTTGTATTGGTAAACCATCATGTTGTATTGGTAAACCATCATGTTGTATTGGTAAACCATCATGTTGTATTGGTAAACCATCATGTTGTGTTGGTAAACCATCATGTTGTGTTTGTAAACCATCATGTTGTATTAGTAAACCATCATGTTGTGTATATGAGTTGGTTGTGTAAAAGACATTGGTGCCAAAATCTAATCTTTGTCAAAATATTAGGTGTTGTGCAGGTAACACACACATCCCCATTTTAGGAAAAGGGAGGATTCAACTTCATATTCATGGTTTACCCAATAGGAGTTTTACATTTTTACATGAAGCGGGTAAAGTTGGTCATCATTTTACAAGCCCAGTTGCACGGCTGGGAGGAGAAGCCTTATTTCCAAAAGTTCTTAGTGGTCAAAACCATTCATTTTTGTGACAGGGGTGTCATCAAAGCTGTGTTGCATTCATTATGTCATAGACAATTTTTTAAGATACCAGCTCTCCCTACAAGCCACATAATTGCCCCGCCCGGTTTTCTCTCTAACCCTAACCCTCTCTCTGCATCATCATTGCACCGCCCGGTGCTCTCTCTAACCCTAACCCTCTCTCTGCATCATCATTGCGCCGCCCGGTGCTCTCTATAATCCTCTCTCTGCATCAGCATTGGACCACCTGGTGCTCTCTCTAACCCTTTCTGTGCATCATCATTGCTCCGCCCGGTGCTCTCTCTAACCCTAACCTTACTCCTCTCTCTGGATCATCATTGCACCACCCGGTGCTCTCTCTAACCCTAACCCTTTCTCTGCATCATCATTGCTCTGCCCGGTGCTCTCTCTAACCCTAACCCTCTCTCTGCATCATCATTGCACTGCCCGGTGCTCTCTCTAACCCTAACCCTATCTCTGCATCATCATTGCACCACCCAGTGCTCTCTCTAACCATAACCCTCTCTCTGCATCATCATTGCACCGCCCAGTGCTCTCTCTAACCCTAACCCTACTCCTCTCTCTGAATCATCATTGCACTGCTCGGTGCTCTCTCTAACCCTACTCCTCTCTCTGCATCATCATTGCACCGTTTGGTGCTCTCTCTAACCCTAACCCTTTCTCTGCATCATCATTGCTCTGCCCGATGCTCTCTCTAACCCTCTCTCCCCATCATCATTACACCGCCCGGTGCTCTCTCTAACCCTAACCCTCTCTCTGAATCATCATTGTACCGCCCGGTGCTCTCTCTAACCCTAACCTTTTCTTGCATCATCATTGCTCCGCCCGGTGATCTCTCTAACCCTCTATCTGCATCATCATTGCACCGCCCGGTGCTCTCTCTAACCCTACTCCTCTATCTGAATCATCATTGCACCGCCCGGTGCTCTCTCTAACCCTACTCCTCTATCTGCATCATTATTGCACCGCCCGGTGCTCTCTCTAACCCTACTCCTCTATCTGCATCATCATTGCAGCGCCTGGTGATCTCGCTAACCCTAACCCTAACCCTACTCCTCTCTCTGACTCATCATTGCACCGCCGGTGCTCTCTCTAACCCTACTCCTCTATCTGCATCATCATTGCACCGCCCGGTGCTCTATCTAACCCTAACCCTAACTCTTCTCCTCTCTCTGCATTATCATTGCCCCGCGGCTCTCTGTAATTGAGAGAGTCATTTTTATCTCTAATGCCAGAATGTTCCTTCACCTCCCTCCACCCCTTCTTCCACCCCTCCCTCCATCCCTAGTGATTTAATTGGACAGGGCAGGAGGCCACAGCACATACTGGCAAGGTAACTAGCAGCCGGGCCGGATCCTAACAGCCATATCTGTAATTGGCTGTTGAGAGGGATGAGGGCCATTAGATGGGCGACACACACACACACACACACATACACACAATGACGCAGACACGTACAGTATAGGCACGCAGAACCAATCACAAACCGCTACGAAGACACATATACTGTACACACACATACACACAATGACGCAGACACGTACAGTATAGGCACGCAGAACCAATCACAAACAGCTACGAAGACAGACACACACACACACACACACACACACACACACACACACACACACACACACACACACACACACACACACACACACACACACACACACACACACACACACACACTGTCCTCGTTTGCAACTCTGTAAATTATCCATGAGGGCAATTGACCACTCTTCAGATGAAGTTGCCCAGGTACTTTGTAGCAGAGTTCAATGTAGCACTACAATGGGGAAGAGAGAGATGGAGGGAGAGAGTGGCTGCATTCACAGCTCAATGCACACTGTGGTAAATGGAACGTAGGACCTTGAGTAAGGCATACTTCCATCACCCGTCATCCAGTCAGATCACTCAGATTATTTAAGAACTGTGTTGTTGCGATAGTGGCTTTGGTTTCTCTCTCGCTTCTTCTGGTCTTCATAACTACTGACATGTCTAAATACTCCCTCTCTCAATTCAATTCAATTTAAGGGAAACTTATGTTTACATTGCCAAAGCAAGTTAAATAAGATAATAAACAAAAGTGAAATAAGCAATCAAAATAAACCGTAAACATTACACTTCCAAAAGAATAAAGACGTTTCAAATGTCATATTATGTGTATATACAGTGTTGTAATGTTGTGAAAATAGTTAAAGTACGAAAGGGAAAATAAGTAAACATAAAAATAGGTTGTATTTACAATGGTGTTTTTCACTGGTTGCCCTTTTCTTGTGGCAACAGGTTACAAATCTTGCTGTCTGGTATTTCACCCAATAAATATGGGAGTTGATACAAGTTGTTTTTTAATTCTTTGTGGGTCTGTGTAATCTGAGGGAAATATGTGTCATGCATTGGGCAGGAGGTTAGGAAGTGCAGCTCAGTTTCCACCTCATATTGTGGGCAGTGTGCACATAGCCTGTCTTCTCTTGAGAGCCAGGTCTGTTTATGGTGGCCTTTCTCAATAGCAAGGCTATGCTCACTGAGTCTGTACATAGTCAAAGCTTTCCTTAAGTTTGGGTCAGTCACAGTGTTCAGGTATTCTGCCACTGTGTACTCTCTGTTGAGGGCCAAATAGCATTCTAGTTTGGTCAGTTTTTTTGTTAATTACTTGACACATTGGAAATAATTATCTTTTTGTTTTCTCATGATTTGGTTGGGTCTAATTGTGTTGCTGTCCTGAGGCTCTGTGGGGTGTGTTTGTGTTTGTGAACCGAGCCCCAGGACCAGCTTGCTTAGGGGACTCTTCTGCAGGTTCATCTCTCTGTAGGTGATGGCTTTGTTATGCAGGGTTTGGGAATCACTTCCTTTTAGGTGGTTGTAGAATTTAACGTCTCTTTTCTGGATTTTGATAATTAGCCTAATTCTGCTCTGCATGCATTATTTAGTGTTTTACGTTGTACACTGAGGATATTTTTCAATTTCTCAATTTGGTGTTTGTCCCATTTTGTGAATTCTTGGTTAGTGAGCAGACCCCAGACCTCACAACCATAAGGTGCAATGAGTTCTGTGACTGATTCAAGTATTTTTAGCCAGATCCTAATTGGTATGTTGAATTTTATGTTCCTTTTGATGGCATAGAAGGCCCTTCTTCCTTGACTCTCAGATTGTTCACAGCTTTGTGGAAGTTACCTGTGGCGCTGATGTTTAGGCCAAGGTATGTATAGTTTTTTTTGTGTGCTCTAGGGCAACGGTGTCTAGATGGAATTTGTATTTGTGGTCCGGGCGACTGGACCTTTTTTGGAGCACCATTATTTTGGTCTTACTGAGATTTACTGTCAGGGCCCAGGTCTGGCAGAAGATCTAAGTGCTGCTGTAGGCCCTCCTTGGTTGGTGACAGAATCATCAGATCATCAGCAAACAGTAGACATTTGACTTCAGATTCTAGTAGGGTGAGGCCAGGTGCTGCAGACTGTTCTAGTGCCCTCGCCAATTCGTTGATATATATGTTGAAGAGGGTGGGGCTTAAGCTGCATTCCTGTCACACCCCACGGCCCTGTGGGAAGAAATGTGTGTGTTTTTTGCCTATTTTAGCCGCACGGTTGTTGTTTGTGTACATGGATTTTAACATATCATATGTTTTTCCCCCAACACCACTTTCCCAACACCACTTTTGCTTTTTTGAAATCAACAAAGCATGATAAGACTTTGCCATTGTTTTGGTTTGTTTGTTTGTCAGTCAATTAGGGTGTGCAGGGTGAATACGTGGTCTGTCGTACGATAATTTCATAAAAAGCATGTACGAGTCTGCTGTTAATGATAATGCAGAGTATTTTCTGAAGGTTGCTGTTGACGCATATCCCACAGTAGTTTTTGGGGTCAAATTTGTCTCCACTTTTGTGGATTGGGGTGATCAGTCCTTGGTTCCAAATATTGGGGAAGATGCCAGCGCGGAGGATGATGTTAAAGAGTTTTAGTATAGCCAATTGGAATTTGTTGTCTGTATATTTAATCATTTCATTCAGGATACCATCAACACCACAGGCCTTTTTGGGTTGGAGGGTTTTTATTTTGTCCAGTAGTTCATTCAATGTAATTGGATAATCCAGTGTGTTCTGGTAGTCTTTAATAGTTGATTCTAAGATTTGTATTTGATCATGTATATGTTTTTGCTGTTTGTTCTTTGTTATAGAGCCAAAAAGATTGGAGAAGGGGTCTATCCATACGTCTCCATTTTGGATAGATAATTCCTCAGGTTGTTGTTTGTTTTGAGTTTTCCCATTTTCTGAGAAGTGGTTAGCGTCTATGGATTCTTCAATTACATTGAGCTGATTGCTGACGTGCTGTTCCTTCTTTTTCCGTAGTGTATTTCTGTATTGTTTTAGTGATTCACCATAGTGATGGCGTAGACTCAGATTTTTCGGGTCTCTATTTTTTTGATTGGACATGTTTCTCATTTTCTTTCTTGGATTTTTGGATTCTTCATCAAACCATTTGTCATTGTTGTTCATTTTCTTTGGTTTTCTATTTGAGATATTTTGATTTCATAGGGAGGCTGAGAGGTCAAATATACTGTTAAGATTTTCTACTGCCAAGTTTGCACCTTCACTATTACAGTGCAACAATTTGTCCAGGAAATTGTCTAAAAGGGATTGAATTTGTTGTTGCCTAATTGTTTTTTGGTAGATTTCCAAACTACATTTTTTCCATCTATAGCATTTCTTAATATTAGTTCCTTTGGCTTTGATGCCTCATGATTGAGTATTGCTCTGTTCAAGTAGACTGTAATTATGCTGTGGTCTGATAGGGGTGTCAGTGGGCTGACTGTGAACACTCTGAGAGACTCTGGGTTGATGTCAGTGATAAAGTAGTCTCTCTCTCTCTGTCTCTGTCTCCCTTTCTCTCTTTCCAAACTCTTGCTCTCTCTCTCTCTCTCTCTCTCTCTCTCTCTCTTTGTCTCTCTGTGTATCTCTATACTCTATATAGATATATATATATATATATATATATATATATATATATATATATATATATCTCCTCATGTCTCACAACTGTCTAATTACACAGCATTATTCCGAGAGGCCTTTCTCCCTCTCTCGTTTCCTCTCTCCCTCTCATTCGGGAAAAGTGCCTAATCAACAAAGATGGTGTCAATTAATTTCCCCTCTTTTTTTTGTGGTAATGAGAGTAAACTGTGTCTGTGGTGATGAACTGTTCTTATGATAACAGGCCAGGTTGACATCGTTTTATGTTTGGTGCCACTGCAGCGGTTTTCAATTCGCTGTTATGATGTATTGGGGAGGGGCATTTTTATTCTCCTTCCATGTCTCTCTGTCTTCCTGTCTCTTCTTTCTCTGTTCCTCCCTCGTCTCTCTCTCTCTCACCATCTTCCTGTCTTTTCTCTCTCTATCTTCCTCCCTCTTCTTTCTCTGTTCCTCCCTCTTCTTTCTCTGTTCCTCCCTCTTCTTTCTCTGTTCCTCCCTCTTCTTTCTCTGTTCCTCCCTCTTCTTTCTCTGTTCCTCCCTCTTCTTTCTCTGTTCCTCCCTCTTCTTTCTCTGTTCCTCCCTCTTCTTTCTCTGTTCCTCCCCCTTCTTTCTCTGTTCCTCCCTCTTCTCTCTCTGTATTCCTCCCTCTCCTCTCTCTATCTTCCTCCCTCTTCTCTCTCTGTCTTCCTCTCTGTTCTTTCTCTGTTCCTCCCTCTTCGCTCTGTCTTCCTCTCGCTTTCTCTCAATATTACTCTCTCCTCTCTCTCTCTATCTTCCCTCTTCTCTCTCTGTCTTCCTCTCGCTTTCTCTCAATATTACTCTCTCCTCTCTCTATCTTCCCTCTCTCTCTCTCTCTCTCTCTCTCTCTCTCTCTCTCTCTCTCTCTCTCTCTCTCTCTCTCTCTCTCTCTCTCTCTCTCTCTCTCTCTCTCTCTCTCTCTCTCTCTCTCTATATATATATATATTACTCTCTCCTCTCTTCATCTTCCTCTCTCTTCTCTCTCTGTCTTCCTCTCTCTTCTCTCTGTCTTCCTCTCTCTTCTCTCCGTCTTCCTCTCTCTTCTCACCCTGTCTTCCTCTCTCTTCTCACCCTGTCTTCCTCTCTCTTCTCTCCCTGTCTTCCTCTCTCTTCTCTCCCTGTCTTCCTCTCTCTTCTCTCTGTCTTCCTCTCTCTTCTCTCCGTCTTCCTCTCTCTTCTCACCCTGTCTTCCTCTCTCTTCTCACCCTGTCTTCCTCTCTCTTCTCACCCTGTCTTCCTCTCTCTTCTCTCCCTGTCTTCCTCCCTCTTCTCTCCCTGTCTTCCTCTCTCTTCTCTCTCTGTCTTCCTCCCTCTTCTCTCTCTGTATTCCTCCCTCTTCTCTCTCTGTTCTCCTCCCTCTTCCTCTCTCTTCTCTCTCTGTCTTCCTCCCTCTTCCTCTCTCTTCTCTCTCTGTCTTCCTCCCTCTTCTCTCTGTCTTCCTCTCTCTCTGTCTTTCTCGCTATGTCTTTCTCCCTCTTCTCTCTCTCCTTTCTATCTTCCTACTTTCCTCTCTCTCATTCTCTCATCTGTTCCTCTCCCTCTCTGTCTGAGGGCGATGAGAAAGCTGCTCCTCAGCCCTTTTGAGTGCAGGAGAAGGAGGAGACAGCCTGCGTTAGTTTAGCATCCCACTCTGCTACTACTGGCTGGCGGACAGACACACACAGACACACACACACACACGAGAGGAAAAGGGCATGGTTATTTTTTTAAATGAATTGTATCTTATCTTTTCTCTTTCAGCCACCTCTTCAGTCTCCTATTCTCACACATTTTACTATGTCATTCTCATGTATCTCTGTGCAAAGGCCCCTGGGAAATAGGGCATGGGGGTAGACTTTAATCTATGTGGCCTGTACTATGTTCGTTTATTAGACCAAATGACACTCGTAGGAGAGGCCCGATTTAGTTCTAATGAGATGAGATTCATATCCATTATGATGTTCTATTCTACCTGGAGAAAGGGCTGAGTGGAGGGGCTGAGAGGAGGGTCCCTATCTAGGGTCCCTTGCGGCTATGTGCTTATTATAAAACAAGCTCCTCCTCCCGCAGGTACATTTATGCATCAATAGTCTAATTTAGGTCTTTATTCAATCCGTATGGGGGAAATTCAGCGTTACAGCGTGATTTAACCCTTGTGTTGTCTTAAGGGTAAAAAATGACCCGCCACTATGTTTAACAGCAGAGAAAACCCCCTAAATTATATTTGTTTTACTTGAAATTTGATTACTTTTCCTAGAGTGACCCCAACATTAGAAAAAGTGAAACATCGTCTTTATTCATATTTCCATGAAAGCTGTACACCACCAGGGTACAAAGACTGTCTTATGGCCATTTTTCACCCGGCAGTTAAAACCTCTCTGGGACATGTGGGACGCTAGCGTCCCACCCGCGGTACACACTATCAACAGCCAGTGAAATAGCAGGGCGGCAAATTCAAAACAACAAAAATCTCATGATTCAAATTTCTCAAACATACAAGTATTATACACCATTTAAAGATAAGAGTCTCCTTAATCCAACCACAGTGTCCGATTTCGAAAAGGCTTTACGGCGAAAGCATAACATTAGATTATGTTAGGACAGCGCCTAAACGAAAAACCACACAGCTATTTTCCAAGCAAGGACAGGCGTCACAAAAACCAGAAATACAGCTAAAATGAATCACTAACCTTTGATGATCTTCATCAGATGACACTCCCATGTTACACATGTATGTTTTGTTAGATAAAGTTCATATTTATATCCATAAACCACATTTTACATTGGCGCGTGATGATCAGAAAATGTATTCCCTCCAAAACATCCGGTGAATGAGCACATCAATTTACAAAAATACTCATCATAAACGTTGATAAAATTTACAACAGTTATTGAAAGAATTATAGATACACTTCTCCTTAATGCAACCGCTGTGTCAGATTTTTAAATAGCTTTATGGCGAAAGCACATTTTTCAATATTCTGAGTACAGAGCTCAGCCATCAAAGCAAGCTATACAGTTACCCACCACGTTCTGGAGTCAACTAAACTCAGAATTAGTATTATAAATCTTCACTTACCTTTGCTGATCTTCTTCGGAATGCACTCCCAGGACTCCCACTTCCACAAGAAATGTTTGTTTTGTTCGATAAACTCCATATTTATGTCCAAATACCTCAGTTTTGTTCACGCGTTCAGATCACTAATCCAAAGGCATAACGCGCGAGCGCAAAACCAGAGACGAAAAGTCAAATAGTTCCATTACCGTTCGTAGAAACATGTCAAACAATGTTTACAATCAATCCTTAGGGTCTTTTTAACATAAATCTTCGATAATATTCCAACCGGACAATAGCATAGTCATTACAGAGTCAAAAGAAGGAGCGGCGCACCTGCGTGCTCGCGCAGTAAACAACTCACTGGTCCCAGGCAGTCCACTGATTGACTGGGCTCTTATTCTCTGCCCAGTTACAGTAGAAGCATAAAACAAGGTTCTAAAGACGGTTGACATCTAGTGGAAGCCTTAGGAAGTGCAAAATGACCCCACAGACACTGTAGTTTGAATAGGGATTTGATAGAAAAACTACAAGCCACTACCTGGTTGGATTTTTTCTCAGGTTTTTGCCTGCCATATGAGTTCTGTTATACTCACAGACATCATTCAAACAGTTTTAGAAACTTCAGAGTGTTTTCTATCCAAATCTACTAATATGCATATCCTACCTTCTGGGCCCGAGTAGCAGGCATTTTTATTTGGGCACGTTATTCATCTGAATTTCTGAATACTGCCCCCTGTCACCAAGAAGTTAAAATTATTTACAAACCACACACACACACACACACACACACACACACACACACACACACACACACACACACACACACACACACACACACACACACACACACACACACACAATGAGAAATTGAGATTATGTGTGCTACTGATTTGAACTCAGCCAGAAGACAAGGGGGAGAGAGGTCTTCTCATCAAAGTTTGCCTTCACCCCCACCACCACTCTAGCTTCTTACCTCCCAAAGAGGAACAAGAATTTGATCCTCCTGAGCACACTGCACAAAATGGCTGAGATCAGTCATCGTGAAGACTGGAAGCCAGCCATCACCCTGGACTACAACCACAACAAAGGAGGCGTAGACAACCTGGACAAGGTGATTGGAACTTACAGCTGCAGGAGGATGACTTTCCACTGGCCATCTTCCAAAACATAATTGATGTGTCCTCATACAATGCCTTTGTGATATGGAACAAGATCAACCTTACCTGGATGCCTGATAAACGGAACAAGATGAGGGTGTTCCTGGAGCAGCTGGGAAAGGCACTTGTAACCCCATACATTCAAAGAATGGAGCACCTCCCCCACACAGCAGCCTCTGCAGCACTTGTGAAAGCTGTTCAGGGCTGAATCTTGTCCTGTTCCACCTGAGGCTGTAGCTGGGGCAGGCAAGAGGAGGAGATGCCAATTCTGCCCCCCAAAGAAGGACTGTAAAACAAATACAATGTGCTGCATATGTGAGAAATAGATCTGCAAAGTCCATGCACACGCACTTGCATGCTGTCCTACGTGCTAATTATAGTTGATTGATTTAATTTATGTTCTTCACGATTTTGTTTTGTATCTTATTTTATTCTTATTTATTGTTGTTGTTTATACACCTTGTGTGTGGGGGCAATGGTTAAAAAAATGGGAGAAGACTAGTATTTTGTAGTTGAATTCCTCATTGTACAGTATATAATAATATAGCACTATGTTGCCAAAAAAGTTCAACTGTTATTGTTCCCCTTCAATAAAATGCATTCAAAACTACTTTCTGCACATTTCTGCTACTTTCTTAGGCTATACAAGTACTATATCTTGCTATAAAAAAAATGTGTTTACACTTATGCAATACCTTTAGCCACAATAACAACAATAATAATAATAATAATAATAAAAAACCTCTACTTTAGTAAAGAAAACAATTATGACAGGTGTGTTGTAATAAAAATGAGTGGTGTCCACTGATTAAATGCAGTCTGTCTGCATTGTGAAGAGGGAAAACCCAGATATTCACAACGTTTGTGATGACTGTTTTTTCTTCATGCAAAATAGATTTGGGGTTTAAAATTCAATAAAGCTGCTTTATTTTAGGGGCTTAGTGAAGGCGGGTCATTTCTTACCCTTAGGACAAGAGGAGTATACAGAATGATAAGACTACACAAGGGTTAAATTCAAAGGCAATATTCCCGCGTTAGCGGAGACTGTGTTCACGGTAAGATGAGGCGGAAACTTGATGAAGACGGGAAGCAAAATCTATTGGCAGAGAATGCATGCATGGAAACATTTGGTAACCAGTTCATCACTGTGGTCAATACATGTATCTGTTGAATTACTTGTTTTGTGTCAGTGAGTGACTTTCATGTGAATGACCTATGACCTCCCATCCTCTCTCTCTCTCTCTCCTCTGTTTCCCCATAATGCACTTGGCCTCCTAGTGTCATAGCCTTTCTTACTTTATGTTTGATTTGACAGTGTATCTGTTCTACAGGACTTCAGAGCTGGCCTGGGTATTTCCCTGATCGATCTGACTGCTACTAACATTAAAGATACAGACAGGAGGCTCTTCCAAATCAACACTCCCTTCAGAAACTTCTGGTGAGTGTGTGTTCCTGTGTGTATGTGTCTGTGTATGAGAGAAATTATGTGTATGAGCAAGTGTATGTTTGTGTGTGTGAATGGCTGTGTATGAACCCGTGTGTGTTGGTGTTTCATACCCACCTATCACTCTTTTTCTCCTCCTGGCCTAAAATAGAAGCTTAGTATTAAAAAAAAAATACCCTTCAAACATAAACATCGTATTCTATTTTACCTACAATAATCATATCTCCCAAAACAATCCAATCTCACATTCAAGTTCAGGGTTTAAAAGGTGATTAGTATCATCTCTGGTTAAAAGGCAGAGAGAGCCAGGGGGTGCCACTCCAGCCAGCCAGCTCCCAAGTTCAGGGTTTAAAAGGTGATTAGTATCATCTCTGGTTAAAAGGCAGAGAGAGCCAGGGGGTGCCACTCCAGCCAGCCAGCTCCCTGAACTCTAAAACTATGCTACCTCTGTTTCATCAGTGGTCAGGGAGTGGACGTGTTACTTGCATTCAACATTTTAGTCAGTTGTCCGACGCTCTTGTCCAGAGCGACTTACAGGAGCAATTAGAGTTAAGTGCCTTGCTCAAGGGCATATCAACGTATTTTTCACCTAGTCTGCTTGGGGATTCGAACCAGCAACCTTTTGGTTACTGGCCAAATGCTCTTAACCGCTAAGCTACCTGCCGCCCGTAGCTCACACAACCAAGGCCCTCAGGACTAGTCAATCACGTGTGAGAGTGTTCTTGCACACATTATTCCGCTCTGCAGCTTAAGTGTTCATTATTAAATAAACTCAACAAATAAATAAATAAATAAATGCTTTTTCAGGACCCTGTCTTTCAAAGATAATTCGTAAAAATCTAAATAACTTCACAGATCTTCATTGTAAAGGGTTTAAACACTGTTTCCCATGCTTGTTTAATGAATCATAAACAATTAATGAACATGCACCTGTGGAACAGTCGTTAAGACACTAAAAGATTACAGACGGTAGGCAATTAAGGTCACAGTTAAGAAATCTTAGGACACTAAAGAGACCTTTCTACTGACTGAAAAACACCAAAAGAAAGATGCCCAGGGTCCCTGCTCATCTGTGTGAACGTGCCTTAGGCATGCTGCAAGGAGGCATGAGAACTGCAGATGTGGCCAGGGCAATAAATTGCAATGTCCGTACTGAGAGATGCCTAAGACAGCGCTACAGGGAGACAGGACAGACAGCTGATCGTCCTTGCAGTGGCAGACCATGTGTAACAACACCTGCACAGGATCGGTACATCCGAACATCACACCTGCGGGACAGGTCCAGGATGGCAACAACAATTGCCTGAACGCACAATCCCTCCATCAGTGCTCAGACTGTTCGTAATAGGCTGAGAGAGGCTGGACTGAGGACTTGAAGGCCTGTTGTAAGGCAGGTCCTCACCAGACATCACCGGCAACAATGTCGCCTATGGGGACAAACCCACCGTCGCTGGACCAGACAGGACTGGCAAAAAGTGCTGTTCACTGAAGAGTCGCGGTATTGTCTCACCATGGGTGATGGTCGGATTTGTGTTTATCGTCAAAGGAATGAGCGTTACACCGAGGCCTGTACTCTGGAGCGGGATCGATTTGGAGGTGGAGGGTCCGTCATGGTCTGGGGCGGTGTGTCACAACATCATCGGACTGAGCTTGTTGTCATTGCAGGCAATCTCAACGCTGTGCCTTATAGGGAAGACATCCTCCTCCCTCATGTGGTACCCTTCCTGCAGGATCATCCTGACATGACCCTCCAGCATGACAATGCCACCAGCCATACTGCTCGTTCTGTGCGTGATTTCCTGCAAGACAGGAATGTCAGTGTTCTGCCATGGCCAGCGAAGAGCCCGGATCTCAATCCCATTCAGCACGTCTGGGACCTGTTGGATCGGAGGGTGAGGGCTAGGGCCATTCCCCCCCAGAAATGTCCGGGAACGTGCAGGTCAAATCAAATGAAAGTTTATTTGTCACGTGCGCCGAATTCAACAGGTGTAGACCTTACAGTGAAATGCTTACTTACAGGTTCTAACCAATAGTGCAAAAAAGTTTAGGTGAACAATAGGTAGGTAAAGAAATAAAACAACAGTAAAAAGACAGGCTATATACAGTAGCGAGGCTATAAAAGTAGCGAGGCAACATACAGACACTGGTTAGTCAGGCTGATTGAGGTAGTATGTACATGTAGATATGGTTAAAGTGACTATGCATAAATGATGAACAGAGAGTAGCAGTAGCGTAAAAGAGGGGTTGGTGGGTGGTGGGTGGAGGGACACAATGCAGATAGCCCCGTTAGCCAATGTGCGAGAGCACTGGTTGGTCGGGCCAATTGAGGTAGTATGTACATGAATGTATAGTTAAAGTGACTATGCATATATGATAAACAGAGAGTAGCGGCAGTGCAAAAGAGGGTTTGGGGCGGGCACACAATGCAAATAGTTCAGGTAGCCATTTGATTACCTGTTCAGGAGTCTTATGGCTTGGGGGTAAAAACTGTTGAGAAGCCTTTTTGTCCTAGACTTGGCACTCAGGTACCGCTTGCCATGCGGTAGTAGAGAGAACAGTCTATGACTGGGGTGGCTGGGGTCTTTGACAATTTTTAGGGCCTTCCTCTGACACCGCCTGGTGTAGAGGTCCTGGATCGCAGGCAGCTTAGCCCCAGTGATGTACTGGGCCGTACGCACTACCCTCTGTAGTGCCTTGCGGTCAGAGGCCGAGCAATTGCCGTACCAGGCTGTGAAGCAACCAGTCAGGATGCTCTCGATGTTGCAGCTGTAGAACCCTTTGAGGAGCTCAGGACCCATGACAAATCTTTTTAGTTTAATAGGCTTTGTCGTGCCCTCTTCACGGCTGTCTTGGTGTGTTTGGACCATTCTAGTGTGTTGGTGATGTGGACACCAAGGAACTTGAAGCTCTCAACCTGCTCCACTACAGCCCCGTCGATGAGAATGGGGGCGTGCTCGGTCCTCCTTTTCCTGACGTCCACAATCATCTCCATAGTCTTGGTTATGTTGAGGGATAGGTTGTTATTCTGGCACCACCCGGCCAGGTCTCTGACCTCCTCCCTATAGGCTGTCTCGTTGTTATCGGTGATCAGGCCTACCACTGTTGTGTCGTCTGCAAACTTAATGATGGTGTTGGAGTTGTGCCTGGCCATGCAGTCGTGAGTGAACAGGGAGTACAGGAGGGGACTGAGCACAAACCCCTGGGCGGCTCCAGTGTTGAGGATCAGCGTGGCAGATGTGTTGCTACCTACCCTCACCACCTGGAGGCGGCCCTTCAGGAAGTCCAGGATCCAGTTGCAGAGGGAGGTGTTTAGTCCCAGGATCCTTAGCTTAGTGATGAGCTTTGAGGGTGGAAGAGTGGGGTAACATCTCACAGAAAGAACTGGCAAATTTGGTGCGGTTCATGAGGAGTAGATGCACTGCAGTACTTAATGCAGCTGGTGGCCACACCAGATACTGACTGTTACATTTGATTTTGACCCCCCCCCCCCCCCCACCCCTTTGTTCAGGGACACATTATTCCATTTCTGTTAGTCACATGTCTGTGGAACTTGTTCAGTTTATGTCTCAGTTGTTGATTCTTGTTATGTTCATACAAATATTTACACATGTTAAGTTTGCTGAAAATAAACACAGTTGACAGTGAGAGGACAAGGGCTCTCTATGGTCAGGGCGTGACAATTACCTTGAACAATTATCCACTGTTGAGGCTAGACTTGGTTCTTTGAGAAAGTGTGGTGAGGTCACTGATTGAAATGATAAATTACAGTCAATATTTATTGAATCTTTTATGTAGCAATACGTAGGATGTCAATGGTCTGTTTAAGATAGTTCTAAGCTAAATCCCTCAACATTAATATATTAATTTATTTCTACAGTAGCCACATTCATTTATTTCAAAAAATGCCCTTCTAACATAGGCATCTTATTCTATTTTACCTACAATAATCATATCTCCCAAAACAATCCAATCTCACATTCAAGCTCAGGGTTTTAAAGGTGATTTACTCATAATAGAAAGGCTTCCATGGAATTTCATTATTAGATAACACATTGAGAGGTAACAAAGTGTGAGGTATTGAAGCTCAAAATGAATCCAACTGTGAAGTTGAATAGTTACATGTATTTCTACTGTAAGCTGTTCAAGAGAAACTTCTGTAAAAAGGTTTCTACTTGGAATGTTACCTTTGAATGTTACCTTGGAATGTTAAGATTAAGGAATACATTGAAGGTACAATGCAGCTGTTTTTATCTCAATATCAAATCATTTCTGGGTAACATAAGTACCATACTGTGATTGTTTTCAATCAAAATGGTCAAAAATATACAAAATTGCTTTTTAACAAAGAGCTATTTCTCAAGCAATAATTTTGCTAGGATTGTCTGGGAGCATTCTGAGTCGGGAGGGGAAAACTGGCAGAGAGGTTATTGGCAGGTTTGGAACTCTCTTTGTTATTGGTCTAATAACTGAAGCCGGGCTAGACAATCTGGACCCTCTCTCTCTAAAATGATCTGCTAAAATTGTTCCAACCCCTATTACTAGCCTGTTCAACCTCTCTTTCGTATTGTCTGAGATCCCCAAAGATTGGAACACTGCCGCAGTCATCCCCCTCTTCAAAGGTGGAGACACTCTAGACCCAAACTGCTACAGACCTATATCTATCCTACCCTGCCTTTCTAAGGTCTTTGAAAGCCAAGTTAACAAACAGATCACAGACCATTTCGAATCCCACCGTACCTTCTCTGCTATGCAATCTGGTTTCTGAGCTGGTCATGGGTGCAACTCAGCCACGCTCAAGGTCCTAAACGATAACATAACCGCCATCGATAAGAGACAATACTGTGCAGCTGTAGTCAATGACCTGTCCAAGGCTTTCGACTCTGTCAATCACCACATTTTTATCGGCAGACTCAACAGCCTTGGTTTCGCAAATGACTGCCTCGCCTGGTTCACCAGCTACTTCTCAGACAGAGTTCAGTGTGTAAAATTGGAGGGCCTGTTGTCCGGACCTCTGGCAGTCTCTATGGGTGTGCCACAGGGTTCAATTCTCGGGCCAACTCTTTTCTCTGTATACATCAATGATGTCACTCTTGCTGCAGGTGATTCTCTGATCCACGTCTACGCAGATGACACCATTCTGTATACTTCTGGCCCATCTTTGGACACTGTGTTAACTAACCTCCAGATGAGCTTCAATGCCATACAACTCTCCTTCCGTGGCCTCCAACTGATCTTAAATGCAAGTAAAACAAAATGCATGCTCTTCAACCGATCGCTGCCCGCACCTGCCCGCCCGTCCAGCATCACTACTCTGGACGGTTCGGACTTAGGTATTTGTAGTTGTCCACGTATTCTAGGTGTCTGGTTAGACTGTAAACTTTCCTTCCAGACACACATTAAGCATCTCCAATCCAAAATTAAATCTAGAATCGGCTTCCTATTTCACAATAAAGCATCCTTCACTCATGCTGCCAAACATACCCTTGTAAAACTGACTATCCTGCCGATCCTTGACTTCGGCGATGTCATTTACAAAATAGCCCCTGACACTCTACTCAGCAAATTGGATGCATTCTATCACAGTGCCATCCGTTTTGTCACCAAAGCCCCATATACTACCCACCACTGCGACCTGTATGCTCTCATTGGCTGGCCCTCGCTTCATATTCGTCGCCAAACCCACTGGCTCCAGGTCATCTATAAGTCTTTGCTAGGTAAAGCCCCACCTTATCTCAGCTCAATGGTCACCATAGCAGCATCCACCCGTAGCATACGCTCCAGCAGGTATATTTCACTGGTCACCCCCAAAGCCAATTCCTCCTTTGACTGCCTTTCCTTCCAGTTCTCTGCTGCCAATGACTGGAGCGAATTGCAAAAATCACTGAAGCTGGAGACTCGTATCTCCCTCAATAACTTTAAGCACCAGCTGTCAGAGGAGCTCACAGATCACTGCACCTGTATATACCCCATCTGTAAATAGCCCATCCAACTACCTCATCCCAATACTGTTATTTAAAAAATAATAAAAAATTGGCTCCTTTGCACCCCAGTATCTCTACTTGCACATTCATCTTCTGCACATCTATCACTCCAGTGTTTAATTGCTAAATTGTAATTATTTCGCCACTATGGCCTATTTATTGCCCTACCTCCCTTATCTTACCTCATTCTTTTGATCACACTGTTCTTATACTTTTTCTATTGTATTATTAACTGTATGTTTGTTTATTCCATGTGCAACTCTGTATTGTTGTTTGTGTCGCACTGCTTTGCTTTATCTTGGCCAGTTCGCAGTTGTAAATGTGAACTTGTTCTCAACTAGCCTACCTGGTTAAATAAAGGTGAAATATAAAAAAATAAAAAAAAAGTTACCAAGCAGGCCAAAGCTCCATCCTACAAAAACCTGCAGAAATTTCAGGTATTCTTTTCAAACAGCTTTTACACTAAAAGGGCATTATTATAATCTTCAAATATGTATAAAACACAGAAAAATAATGTTTTTGACTGCACTGGGCCTTTAAATAAGGGAACAGAGTGTGAGGTCTAGATACTGATTATGAATAGAAGTTGAATGTCATAAAGTACTGTACCTTTACTGACTCTACTGTAGGCTATGTTAATGAAAAAATAAATGCTGTGTGACTGTAAAACAACCACCTGAAAACAACTCTTCCCCTTCTCTCTTAATGTCTGTACTCATAGCAAACATAGCTTGCTTGCTTTAAAGTACCATATTGCTAGTCTGGTGGTGATTGGTGAAGCAAAGCAAAAAAACACCACAGGGTGAATCCCGCCATTAAAAACAATGAAACCACTCACAGAGTGAGTCTTCACAGCTTAAAGTGATTAAATGAGTTTTATCTAAATCCCAGGTAGGAGATGCTTGTAGGGTTGAAATTGATTTAGATCCATGAAAACCCCTCAGGTGCCCATCACCTCATCAGGATGTTCCACGATTATTCTCACAGAGTCCTGTTTGAAGCACAAAATCACAATTATACCCATCTCTTTATAGAACTGAACCGAACGCAGCCATTAAGGAGAGATGGATAAACAGATTGATCGGTCGTATATATGCCAGGTGAAGAAACAACAAAAAATGTAATTCGCGGCAACAATCCAAAACAATTCTTGCGAACAGGCTGTGTTTTGTCTTGGCGTTGGGCTTTAAATGGGCCATTAACAGATAAACAAGCAAGCGGCTCATCGATTATAGCCGTGTAGGTCCCGGGGTCGCTCAAAATGCTTCATCCGCCCCGTCCTCCATAGCGGCATGATGCTGTTGCATCACAGCGCCAGGCGTTCACAACCCTCCCGGGAGATTTGTTAAAAAAATGTAAAAAATAGATCAATAATTAGCGCTTGTCTTGCTGGAGCCCTGCTCTCTCCTCGTACACATGGCAGGGCGGTCATACAGTAATGAGGCAGGTTGTGTGTGTGTGTGTGTGTGTCTGATGTTTTCCTGGCCCCGTCACATTCCCCCTCGCAGTGTGTGTCCCACCGAGCCTCACACACATTCACCACTGGGGGAAAGTGACGGGGGCCAGGAAAACAAAACAACACAGCCAAAAGGTCTTCAAAAGCAGTTACTCTTCCTTTAATCAACAGTTAGCTCCAGCGATAGCTTATTAGCATTAGGCTCAGATCTCATTGAACAGTGTTTTAGCATTGGGCTCAGATCTCAGTCAACAGTGTTTTAGCATTAGACTCAGATCTCAGTCAACAGTGTTTTAGCATTAGACTCAGGTTTCAGTCAACAGTGTTTTAGCATTAGACTCAGATCTCATTGAACAGTGTATTAGCATTAGACTCAGATCTCATTGAACAGTGTATTAGCATTAGACTCAGATCTCATTGAACATTGTTTTAGCATTAGACTCAGATCTCAGCCAACAGTGTTTTAGCATTAGGCTCAGATCTCAGTCAACAGTGTTTTAGCATTAGGCTCAGATCTCAGTCAACAGTGTTTTAGCATTAGGCTCAGATCTCAGTCAACAGTGTTTTAGCATTAGGCTCAGATCTCAGTCAACAGTGTTTTAGCATTAGACTCAGATCTCAGTCAACAGTGTTTTAGCATTGGGCTCAGATCTCAGTCAACAGTGTTTTAGCATTAGGCTCAGATCTCAGTCAACAGTGTATTAAGAACATACGGTAACACTTTGTATTTTAATGGGTCACAAACCATTTAGAAGGCATTTATAAGGTGTGTTCAACATTTATTCATAACGCCAACATTTATAAACCATTTACTAATTATTTTTGCAGCTCCTAATCTAAATTGAGCGCTATTTATGCTTTATAAATACTTTATAAATGTGTTGAATGACCAGCGTAATTTCTCACAAAAAGTTGGGCATGCCATTGGTAGACACTCCAGCAGTACCTGGTAAAATAACAAGCACACAACAAAAATACATATACACATCTAAATAACTAGTTTACTACATTATACACATCTAAATAACTAGTTTACTACATTATACACATCTAAATAACTAGCTTACTACATTATACACATCTAAATAACTAGTTTACTACATTATACACACTAAATAACTAGTTTACTACATTATACACATCTAAATACCTAGCTTACTAGCTTATACATGTCTAAATACCTAGCTTACTAGCTTATACATGTCTAAATACCTACCTTACCAGCTTATACACGTCTAAATACCTAGCTTACTAGCTTATACATGTCTAAATACCTAGCTTACCACCTTATACATGTCTAAATACCTAGCTTACCACCTTATACACGTCTAAATACCTAGCTTACCACCTTATACACGTCTAAATACCTAGCTTACTAGCTTATACATGTCTAAATACCTAGCTTATCACCTTATACACATCTAAATACCTAGCTTACTAGCTTATACATGTCTAAATACCTAGCTTACCACCTTATACATGTCTAAATACCTAGCTTACTAGCTTATATTTTTTGTACTGGCCCCCCCGTACAAAAATACCTAGCTTACTAGCTTATACATGTCTAAATACCTAGCTTACTAGCTTATACATGTCTAAATACCTAGCTTACCACCTTATACATGTCTAAATACCTAGCTTACTAGCTTATACATGTCTAAATACCTAGCTTACCACCTTATACATGTCTAAATACCTAGCTTACCACCTTATACATGTCTAAATACCTAGCTTACCACCTTATACACATTTAAATAACTAGCTTACTAGCTTGTCTTCGTGTTGTCTGTAGCTGGTGAGGTGTGGAAACACTTTGCTGCTTTTATGGATTTTGTTGTGTTGCTTTTTGTGCTATTGCTCTGTCTGTATGCATGCTAAATGTTGCTTGTACTATGTGTCTTTGTCTGCCTGCTACGTGTTGCTTGTCCTATGTTTCTCTGTCTGTGTGCTACGTATTGCTTGTTCTATGTTTCTCTGTCTGTGTGGTACGTATTGCTTGTTCTATGTTTCTCTGTCTGCCTGCGTACTACGTGTTGCTTGTCCTGTGTTGCTCTGTCTGTATGCCTGCTACGTGTTACTTGTCCTATCTTGCTATGTGTCTGCGTGCTACGTGTTGCTTGTTCTGTGTGTTCTGTCTGCGTACTATGTGTTGCTTGTCCTGTGTTTCTCTGTCTGCCTGCGTACTATGTGTTGCTTGTCCTGTGTTGCTCTGTCTGTATGCATACTACGTGTTGCTTGTCCTTTGTTGCTTTTTCTGTCTGCATGCTACGTGTTGCTTGTCATGTGTTGCTCTGTCTGTCTGCGTACTATGTGTTGCTTGTCCTGTGTTTCTCTGTCAGTCTGCGTGTTGCTTGTCCTATGTTTCTCTGTCTGCATACTACGTGTTGCTTTTCATGTGTTGCTCTGTCTGTCTGCGTGCTACGTGTTGCTTGTCATATGTTGCTCTGCATGTGCTCACTGCTCATTGTTTGTCTGTATTGTTATTGGAATGGTTTTTAATAACCTGCCCAGGGACTGTGGTTGAAAATTAGCCAGCTGGCTAAAACCATCATTTTTACTGAAATGTTGATTAATGTGCACTGTCCCTGTAAAAATACAAAAAACTCCAACTCCAGTTTTACAGATGTGGGAGTAGCAATACCTTACGAATGGTTTGTAAATGCCTCATGAATGGTTTATGAATGGTTTATAAATACCTTACGAATGGTTTATAAATGCCTGATGAATGGTTTATAAATGCCTGATGAATGGTTTATAAATGCCTGATGAATGGTTTATAAATGCCTGATGAATGGTTTATAAATGCCTGATGAATGGTTTGTAAATGCCTCATGAATGGTTTATAAATGCCTTATGAATGGTTTATAAATGCCTCATGAATAGTTTATAAATGCCTGATGAATGGTTTGTAAATGCCTGATGAATGGTTTATAAATGCCTGATGAATGGTTTATAAATGCTTACGAATGGTTTGTAAATGCCTGATTAATGGTTTGTAAATGCCTGATTAATGGTTTATAAATGCCTGATTAATGGTTTGTAAATGCCTGATGAATGGTTTGTAAATGCCTAATATATGGTTTATACATGCTTATGAATGGTTTATAAATGCCTGATTAATGGTTTATAAATGCCTGATGAATGGTTTATAAATGCCTGATGAATGGTTTGTAAATGCCTCGTATGGTTTATACATGCTTACGAATGGTTTATAAATGCCTTATGAATGGTTTATAAATGCCTTATGAATGGTTTATAAATGCCTTATGAATAGTTTGTTACAGTGTTACCGAACATTTCAGGTTTTTATTTGTAGAACGTGTTGGTGCTGGATTGGTATATCATTTGCCGTGGTAATGGCTAATAGAAGGGCACAGGTTGGCATATGCTAGCACTGGCCTCTATGGATTATTCATACAGCAATAGCAGAACACTGAACAGAAGCAGTAATGATGGCTTACGGCACAACAATGCATTGACTCACTCTGTGCCAAATCATAGTGAGAAGTGAGTGTGTCCTCCCGTCTACACCAAGGTCAAACGTGTCTCTCTCTCTGTGCTCTTGTAGTAGTTCACTCTCCCTCTTCCTCTGTGGTGTTGGAGTAGGTCGTTCATTCTCCATCTTCTTCTGTGGTCTTGGAGGCAGTAGTTCACTCTCCCTCTTCTTCTGTGGTCTTTGAGGCAGTTGTTCAAGTCCTGATGGGAGCAGTCATCCCTTTGGAATTGCCCTCAGCAGAAAGCAGATAGGTTGATTGAGTTCAGATGCTCTCCTATCGATCCCAACAACTGCTGCTGCTGCTGCTGCTCTGGGATATACTACCACCGACCCTCTGTGTCAACAGGAAAGAGAGGGATGGAGAGGGAGATGGGGGAGAGACAGAAAGAGAGGTTACCATGGAAACCACCAGACTAACTTCATCTCAGCCTCTCTCCTCTCTCCTCCCTCGTCTCCTATCCTCCCTCCCTCTCTTCCTTCCTTCTTTTCAGCAGCAAGCAAAAAAAGAGAGAGAGAAAGAGAGATTCACCAGCTCTACTCGCAGCTGCAATGTGTGCATCTTTATGCGTGCCTGTGAGAGAAAGTAATAGTTATGTTGAAAAGCTTTGGGCGAAGCACTCCGCTCAGTTGTTGTCTTGCTAGAAGCCTAATGAGTGAGACATGGCTGGAGTAAGTGACAGGGTAGCAGCAGGCTCGGATGACTCCCAGTCACTTTAGGCCCTGATAGGCACCCAATTTGGGAGCTCTTCCTCTCTCAGCCCGAGAGAGTGGCAGGGGGGATAGGAATGTGTGTTTCTGTGAAAGCGGAGGGAAAAGGATTGTGTGCTCAAGGATTCTGAGTGGTAGAAAAAGAGCAACATGACTGATAAGGAGTGTGTGTGTGTGTGTCTGAGATTGAAATATACACACACACACACTGTGAGACATTTATTATTTTGTACACATGCACTGATATAGACTCTAATGGCTGACATATCAACATCTTTCTCCAATGTTCTCATCTTCCCTCCCTGTTTTTCATTTTCCACTCTTGACTCGCTCTCTCTTCTCTCTTCCTTCCTCTCTCTTTCTTTCTCTCTCCCGCTCATGTGAGAATATTATTCCAATGTTCTCCGTTAGTGTTTCATATTACAGTGATGGAGATGTCAAAGGACCTGTTTACAGCGCCTTGCAAAAGTATTCACCCCCGTTGGCATTTTTCCTATTTTGTTGAATGACGACCTGTAATTTAAATATATTTTTATTTGGATTTCATGTAATGGACATACACAAAATAGTCCAAATTGGTGAAGTGAAATGAAAAAACTTGTTTAAAAATAAAAAAATAAAAGGAAAAGTGGTGCGTGTATATGTATTCACCCCCTTTGCTATGAAGCCCTAAATAAGATCTGGTGCAACCAATTACCTTCAGAAGTCACATAATTAGTTAAATAAAGTCCACCTGTGTGCAATCTAAGTGTCACATGATCTCAGTATATATACACCTCTTCTGAAAGGCCCCAGAGTCTGCAACACCGCTAAGCAAAGGGCACCACCAAGCAAGCGGCACCATGAAGACCAAGGAGCTCTCCAAACAGGTCAGGGACAAAGTTGTGGAGAAGTACAGATCAGGTTTGAGTTTAAAAAAAAAATATTAGAATCTTTGAACATCCCACGGAGCACCATTAAAACCATCATTAAAAAATGAAAAAATATGGCACCACAACAAACCTGTCAAGAGAGGGCCGCCCACCAAAATTCACGGACCAGGCAGGGAGGGCATTAATCAGAGAGACAACAAAGAGACCAAAAATAACCCTGAAGGAGCTGCAAAGCTCCTCAGTGGAGATTGGAGTATCTGTCTATAGGACCACTTTAAACCGTACACTCCACAGAGCTGGGCTTTACGGAAGAGTGCCCAGAAAAAAGCCATTGCTTAAAGAAAAAAATAAGCAAACACATTTGGTGTTCGCCAAAAGGCATGTGGGAAACTCCCCAAACATATGGAAGAAGGTCTGGTGCAAACCCAACACCTCTCATCACCCCAAGAATACCATCCCCACAGTGAAGCATGGTGGTGGCAGCATCATGCTGTGAGTATGTTTTTCATCGGCAGGGACTGGGAATCTGGTCAGAATTGAATGAATGATGGATGGTGCTAAATACAGGGTAATTCTTGAAGGAAACCTGTTTCAGTCTTCCAGAGATTTGAGACTGGGATGGAGGTTCACCTTCCAGCAGGACAATGACACTAAGCATACTGCTAAAGCAACACCCGAGTGGTTTAAGGGGAAACATTTAAATGTCTTGGAATGGCCTTGTCAAAGCCCAGACCTCAATCAAATTGAGAATATGTGGTATAACTTAAAGATTGCTGTACACCAGTGGAACCCATCCAACTTGAAGGAGTTGGAGCAGTTTTGCCTTGAAGAATGGGCAAAAATCCCAGTGGCTAGATCTTGCCAAGCTAATAGAGACATACCCCAAAATACTTGCAGGTGTAATTGCTGCAAAAGGTGGCTCTACAAAGTAGACACCTTAGATTCACACTAAACCAATGATGTGTTTAACCTCGCTGTCGGCGTTCCAATTCATCCCAAAGGTGTTTATGGGATTGTGGTCAGGGCTCTTTGCAGGGCAGTCAAGTTCATCCAGACCGATCTCTTTTTCTGTATGGACCTCACTTTGAGCACGGGGGCATTGTCATGGTGAAACTGTTGCCACAAAGTTGGAAGCACAGAATTGTCTAGAGTGTATGCTAAGATTTCCCTTCATTGGAACTAAACGGCCTAGCCCGAACCATGAACCCCCAGACCATTATTCCTCCTCCACCAAATTTTACAGTTGGCACTATGCATTTGGGTAGGTAGCGTTCTCCTGGCATCCGCCAAACTCAGATTCGTCTGTCGGACTGCCAGATGGTGAAGCGTGAGAGAACTCCAGAGAACGCTTTTCCACTACTCCAGAGTCCAATGGCGACGAGCTTTACACCACTCCAGCTGACGCTTGGCATTGCACATGGTTATGTTAGACTTGTGTGCGGCTGCTCCCGACAAACAGTTCTTGTGCTGACGTTGCTTCCAGAGGCAGTTTAGAACTCGGTAGTGAGTGTTGTAACCGAGGACAGACCATTTTTACATGCTACACCAGGGGTGGGCAATTCCAGTCCTCGGTGGCCTGATTGGTGTCACAGTTTTGCGCCAGCTAACACACCTGATTCCAATAATCACCTAATCATGATCTTCAGTTTAGAATGCAGTTTGATTAATCATCTGTGTTTACTAGGGATGGAGAAGAAGTGTGACACCAATCAGGCCCTGGAGGACTGGAGTTGCCCACCGCTGTGCTACACGTTTCAGCACTCGGCGGTCCCGTTCTGTGAGCCTGTGTGGCCTACCACTTCGCAGCTGAGCCGTTGTTGCTCCTAGATGTTTTCAGTTCACAATAACAGCACTTCACAATAACAGCACTTACAGTTGACCGTGGCAGCTCTAGCAGGGCAGAAATTTCACAAACTGACTTGTTGGAAAGGTGGCATCCTATGACGGTGCCACTTTGAAAGTCACTGAGCTCTTCAGTAAGGCCATTCTACTTTCAATGTTTGACAATGGAGATTGCATGGCTGTGTGTTTGATTTTATACACCTCTCAGCAAAGGGTTTGACTGAAATAGCCAAATCTACTAATTTTAAGTTGTGTCAACATACTTTTGTATATGCAGTGCCTTCAGAAAGTTTTCAGACCCCTTGACTTTTTCCAAATTTTGTTAGGTTACAGCCTTATTCTAAAATTGATTAAATAGTTTTTTTCCCTCATCAATCTACAGACAATACCCCATAATGACAAAGCAAAAATGGGTTTTTAGACATTTTTGCTAATGTATTTGTTTATAGGCCTTATGACTATTTGTAAACTGCTTACCAATGTAATTAGAGCAGTAAAAATAAATGTTTAGTCATACCCATGGTATACGGTCTGATATATCACAGCTGTCAGCCTGTCAGCATTCAGGGCTTGAACCACACATATTTAATCTATTATAGACACCTTAATGTGTATTTGTTTCTTATATGTGAACAGAAAATAAAAAAACAAATATAAGTATTTATTTTAGAGAGTACGAATGTTACTGTACCCACTACAACAAATAAATACTTAAATACATCTCATTTTTATCTTGAAAAATGTAATTGAAATACTCTAGACCCTATACATTCCAATGTAGGACTGCTCCTTCTGAGGACTACCAATATGGCCGACCGTTTGCTTGAAAACCTCTAATTGGCCAATACATACCATCAGCAATTAAGGTTTTATATGCATCATTGCACTTAACCTATTCAACCCGTACACATCACCCACAATGTAAAGAAACCATATAACCCCACCACATGAAGCAACAAAAATTGTATGTACTGTTTAATTGGTCTGCTAAAATCAATAATGTGGTGTAAAAAATATATATTGTTGCAGCTTCACGGCCGAGTCGGAAAGGGAGAAAGAGGAGTGGATTGAAGCATTCCAGGAATCGATAGCCGAGACGCTCTCCGATTATGAAGTGGCGGAGAAGATCTGGTTCAACGAGTCCAACAGGAGCTGTGCTGACTGCCGTGCGTCGCAGCCCGAATGGGCCTCCATAAATCTGGGGGTTGTCATCTGTAAGAAGTGTGCAGGTACTAAAGAGACTGCTGCTATGCCAATAACACTCTCCAAACTTTACATTCCTTTATTTTCTAGCCTTCGATCTATAGACACTACTTCCACTCCCTCCATACCTTTCCTTCATCCATGCATCCCTTCTGTCCTCTTTTGCCCGTTGTCCTCTGCTTCCCTTCCCTTCTCCCTCTCCTTCCCCCTCCTCCTTCTTGCTCTTCACTTTAACTGATTGATAGACTCTGTTGAACATGAAAATAGAGCTTGACTCCTCGCCTCACTTTTCACAAATGGAACAGGGGATGGGTGGATGGAGGGTGAAACCAACCATTTCAGAGAGAGATGGAGAGAGAGAAAGAAAAAGGAAGAGAACAAGCCAGGGAGAGAATGAGAAAGAGATAAAGAAGAGTGAGGTAGCGAGAGAAAGACTTAAAAGACAGGTGTGCGATAGAGAAAATAAAAAAAGGGAGGTCTCACTGATCTCATCTGTTACACCACCGAGGAAGACTATTAAGAGCTCATCTGTTACACCACCGAGGAAGACTATTAAGAGCTCATCTGTTACACCACCGAGGATGACTATTAAGAGCTCATCTGTTACACCACCGAGGAAGACTATTAAGAGCTCATCTGTTACACCACCGAGGATGACTATTAAGAGCTCATCTGTTACACCACCGAGGATGACTATTAAGAGCTCATCTGTTACACCACCGAGGAAGACTATTAAGAGCTCATCTGTTACACCAACTAGGGGGATTTTGTGTGTGCTTTCCTAGCCTCTGACTAGCTGGACGGATTAGATTAAATGAAAACAGAGATTACAGTGCCTTGCAAAAGTATTCATCCCCCTTGGCATTTTCCCAATTTCTTTTTGCATTACAACCTGTAATTTAAATTGATTTTTATTTGGATTTCATGTAATGGACATACACAAAATAGTCCAAATTGGTGAAGTGAAATAAAAATAAAATTAAAACTGTAGAGTGGTGTGTGCATATCTATTCACCCCCTTTGCTATCAAGCCCCTAAACAAGATCTGGTGCAACCAATTACCTTCAGAAGTCACATAATCTGTCACATGATCTCAGTATATTTACACCTGTTCTGAAAGGCCCCAGAGTCTGCAACACCGCTAAGCAAGTGGCACCATGAAGATCAAGGAGCTCTCCAAACAGGTCAGGGACAAAGTTGTGGAGAAGTACAGATCAGGGTTGAGTTATAAAAAATATCTGAAACTTTGAACATCCCACAGAGCACCGATAAATCCATTATAAAAAAATTGAAAGAATATGGCACCACAACAAACCTGTCAAGAGAGGGCCGCCCACCAAAACTCACAGACCAGGCAATGAGGGCATTAATCAGAGAGGCAACAAAGAGACCAAAGATAAACCTGAAGGAGCTGCAAAGCTCCACAGTGGAAATTGGAGTATCTGTCCATAGGACTACTTTAAGCCGTACACTCCACAGAGCTGAGCTTTACCGAAGAGTGGCCAGAAAAAAAGCCATTGCTTAAAGAAAAAAATAGGAAAACACATTTGATGTTCCCCAAAAGACATGTGTGAGACACCCCGGACATATTGAAGAAGGTACTCTGGTCAGATGAGACTAAAATGTAGCTTTTTGGCCATCAAGGAAAACGCTATGTCTGGGGCAAACCCACCACCTCTCATCAACCTGAGAACACCTTCCCCACAGTGAAGCATGGTGGTGGCAGCATCATGCTGTGGGAAGGTTTTTCATCGGCAGGGACTGGGAAACTGGTCAGAAATGAATGAATGATGGATGGCGCTAAATACAGGGCAATTCTTGTTGGATACCTGTTTCAATCTTCCAGAGATTTGAGACTGGGATGGAGGTTCAACTTCAAGCAGGACAATGACCCTAAGCATACTGCTAAAGCAACACTTGAGCGGTTTAAGGGGAAACATTTACATGTCTTAGAATAGCCTAATCAAAGCCCAGACCTCAATCCAATTGAGAGTCTGTGGTATGACTTAAAGATTGCTGTACACCAGCGTAACCCATCCAAATTGAAGGAGCTGGAGCAGTTTTGCCTTGAAGAATGGGCAAAAATCCCAGTGGCTAGATGTGCCAAGCTTATAGAGACATACCCCAAGAGAGTTGCAGCTGTAATTGTAAAAATATTTTGCATCTTCAAAGTGGTAGGCATGTTGTGCAACCCCCCCCAAAAAATGTATTTTAATTCCAGGTTGTAATGCAACAAAATAGGAAAAATGCCAAGGGAGGTGAATCCTTTCGTAAGCCACTGTAGGTCATATGGTGTAACCGCTGAGTTTACCCCTGACACACTAAATGTGATTAGAGAGTGACAAGTGCACACACAAACTCTGATGTATTAGACAGATCTCCCAGTGCATTGTGGTAATATGTATTAGATAGATCTCCCAGTGTATGGTGGTAATATGTATTAGATAGATCTCCCAGTGCATGGTGGTAATATGTATTAGAGATAGATCTCCCAGTGCATGGTGGTAATATGTATTAGAGATAGATCTCCCAGTGCATGGTGGTAATATGTATTAGAGATAGATCTCCCAGTGCATGGTGGTAATATGTATTAGACAGATCTCCCAGTGCATTGTGGTAATATGTATTAGATAGATCTCCCAGTGCATGGTGGTAATATGTATTAGATAGATCTCCCAGTGTATGGTGGTAATATGTATTAGATAGATCTCCCAGTGTATGGTGGTAATATGTATTAGATAGATCTCCCAGTGCATAGTGGTAATATGTATTAGAGATAGATCTCCCAGTGCATGGTGGTAATATGTATTAGAGATAGATCTCCCAGTGCATGGTGGTAATATGTATTAGAGATAGATCTCCCAGTGCATGGTGGTAATATGTATTAGAGATAGATCTCCCAGTGCATGGTGGTAATATGTATTAGACAGATCTCCCAGTGCATGGTGGTAGTATGTATTTGAGATAGATCTCCCAGTGCATGGTGGTAATATGTATTAGAGATAGATCTCCCAGTGTATGGTGGTAATATGTATTAGATAGATCTCCCAGTGCATGGTGGTAATATGTATTAGAGATAGATCTCCCAGTGCATGGTGGTAATATGTATTAGAGATAGATCTCCCAGTGCATGGTGGTAATATGTATTAGACAGATCTCCCAGTGCATGGTGGTAGTATGTATTTGAGATAGATCTCCCAGTGCATGGTGGTAATATGTATTAGAGATAGATCTCCCAGTGCATGGTGGTAATATGTATTAGATAGATCTCCCAGTGCATGGTGGTAATATGTATTAGAGATAGATCTCCCAGTGCATGGTGGTAATATGTATTAGAGATAGATCTCCCAGTGTATGGTGGTAATATGTATTAGACAGATCTCCCAGTGCATGGTGGTAATATGTATTAGACAGATCTCCCAGTGCATGGTGGTAATATGTATTAGAGATAGATCTCCCAGTGTATGGTGTTAATATATTTTTGACTAATCCATTATGAAATGGGAGTCTTGGTGACTTAACCTTGTCTTTTAGATTTGTTTAAGAGGACACCACCTTTGTACACAAACACACACACACAGGCACGTAGGACTATGCACACACTTAAACACACATCTCTTCATTCTCCCATTCTCTCTCCTCAGGGAGGTCTCAGATACCCTGTCTCTGTCGTATGTTTTCATTCAATGCGTCACCTCTCTTTATAACCCATGTAATTGGTATTCCTCAAGTTTCTGCCGCAGCTTTTTCAAACGGTCCTTAAATTATTTCATTTACAGGAATGTTTAATATTATCGACACATGCGGCAGAGGTGAGCTGCGTAGGGCAACGTCAAAATGAGTAAGCCATCCTTGAACAGACCACTCGCCTTAAATTACCCAACCTGGTTTGGGAAATCAATGGCAAAAATGCTTTTAATTAGATTTCGGGTGTCACAGACAATAAAAGTAATTATAGAACTGGAGGAAGAGGAAACTATCAAGGCACAAGGCGAAACCCAGATGCAGATGGTTGGAGTCTTGCAATGTTTAATAATCCAAAGGGGTAGGCAAGAGAATGGTCGTGGACAGGCAAAAAGGTCAAAACCAGATCAAAGTCCAGGAGGTACAGAGTGGCAGACAGGCTCGTGGTCAAGGCAGGCAGAATTGTCAGGCAAGGTCAGGTCAGGGTACAGAGTCCAGAAACAGGCAAGGGTCAAAACCGGAAGGACTAGAAAAAGGAGAATGCAAAAAGCAGGAGAACGGGAAAAAAATGCTGGTTGACTTGGAAACGTACAAGACAAACTGGCAAAGAGAGACAGGAAACACAGGGATAAATACACTGGGGAAAATAAATGACACCTAGAGGGGGTGGAGACAATCACAGGAAAAGGTGAAACAGATCAGGGCGTGACAGAAACTCTAATGATAAGACTAATGATTAAATTATTCCAGATTGTCTTTCTTTTCTTAATGCGAGTGGAGAATGAAAGGGGGAGAGAGAGAATAGACAGTTGATGTGACGTGTAGCCCTGCTCTGATGTCGTGGTCTGTTATGCTACTGGGATCTCAGGAAGTGGTGTGTCCAGAATGGTGTCCTCGAACCAAATTGTTTGTCTCTCTCTCTCTCTCTCTCTCTCTCTCTCTCTCTCTCTCTCTCTCGCTCTCTCGCTCTCTCTCTTTCTTTCTCTTTCTCTCTCTCCCTCTTTCTCTTTCTCAATTCAATTCAATTTCATTGTAGGGGCTTTATTGGCATAGGAAACACATGTTTTTATTGCCAAAGCAAGTGAAATAGATAAACAAACGTATAATAAAATATTAACAGTATACATTTCACTTACAAAAGTTCCAAAAGAATAAAGACGTTTCAAATCTCATATTAAATACAGTCTTGTAATTATGTGGAAATAGTAAAAGTACGAAAGAGAAAATAAATAAACATAAATATGGGTTGTATTTACAATGGTGTTTGTTCTTCACTGTTTGCCCTTTTCTTGTGGCAACAGGTCACAAATCTTGCTGCTGTGATGGCAGACTGTGGTATTTCACCCAATAGATATGGGAGTTTATCAAAATTGGACTTGTTTTCAAATTCTTTGTGGATCTGTGTAATCTGAGGGAAATATGTGTCTCTAATATGGTCATACATTGGGAAAGAGGTTAGGAAGTGCAGCTCAGCTTCCACCTCATTTTGTGGAGAGGTCTGCCTACGACGGCCTCTCTCAATAGCAAAACTCACTGAGTCTGTACATAGTTAAAGTTAGTTGTTTTTAGAAATGAGTTTCCTTACTTTTGGGTCAGTCACAGTGGTCAGGTATTCTGCCACTGTGTACTCTCTGTTTATGGCCAAATAGCATTCTAGTTTGCTCTGTTTTTTGGTAAATTCTTTCCAATGTGTCAAGTAATTCTCTTTTTGTTTTCTCATGATTCGGTTGGGTCTAATTGTGTTGCAGTCCTGGGGCTCTGTGGGGTGTGTTTGTGAACAGAGCCCCGGGACCAGCTTGCTTAAGGGACTCTTCTCCAGGTTCATCTCTCTGTAGGTCATGGCTTTGTTATGGAAGGTTTGGGAATCGCTTCCTTTTCAGTGGTTGTAGAATTTAACGGCTCTTTTCTGGATTTTGATAATTAGCGGGTATCGGCCAAATTCTGCTCTGCATGCATTATTTGGTGGTTTACGTTGTACACAAAGGATATTTTTTGCAGAATTCAGCATGCAGCGTTTCAATTTGGTTTTTGTCTCGTTTTGTGAATTCTTGGTTGGTGAGCGGACACCAGACCTCACAACCATATAGGGCAATGGGTTCTATAACTGATTCAAGTATTTTTTGCCAGATCCTAATTGGCATGTCAAATTTGATGTTCCTTTTGATGGCATAGAAGGCCCCTCTCAGATCGTTCACAGCTTTGTGGAAGTTACCTGTGGCGCTGATGTTTAGGCCAAGGTATGTATATAGTGTTTTGTGTGTTCTAGGGCAACGGTGTCTAGATGCAATTTGTTTTCATGGACCTGGGAACATATGTTTTTCCCCCAACACCACTTTCCATCAATTTGTATAGCAGGCCCTCATGCCAAATTGAGTCTAAAGCTTTTTTGAAATTAACAAATCATGAGAAGACTTTGCCTTTGTTTTGTTTGTTTATCAATTAAGGTGTGCAGAGTGAATACATGGTATGTTGTGCGGTAATTTGGTAAGAAGCCAATTTGACATTTGCCCAGTACTATGTTTTCACTGAGAAAATGTACGAGTCTGATGTTAATGATAATGTAGAGTATTTCCCCAAGGTTGATGTTGACACATATCCAATGGTAGATATTGGGGACAAATGTGGATCCACTTTTGTGGATTGGGGTGATCAGTCCTCGGTTCCAAATATTGGGGAAGATGCCAGAGCTAAGGATGATGTTAAAGAGTTTTAGTTTAGCCAATTGGAATTTGTGGTCTGTTTATTTTATAATTTAATTTGAGATACCATCAACACCACAGGCCTTTTTAGGTTGGAAGGTTTGTATTTTGTCCTGTAGTTAATTTAATGTATTGCAGAATCTAGTGGGTTCTGGTAGTCTTTAATAGTTGATTCTAAGATTTGTAATTGATCATGTTTAAGTTTTTGCTGTTTGTTCTTTGTTATAGAGCCAAAAAGATTGGAGAAGTGGTTTATCCATACATCTCTGTTTTGGATCGATAACTTTTCGTGTTTGTTTTGAGTTTTTCAATTTTCTGAGAAGTGGTTAGATTCTATGGATTCTTCAATTACATTGCGCTGATTTCTGACGTTCTGTTCCTTCTTTTTCCGTAGTGTATTTCTGTATTGTTTTAGTGATTCACCATTGTGAAGGCTTAGGCTCAGGTTTTCTGGGTCACTATGTTTTTTGTTGGACAGGTTTCTCAATTTCTTTCTTAGGTTTTTGCATTCTTCATCAAACCATTTGTCAGCGTTGTTCATTTTCTTAGGTTGTCTGCTTGAAATGTGTTGATTTGATAGGGAAGCTGAGAGGTCAAATATACCGTTTAGTTTTTCTACTGCCAAGTTTACACCTTCACTATTACATTGAAACATTTTGTCCAGGAAAGTGTCTAGAAGGGATTGAATTTGTTGTTGTCTAATTGTTTTTTGGTAGATTTCCACCCAACTTTCATTCCATCTATAGCATTTCTTAATATTATTTAGTTCCTTTGACTTTGATGCCTCATGATTGAGCAAAGATATGTTCAAGTAGAGTGGGATTTTGCTGTGATCTGATAGGGGTGTCAGTGGGAGTTGTGACCCGTTTTTGTTGGTTATGTTGTCGTAGTTGTGTCTAGGGGGGCATATTGGGGATGGAATGCCTAGATGTTTGTCCCCCTGTGTGTGTCTCTGTCTCTGTCTCTGTCTCTCTCTCTCTCTCTCTCGCTCTCTCTCGCTCTCTCTCGCTCTCTCTCGCTCTCTCTCTCTCTCTATCTCTCCATTGTCAAACACGACCACTGTGCTGAATGACATATGTTATAATAATAGTATTCAACCCTTTACATCAAACAACCCGGCAACCGTTTCCGTGGCAACCACAAATGCATCTCCTGTTTTGGCCGATTTGAGCGGTGGAAGGAAGTTTGCTTTTATGAAATGCCACAAAGTGCGTACGGTGCTCATAACAGCAGTCGGTTAAGTTTTTTAATTGGACATTTGGTAACTGGGCGAGGTTTAGAATTCTGAGGAAGCAGGAAGTACCTTGTTGTTTGTTTTGGGTGGAGCATTTCAGCTCGTTACAAAGAGTATTAACAAAATTTAGAGACTTGTATTTGATCTATTGTATTGAGACAGAGTGAGTCATTGTACAACGCAGACACACTTCTGAATCCTGTGAACCACTTGTGCAAAACATCAGGACTTTTATTCAATAGCGTCCCATTAACAATCACGATAATAATGATATGGTCATTTAACAGATGCTTTTATCCCAAGCCACCCATAGTTTATCACTAAGTCTCAAACGCAGCTTTGATTCTCTCTCTTTCTCTTTCTCACTCACTCACTCACTCACTCACTCACTCACTCACTCACTCACTCACTCACTCACTCACTCACTCACTCACTCACTCACTCACTCACTCACTCACTCACTCACTCACTCACTCACTCACTCACTCACTCACTCACTCACTCTCGTAATTGAGACCCCTCTCATGGTAAGTGTATCATTGTCCATGGCCCCTTTGTCCAGCCTGCTCTATAGTCTATCAGTAATGCTATCTGATAGATAATGGTGCTTTCACACAACGACACTAATCACATGAGAGAGTCGTACGAGATGACTCTGATCCATATGCATATCAATCTCTTCTTCTTCTCCTCCATGATGTTTTATTCATCCATCTTAACGCATAAACAAGCCTAACCCTTCAGTTCACCCAAATAAACACCGACCAACAAACACAATTAATTACTCATGAATCATTAGCAATTAATGGCATCTTCTCTCTCTTTCTCTGCTTTCATTTCCAATTAGCCGTGTTGAACGCTGTAAAGAAGTCTTCAACTAGAGAGTATTAGAGCAGTAAAACGCTGCCAGTCATGCCTCTGATATCTGCTGTCTTGTCTGTTTGTCACTGAACCGTGTGTGTGTGTGTGTGTGTGTGTGTGTTTCTCCCCCCCCCCCCCAGGTCAACACCGGTTCCTGGGCCCTAGCCTCTCTAAAGTTAGGAGCCTGAAGTTAGACAGTAGTATCTGGAGCAACGAGCTGGTGGAGGTACGGAGATGTTTGATGTGTGCTCCAGATTACAAGGAATGTGTTGAGGTTCTTCCTGTGGAAGTTGTGGAATCTGGAGAGGGCGTTTTAGAAAGCATGGCTAGGGTTATTTTACCACATACCTTTAGTTTGGCTAAAGTAATACAATTTGGGATTATGCTTCTATACATCTATACTACAGACTTTCAGGGACTACAGTAGGTTATTATTATAAAAATAACTTCTCAAAGACTTACCTGATCAAATCAAGTTGTAATATATAATATAACACTTTTAGTTTTAAAATAAAGTTTTAATGTTAATCAAATATGACATGATTGTTCTCTGACGGTTTCAGAGAGTGCAGTTGATGCTTCGCCATTATAACAGTTAATTAGACATGTGACCTCTGTTACCTCAGCTCTTTCTGGAGGTGGGAAATGAGAACGCCAACAGCTTCTGGGCGGCCAGCCTGCCCCTGGAGGAAGAGCTTCACATGGGGGCGTCGCCCGAGCAGCGGGCCACCTTCCACCGCAGGAAGTACAGAGAGAGGAAGTACCGGAGGGTCCTGGAAAGCCTTCACGACCAGGAGCAGCTCAATCAGGTAGAAACTGAACTGGTATAATCATGTGGGAACTGGCTGGACCCTGTCTGAATAGATATAAATTGGGTGAAACTGAGTTCATGTTTCAAGTTTAGTAATTTTTCCCAAATGCGCAAAAGCCTCTTTTAGTATTCCTGTACTTTACACTAAGTAAACCAATCTAACTGACAAATGTATTATAACAATCTCCATGTATTATAACATGGTTTAGTTATAATCCCTCTCTCCATAGTTAGTCTCCATGTATTATAACATGGTTTAGTTATAATCCCTCTCTCCATAGTTAATCTCCATGTATTATAACATGGTTTAGTTATAATCCCTCTCTCCATAGTTAGTCTCCATGTATTATAACATGGTTTAGTTATAATCCCTCTCTCCATAGTTAGTCTCCATGTATTATAACATGGTTTAGTTATAATCCCTCTCTCCATAGTTAGTCTCCATGTATTATAACATGGTTTAGTTATAATCCCTCTCTCCATAGTTAGTCTCCATGTATTATAACATGGTTTAGTTATAATCCCTCTCTCCATAGTTAGTCTCCATGTATTATAACATGGTTTAGTTATAACCCCTCTCTCCATAGTTAGTCTCCATGTATTATAACATGGTTTAGTTATAATCCCTCTCTCCATACTTAGTCTCCATGTATTATAACATGGTTTAGTTATAATCCCTCTCTCCATAGTTAGTCTCCATGTATTATAACATGGTTTAGTTATAATCCCTCTCTCCATAGTTAGTCTCCATGTATTATAACATGGTTTAGTTATAATCCCTCTCTCCATAGTTAGTCTCCATGTATTATAACATGGTTTAGTTATAATCCCTCTCTCCATAGTTAGTCTCCATGTATTATAACATGGTTTAGTTATAATCCCTCTCTCCATAGTTAGTCTCCATGTATTATAACATGGTTTAGTTATAATCCCTCTCTCCATAGTTAGTCTCCATGTATTATAACATGGTTTAGTTATAACCCCTCTCTCCATAGTTAGTTTGTTAATGTGTTTGTAACGCTGTAGAACGTGAGTTATTTTGGCCCCACCATCGGAACCAAAGTGTGTTTAAGAACTCCCCAGTACTGAGCCTGTAAAAGGCTGAGTTTACACCTGCGTCAGCGTTTACACAGATCAGTCCTCGCTTATTGTTTTGCGAAAAAGAGAAGGATCGAGGGAATGAGAGGTAGCGGGAGAGAACGAGAGATTCTCATTAAATGGAAAAGTGGATTAGGAACCACAACATAAATGCTTCTGTCGGGTATCGGTCGGCTTTACTCTCTCTCTCTCTCTGTGTGTGTGTGCGTGTGTGTGTGTGTGTGTGTGTGTGTGTGTGTGTGTGTGTGTGTGCACGTGTGTGTTTGCACTTGTGTTAGCCTTGGTGCTTTAAAAAACTGTGAATGTGCTATTGAAAGAGTGGTAGGAGAGGGTGGTAGGAGAGGGTGGTAGGAGAGGAGAGCCATATTAAGTGTTTATAGAGTGAGGAGTAGGAGAGGAGAGGGTGGTAGGAGAGGAGAGGGTGGTAGGAGAGGAGAGGAGAGGGTGGTAGGAGAGGAGAGGAAAGGAGAGGAGAGGAGAGCCATATTAAGTGTTTATAGAGTGAGGAGTAGGAGAGGAGAGGAGAGGGTGGTAGGAGAGGAGAGGGTGGTAGGAGAGGAGAGGAGAGGGTGGTAGGAGAGGAGAGGAGAGGAAAGGAGAGGAGAGCCATATTAAGTGTTTATAGAGTGAGGAGTAGGAGAGGAGAGGAGAGGGTGGTAGGAGAGGAGAGGGTGGTAGGAGAGGAGAGGAAAGGAGAGGAGAGCCATATTAAGTGTTTATAGAGTGAGGAGTAGGAGAGGAGAGGAGAGGGTGGTAGGAGAGGAGAGGGTGGTAGGAGAGGAGAGGGTGGTAGGAGAGGAGAGGAGAGGAAAGGAGAGGAGAGCCATATTAAGTGTTTATAGAGTGAGGAGTAGGAGAGGAGAGGGTGGTAGGAGAGGAGAGGGTGGTAGGAGAGGAGAGGGTGGTAGGAGAGGAGAGGAGAGGGTGGTAGGAGAGGAGAGGGTGGGAGGAGAGGAGAGCCAAGTGTTTATTGAGGAGGAGAGGGGAGGAGAGAGGAGGGGGTGGTAGGAGAGGAGAGGAGAGCCAAGTGTTTATTGAGTAACGAGGAGGAGAGGGGAGGAGGGAAGGAGAGGAGAGCCATACTAAGTGTTTATAGAGTGAGGAGTAGGAGAGGAGAGGAGAGGAGAGGAGAGGAGAGCCTTACTAAGTGTTTATAGGGTGAGGAGAGGAGAGGAGAGGATGGGAGAGGAGAGGAGAGGCTTACTAAGTGTTTATAGGGTGAGGAGTAGGAGAGGAGAGGAGAAGAGAGGAGAGGAGAGGGTGGTAGGAGAGGAGAGGAGAGCCTTACTAAGTGTTTATAGGGTGAGGAGTAGCAGAAGAAAGCCATGCTAAGTGGGAGGAAAAGAAAAGGAGAGGTGGGTGGGTGGAAATGTTGGCTCTCTCTATTTCTCTCTGTCTCGCTCCATCTCTATCTCTCTCTCTCCATCTCTGTCCATCTTTCTCTGTCTCTCTCCATCGCTCTCTCTCTCTCTCATCTCTCTCCATCTCTCGCCGTCTCTCTCCGTGTCTCTCCATCTCTCTCTCTCTTTGTCTCTCTCCGTCTCTGTCTCTCATCCTCCCTATTTAAAAGGGCTCAACACAGCTGTGACAGGGTCTTTCAGAGAACAATCATACACTGAACATGACTTGCCATAGTGGGTTGAGTGTGTGTGTGTGTGTGTGTGTGTGTCTGTGGTATGGGAATGGGATGATACCGTGGTATAGAAATGGGAAGATACAGTGGTATGGGAATGGGATGATACAGTGGTATGGGAATGGGATGATACAGTGGTATGGGTATGGGAAGATACAGTGGTATGGGAATGGGATGATACCGTGGTATGGGAATGGGATGATACCGTGGTATAGAAATGGGAAGATACAGTGGTATAGAAATGGGAAGATACAGTGGAATGGGAATGGGATAATACAGTGGTATGGGAATGGGATGATACCGTGGTATGGGAATGGGATAATACAGTGGTATGGGAATGGGAAGATACAGTGGTATAGAAATGGGAAGATACAGTGGTATGGGAATGGGATAATACAGTGGTATGGGAATGGGATGATACCGTGGTATGGGAATGGGATGATACCGTGGTATAGAAATGGGAAGATACAGTGGTATGGGAATGGGATGATACAGTGGTATGGGAATGGGATAATACAGTGGTATGGGTATGGGAAGATACAGTGGAATGGGAAGATACAGTGGTATGGGAATGGGATAATACAGTGGTATGGGTATGGGAAGATACAGTGGTATGGGAATGGGATGATACAGTGGTATGGGAATGGGATGATACAGTGGTATGGGAATGGGATAATACAGTGGTATGGGTATGGGAAGATACAGTGGAATGGGAAGATACAGTGGTATGGGAATGGGATAATACAGTGGTATGGGTATGGGAAGATACAGTGGTAGTGGAATGGGATGATACAGTAGTATGGGTATGGGAAGATACAGTGGTATAGGAATGGGAAGATACAGTGGTATGGGAAGATACAGTGGTATAGGAATGGGATAATACAGTGGAATGGGAATGGGAAGATACAGTGGTATAGGAATGGGAAGATACAGTGGTATGGGAATGGGATGATACAGTGGAATGGGAAGATACAGTGGTATGGGAATGGGATAATACAGTGGTATGGGAATGGGATAATACAGTGGAATGGGAATGGGATGATACAGTAGTATGGGAAGATACAGTGGTATGGGTATGGGATGATACAGTGGTAGTGGAATGGGATAATACAGTGGTAGTGGAATGGGATGATACAGTGGTATGGGTATGGGATGATACAGTGGTATGGGAATGGGAAGATACAGTGGTATAGGAATGGGAAGATACAGTGGTATAGGAATGGGAAGATACAGTGGTATAGGAATGGGATGATACAGTGGAATGGGATGATACAGTGGTATGGGAATGGGAAGATACAGTGGTAGTGGAATGGGATGATACAGTGGAATGGGAAGATACAGTGGTATGGGAATGGGATGATACAGTGGAATGGGATGATACAGTGGAATGGGATGATACAGTGGTATAGGAATGGGATGATACAGTGGAATGGGAAGATACAGTGGTATAGGAATGGGATGATACAGTGGAATGGGAAGATACAGTGGTATGGGAATGGGAAGATACAGTGGTATAGGAATGGGATGATACAGTGGAATGGGAATGGGATGATACAGTGGAATGGGATGATACAGTGGAATGGGATGATACAGTGGTATAGGAATGGGATGATACAGTGGTATGGGAATGGGATGATACAGTGGAATGGGATGATACAGTGGAATGGGATGATACAGTGGTATAGGAATGGGATGATACAGTGGAATGGGAAGATACAGTGGTATGGGAATGGGGTAATACAGTGGTAGTGGAATGGGATGATACAGTGGAATGGGAAGATACAGTGGTATAGGAATGGGATGATACTGTGGAATGGGAAGATACAGTGGTATGGGAATGGGGTAATACAGTGGTAGTGGAATGGGATGATACAGTGGAATGGGAAGATACAGTGGTATAGGAATGGGATGATACAGTGGAATGGGATGATACAGTGGTATGGGAATGGGATGATACAGTGGTATAGGAATGGGATGATACAGTGGTATAGGAATGGGAAGATACAGTGGTATGGGAATGGGATGATACAGTGGTATGGGAATGGGAAGATACAGTGGTATAGGAATGGGAAGATACAGTGGTATGGGAATGGGATAATACAGTGGTATGGGAATGGGAAGATACAGTGGTATGGGAATGGGATGATACAGTGGTATGGGAATGGGATGATACAGTGGTATGGGAATGGGAAGATACAGTGGTATGGGAATGGGATGATACAGTGGAATGGGAATGGGAAGATACAGTGGAATGGGAAGATACAGTGGTATGGGAATGGGATGATACAGTGGAATGGGAAGATACAGTGGTATGGGTATGGGAAGATACAGTGGTATGGGTATGGGAAGATACAGTGGTATGGGTATGGGAAGATACAGTGGTATGGGTATGGGAAGATACAGTGGTATGGGAATGGGAAGATACAGTGGTATAGGAATGGGAAGATACAGTGGTAGTGGAATGGGATGATACAGTGGAATGGGATGATACAGTGGTATAGGAATGGGAAGATACAGTGGTAGTGGAATGGGATGATACAGTGGAATGGGATGATACAGTGGTATAGGAATGGGATGATACAGTGGAATGGGAAGATACAGTGGTATGGGTATGGGAAGATACAGTGGTATGGGTATGGGAAGATACAGTGGTATGGGTATGGGAAGATACAGTGGTATGGGAATGGGAAGATACAGTGGTATGGGTATGGGAAGATACAGTGGTATAGGAATGGGAAGATACAGTGGTAGTGGAATGGGATGATACAGTGGAATGGGATGATACAGTGGTATAGGAATGGGATGATACAGTGGAATGGGAAGATACAGTGGTATGGGAATGGGGTAATACAGTGGTAGTGGAATGGGATGATACAGTGGAATGGGAAGATACAGTGGAATGGGAATGGGATGATACTGTGGAATGGGAAGATACAGTGGTATGGGATGGTACAGTGGTATAGGAATGGGATGATACAGTGGAATGGGAAGATACAGTGGTATGGGGTAATACAGTGGTAGTGGAATGGGATGATACAGTGGAATGGGAAGATACAGTGGAATGGGATGATACAGTGGTATGGGTATGGGAAGATACAGTGGTATAGGAATGGGATGATACAGTGGTATGGGAATGGGATGATACAGTGGTACGGGGATGGGATGATACAGTGGTACGGGGATGGGATGATACAGTGGTATGGGAATGGGATGATACAGTGGTACGGGGATGGGATGATACAGTGGTACGGGGATGGGATGATACAGTGGTACGGAGATGGGATGATACAGTGGTATAGGAATGGGAAGATACAGTGGTATGGGAATGGGAAGATAAAGTGGTAGTGGAATGGGGTAATACAGTGGTAGTGGAATGGGATGATACAGTGGTAGTGGAATGGGATGATACAGTGGTATGGGAATGGGAAGATACAGTGGTATGGGAATGGGATGATACAGTGGTATAGGAATGGGATGATACAGTGGAATGGGAAGATACAGTGGTATGGGAATGGGGTAATACAGTGGTAGTGGAATGGGATGATACAGTGGTAGTGGAATGGGATGATACAGTGGTACGGGGATGGGATGATACAGTGGTATGGGAATGGGAAGATACAGTGGTATGGGAATGGAATAATACAGTGGTATGGGATGATACAGTGGAATGGGAATGGTTTGATACAGTGGTATGGGGTATTTACTAAAAATGTACTAAATTACTCACGATAAACGTTCACAAAAAGCATAACAATTATTTTAAGAATTATAGATACAGAACTCCTCAATGCACTCGATATTTCGGTGAAAGCACATTTTGCAATATTCTCAGTAGATAGCCTGGCATCACAGGGCTAGCTATTTAGACACCCAGCAAGTTTAGCACTCACCAAAGTCAGATTTACTATAAGAAAAATGTTATTACCTTTGGTGTTCTTCGTCAGAATGCACTCCCAGGACTTCTACTTCAATAACAAATGTTGGTTTGGTCCCAAATGATCCATTGTTATATCCAAACAGCGGTGTTTTGTTCGTGCGTTCAAGACACTATCCGAAAGGTTAAAGAAGGGTGATGAGCACGGCGCATTTCGTGACAAAAAATTTCTAAATATTCCATTACCGTACTTCGAAGCATGTCAACCGCTGTTTAAAATAAATTTTTATGCAATTTTTCTCGTAAAAAAGCGATAATATTCCGACCGGGAATCTGCGTTTAGGTAAAAAGATGAAAGAAAATAAAGCACGGGGTCGACTCGTGCATGCGCCTAAGCCCATTGTCCTCTGATCGGCCACTTGCCAAAAGCGTAAATGTGTTTCAGCCTGGGGCTGCCTCGATATCATTCAGCTTTTTCCTGGGCTCTGAGAGCCTATGGGAGCCGTAGGAAGTGTCACGTTACAGCAAAGATCCTCAGTCTTCAATAAAAAGAGCCAAGATGAACAACAACTTGTCAGACAGGCCACTTCCTGTTCAGAATCTTTCTCAGGTTTTTGCCTGCCATATGAGTTCTGTTAAACTCACAGACACCATTCAAACAGTTTTAGAAACTTTAGGGTGTTTCCTATCCAAAGCCAATAATGATATGCATATTCTAGTTACTGGGCAGGAGTAGTAACCAGATTAAATCGGGTACGTTTTTTTATCCTGCCGTGTCAATACTGCCCCCTACCCCCAACAGGTTAACTATCATTCACATTCATTTACTTTAATAAAATATTTCAGTTGTGTTTATTACATTTGTTTTATATGATAACTTTATTATTTCATTCCAAGTCATCTCATCTGTATAGAGCTGCTGTCTGACAAAATCCCTATTTTAGTAGTTCTTCAAAGTAAATAAGGCATAATACTATGACTGCTGAATACCAACTATCATTCACTTAGATCATGTATTTTCAGCTAGAGATACCTGGTGAAGCAACTGCTGCTCTCTATATCCCCTCACGATCGTGCATCGTGTTTTTTTTGTTGCACTAAACTATATAGAATATTGGCCTGTTGGAAACTACAACTCTCTGCCTACATTTCACAGTTTAGGCTGGATCTGATTCATCTCTAGAGAAACTACAACTCCCTACTACATTTCACAGTTTAGGCTGGATCTGATTTATCTCTAGAGAAACTACAACTCCCTACTACATTTCACAGTTTAGGCTGGATCTGATTTATCTCTAGAGAAACTACAACTCCCTACTACATTTCACAGTTTAGGCTGGATCTGATTTATCTCTAGAGAATCTACAACGTGCACATTGAGCTCACAAGAAAAAATTGGAATTCAAATAATTGAACTGTCATCAGTCAATTATTGTTTGAAAAACAAAAATAATGGACATTTCGGTTAATCGCTCAGCACCCTCTCCCCAATTTCATCATTGGGGGGACAACTACATGAAATCTCTCTCCTATGATGTGACTGACAGAACACTGCCCTTAGTGTTTGTGTGGTTAATGTTTTATAGCCTGTGTCTAAAGTACCTGCGTGTTTAGGCCAACAGTATGTGTATGGATAATGTGTGCTTGTGTGAAATTGTGTGGGTGGCAAGTTGTTTGTGCGTGTGTGTGTGTGTGTGTGTGTGTGTGTGTGTGTGTGTGTGTGTGTGTGTGTGTGTGTGCGTGTGTGTGTGTGTGTGTGTGTGTGTGTGTGTGTGTGTGTGTGTGTGTGTGTGTGTGTGTGTGTGTGTGTGTGTGTGTGTGTGTGTGTGTGTGTGTGTGTGTGTACATGGCGTGCTGAGCCTCACTTTCAAACCTTCCTTGTTTCTGGCGGATCGATAAAACGCGCCGGCTCTGTGCTGGGCAGAATTACACCATCACCATTCCACACCTCTGCCTCTCCTCTTTGGTTTAGAGGGATATGCTATTATGTTTATGGATGAGAGAGAGAGAGAGAGAGAGAGAGGGGGGGTGGAGAGAGAGAGAGAGGGGGGAGAGAGAGAGGGGGGACAGAGAGAGGGTGAGAGGGGGGAGAGAGAGAGGGGGGACAGAGAGAGGGGGAGAGAGAGAGAGGGGGAGAGAGGGAGAGAGGGGAAGAGAGAGAGAGGGGGGACAGAGAGAGGGTGAGAGGGGGAGAGAGAGAGGGATACACTATGTTTATGGACAAGAGAGAGAGAAAGGGGGGAGTGAGAGAGAGAGAGAGAGGGTGGGTGGGGGGAGAGAAGGAGTGGGGGGAGAGAGAGAGAGGGGGTGGGGGGAGAGAGAGAGAGGGAGAGAGGGGGAAGAGAGAGAGAGAGGGGAAGAGAGAGAGAGAGAGAGGAGAGAGAGAGAGATAGAAGGTGAGAGAGAGAGAGAGAGAAGGTGAGAGAGAGAGAGAGGGGAGAGAGAGAGGGGGAGAGAGGGGGAGAGAGGGGGTAGAGAGAGAGAGGGGGTAGAGAGAGCGGGAGAGAGAGGGGGGAGGAGAGGGGGAGAGAGAGGGAGAGAGAGAGAGAGAGAGAGAGAGAGAGAGAGAGGGGAAAGAGAGAGAGAGAGAGAGAGGGGGAGAGAGGGGGAGAGAGAGAGAGGGGATACACTATGTTTATGGACGAGAGAGGGGAGAGAGAGAGAAGGGGAGAGAGAGAGAGAGGGGGGAGAGAGAGAGAGGGGAGAGAGAGGGGGAGAGAGAGAGAGAGGGAGGGGAGAGAGAGAGAGAGGGAGGGGAGAGAGGGGAGAGAGAGAGAGAGGGAGCTGGAGAGAGGGGGGACGAGAGAGAGGGGGAGGGAGAGAGGGGGAGAGGGGGGAGAGAGAGAGGGGAGAAAGAGAGGGGGAGAGAGGGGGAGGGGGAGAGGGGGGAGGGAGAGAGGGGGGAACGAGAGAGGGGGAGAGAGAGGGAGATACACTATTATGTTTAAAGACAAGAGAGAGAGAGAGAGGGAGAGAGAGAGAGGGGGGACGAGAGAGAGAGGGGGAGAGAGAGAGAGAGAGAGATCCCATTTTAATTGGCTGGATAGCATTTTTCCCCTTGTCCCGAAAGTGGTTCTCTCAACAGCCTTTAAAATGTATTCATGGGATTTCACAGCCCATTTCAAATAGCAAATGCTGTTCTATCCAAGTGTGACACTCATATACTCAATAAAGGTTCATTTATCTCCAAATCTCTTCTCCTTTGTTGGGGGATTGTGTTTGTGAATATTGTTGCTTGGCTATTTAGGTGAAACATCTGTCGATGTGCCCTTTAGCAAGGCACTTAACCCTAATTGCTCCTGTAAGTCGCTCTGCTAATTTTCTCTGTCTGTCTCTGTCTCTGTCTCTGTCTCTGTCTCTGTCTCTCTCTCTCTCTCTCTCTCTCTCTCTCTCTCTCTCTCTCTCTCTCTCTCTCTCTCTCTCTCTCTCTCTCTATCTCTATATCTAGGCGCTGTGTGCTGCTTGTGGTTCTACCTGATGTGGTAGAGACCATGTCATTGGTGTTCAGTGGAGCTGATGTGATGTGTGCTACAGGAGATCCAACCTACTCAACTCCCTACCTTCTGGCCCAGAGGGCAGGGCAGAGGCTACAAATGGAGTTTCTGCACCACAACAAGCTCTCAGGTAGATGTCTGTGTGTGTTACCATACCATCAGGTGTTGCTAATCCCTATGTGTATGGGCATATGCAGCATGTCTGTCAGCCTTTGAGTTTTCAGAAAAAGGGGTGTCTTAAGACATCATACAAAGCACATTGTCATCCGCCAGCATTTCAGCCACACATTGGACACCCTTTGTACTGCCACAAACCTTTTCAACAGGGGAAATAACAGCTCATTGATACGCTATTCAGGCATGCCAGTCCTGTCTCTCACATATAAATCTGTGAAAAGGTCGTTGAAAGTAGTGGCTAGATTTTGGGTGTTTTATAAGAGCACAGACAAGCCCAGTCCAGCACCTTCCTTCCTTCCTTCCTTCCTTCCTTCCTTCCTTCCTTCCTTCCTTCCTTCCTTCCTTCCTTCCTTCCTTCCTTCCTTCCTTCCTTCCTTCCTTCCTTCCTTCCTTCCTTCCTTCCTTCCTTCCTTCCTTCCTTCCTTCCTTCCTTCCTTCCTTCCTTCCTTCCTTCCTTCCTTCCTTCTTCCTTCCTTCCTTCCTTCCTTCCTTCCTTCCTTCCTTCTTCCTTCCTTCCTCCCTCCCTCCCTCCCTTCCCTCCCTCCCTCCCTCCCTCCCTCCCTCCCTCCCTCCCTCCCTCCCTCCCCCCCTCCCTCCCTTCCTTCCTTCCTTCCTTCCTCCCTCCACACACAATCAGGCTGTTGTATTTTTTACTTTACAATCCAATCATGTTTGAAACTCTCACTCATGCCAGCCTTCCCAGTCATAAAAGCGCAGTGAGAGACGTTATATTTCTCCCCTCATTCTCATGAGAAGAGAGCGAAGGCAGGAGCGAACAAAGCGAGGCGGCTTTATGAAGGAGATGGAGAAGAATAAAATACCTCTCCATCGTCTGCTCTCTCCTCCGTTTCCTCCCCAGAATTGCCTACAACGACCGATATAAGGGTAATTCCCTTAGCTTTTCTGTAGTAGGATGCATGTTACAGATGTGTTGCGCTGTTATGATTCCCCCATGACGCACATGTTGTGCTCGGATGGTTCCTTGCGGGGCGTAGTGATAAGAGTGAATTAAGTCGAGGAGCGACAGAGCTGCTCTGTCGAAAGGAAGGACATACTTTCCCAGGGACCTTGATTTGCATAATGTATGCGCTGCGTCTATGCACACTCTCCTGCTCCGAGGCTGTTAAAGCCTACTAACTGCCTTTTTGGGTCACCTGGTCGCCATGGTGATGCCCATTACTTGGAGGTGTGTACACGCCCTCATGCACAGGCGAAAACAGGCAGACACACATACATACACACAGAAACATACAATTTCTTCACACAAAGGTGTGTGTGATGAAGATAAGTGTGTGTGTGTGTACGCGTGCGTGCCCACATACAAACTAAGTTGTCCAATCAGATATTGTTGTTGTCACTGTGACACACTGTGTGCTCTGCAGAGTAAATTCATCACGGAGCATCTCCCCTCTTCTCATCCCTTCTGGGGGGCTCATTTAGAGCTTCCTCTCCGACGTTCCCCCAACGTCAGGCCAACGTTAAGAAAACCCCCCCTGTGTTCCTCTGTGCTGAGCGCTGGCCTCGTTAGGCTGAGCACTGGCCCCCTGAGTCGGTTGATAGGGCCAATGTTGACTCTCTGAAGCGATTTCTCTTCCTGGTTTTGGGAATAGTGTAAGGCCGGATCGATAAAGTCAACCATCCATTATTGTTTAGTAAACCAACAATGACTGTCGTCTCAAAACTGGGTGATCATTTTTAGAGGTTCCCTCTTTGGAGCTAAACGGAGAATTTGGCATAAGGTGACAGTGTGGGAAGCAGGGGGAGAATTCAGAGGGAGGTACCCTCTGTATGTAGTCTCTCTATTGTCATTTTACTGCTGCTCTTTAATTCTTTGTTACTTGTATTTCTTATTCTATTCTGCGTTGTTGGTTAAGGGCTTGTAAGTAAGCATTTCACTGTAAGGTTATAAGGTTGTATTTCACTGTAAGGTTGTATTGACAATTTGATTTGATTTGAATTCTCTAAGAAATGAGAAGGTCAACTATTGGCTTTATTATCAAGTAATGTTTTGTAAGATTACAGGTTTAAATTGTAGTTATTTATCAGTCAGTATCTATTATAGATAGTTACAGACCTAATGGTTACATCTTGTGAAAAAGTATTTGCCCCCTTTTCTAATTTTCTCTATTTTTGCATATTTGTCATACTGAATGTTATCAGATCTTCAACCAAAACCTAATATTAGATGAAGTTAATCTGACTTTCCAAAAAAAAAAAAAAATGGATGCTAATTTTATTTATTTAATTAAGAACAAAAGTTAAGCAACATCCCCAAACCATCCCACTACCTCCACCATGCTACTGAACCACCACCAGGTTCTTACTGTGCAATGCAGTGTTTGGTTTTCACCAGACATAATGGGACCCATCTCGTCCAAAAAGTTGACTCCAGTTTTCCAGGAAGCACCTGGATGATCGTCAAGACTCTCGGGAAGAATGTTCTATCGACAGATTAGTCAAAAGTATACGTTTTGTGGATGACCCCACCGTCCCTGGCACCTCATATCTCCAGACACATTAAACAATCCTCCTTCTTTCTCTGGGTAATATAAAATAAACTATTTTCATCTCTCCGCTCCAGTACAGTGTTATTAGTGACAGCTGCTGGGTTGTTTATTGTTGTTTTAGACACACTCTCACACACACACTACCGTCTTCATCCTAGCTAACCCCCTCAGCTCATTAGGGGTTATGACGGGGACACCGGGAGCTGTTCCCAGGAAGAGCTAGCTATGTAAGCCTGTGTGTGTCCTAGTGTGTGTGTGTGTGTCCTAGTGTGTGTGTGTGTGTGTGTCCTAGTGTGTGTGTGTGTGTGTGTGTGTGTGTGTGTGTGTGTGTGTGTGTGTGTCCTAGTGTGGGTGTGTGTGTGTCCTAGTGTGGGTGTGTGTCCTAGTGTGTGTGTGTGTCCTAGTGTGTGTGTGTCCTAGTGCGTGTGTGTCCTAGTGCGTGTGTTTCCTAGTGCGTGTGTGTGTCCTAGTGTGTGTGTGTGTGTGTATCCTAGTGTGTGTGTTTGTGTCCTAGTGTGTGCGTGTGTGTGTGCGCGGATGTTGTCACAGTGTCCTGTTCCGAAGGCCAGGGTCACAGACAGACTGTTGTGGTTTTTGGATCGTTACGGGACCGTTACAGTGCCGACCGTCCCAGCTCCAATAGCTAATTGGAAACTCTGTCATGTCACCTCCCTCACTGGGGAGTTAGCCAATCAGCACAGCCGAGAAATAGGCTGTGACTACCAACAAAAACCAAACAGGACAGAGCTACAGAGCCAGCATTTTACATTGTCATCTAAGGGGCCCAAAGGGACTGTTTAAAGGGCCAAACACACACTGTAACAGGGTCTCTCGCTAAGCAGCTACGTCTATTGGAACTGATGCTTTCAGATTCAGTAAACACAGAATATGTTACAGTAGCTAACAACTTTACTTGTTTTGTGTAGTCATGTTGTTTACCTGCCAAAGGTTGCTGGGTATTGGTCCCCTCTGAGTCGACTTTGAACATAATTGGAAGCTCCAATTCTAAAATACCTGTGTGAGATTCACATCAGTAAGTAGCCAATGGAGAATCAGGATCTTAACAAGATCACAAATAATCACAATTTCTGGAATCTCCACATCGGCTTTGACTCTCATTGCAGTTGCAGGTCCTTTCATTTTAGAGAAGAGGGATGTGAAGCTGGAAAGGGCATGGGGGGGGGGGGGTGGTTAGGTCCTTCAATTAAAAGGATTTCAATTGAAGTAATTTTACCTTGTTTGATGAGGGGGCTCGGGTAGGTGATACAATCTCTTGAGGTATAACTAGGGCTCCTGCAAAAAAATGGACCCAAGCATTGGAGCTAATTGAATTTGAAAATGATAAGTTTGAACGTGGGGAGCTCTTAAAAGAAGCAAGAGGGAGAGAGAGACAGAGAGAGTAAAAGAGAGTGAGGAAAATGAAAGGAGAGAAGGAAACGAGAGAGAAGAAGATAAAAAAAATTGTGTGTCGTGCTGGAGAAAGAGGCAGCACTGAGGATTTCTTTCATTTATCAAGAGACTCAAGAGTTTTTCACTCTGCCTAAAAACTTTCACGAAACACCTTGTGCGAATAACCTTGGGATTAAACGCCTGAGCGACAGCAATAAATAAAGAGATGAATGAGTGCGTCAATAAATAAATATATAAATAAAACGGTAGATATTTGAGTAAAGAGGCACAGCTGGGATTAGTGTTATCAATAAGCTCCTGAGGAGGGACTCAAAAACATCCCAAGGTGCTTTACAGGAACAGCAAGCCACCAAAAAAAAACACAAATAAGCAGAAGCATTGAAATAAAGTTATATTTAATCCAATGAATCAATGATGGGCAAATTATCATCTTTACCAGTAGTCCTTCTTTCATTCTCTAAACCCCCTTACTGCACTACTGCTGGTTTAGTGGGATGGAACAGTTACTACTGGTTTAGTGGGATGGAACAGTTACTACTGGTTTAGTGGGATGGAACAGTTCTACTGGTTTAGTGGGATGGAACAGTTCTACTGGTTTAGTGGGATGGAACAGTTACTACTGGTTTAGTGGGATGGAACAGTTACTACTGGTTTAGTGGGATGGAACAGTTCTACTGGTTTAGTGGGATGGAACAGTTACTACTGGTTTAGTGGGATGGAACAGTTACTACTGGTTTAGTGGGATGGAACAGTTACTACTAGTTTAGTGGGATGGAACAGTTACTACTGGTTTAGTGGGATGGAACAGTTACTACTGGTTTAGTGGGATGGAACAGTTACTACTGGTTTAGTGGGATGGAACAGTTACTACTGGTTTAGTGGGATGGAACAGTTACTACTGGTTTAGTGGGATGGAACAGTTACTACTGGTTTAGTGGGATGGAACAGTTACTACTGGTTTAGTGGGATGGAACAGTTACTACTGGTTTAGTGGGATGGAACAGTTCTACTGGTTTAGTGGGATGGAACAGTTACTACTGGTTTAGTGGGATGGAACAGTTCTACTGGTTTAGTGGGATGGAACAGTTACTACTGGTTTAGTGGGATGGAACAGTTACTACTGGTTTAGTGGGATGGAACAGTTACTACTGGTTTAGTGGGATGGAACAGTTACTACTAGTTTAGTGGGATGGAACAGTTACTACTGGTTTAGTGGGATGGAACAGTTACTACTGGTTTAGTGGGATGGAACAGTTACTACTGGTTTAGTGGGATGGAACAGTTACTACTGGTTTAGTGGGATGGAACAGTTACTACTGGTTTAGTGGGATGGAACAGTTACTACTGGTTTAGTGGGATGGAACAGTTACTACTGGTTTAGTGGGATGGAACAGTTACTACTGGTTTAGTGGGATGGAACAGTTCTACTGGTTTAGTGGGATGGAACAGTTACTACTGGTTTAGTGGGATGGAACAGTTACTACTGGTTTAGTGGGATGGAACAGTTACTACTGGTTTAGTGGGATGGAACAGTTCTACTGGTTTAGTGGGATGGAACAGTTACTACTGGTTTAGTGGGATGGAACAGTTACTACTGGTTTAGTGGGATGGAACAGTTCTATTGGTTTAGTGGGATTGAACAGTTCTACTGGTTTAGTGGGATTGAACAGTTACTACTGGTTTAGTGGGATGGAACAGTTCTACTGGTTTAGTGGGATGGAACAGTTACTACTGGTTTAGTGGGATGGGACAGTTACTACTGGTTTAGTGGGATGGGACAGTTACTACTGGTTTAGTGGGATGGGACAGTTACTACTGGTTTAGTGGGATGGAACAGTTACTACTGGTTTAGTGGGATGGAACAGTTACTACTGGTTTAGTGGGATGGAACAGTTCTACTGGTTTAGTGGGATGAACAGTTACTACTGGTTTAGTGAGATGGAACAGTTCTACTGTTTTAGTGGGATGGAACAGTTACTACTGGTTTAGTGGGATGGAACAGTTACTACTGGTTTAGTGGGATGGAACAGTTACTACTGGTTTAGTGGGATGGAACAGTTCTACTGGTTTAGTGGGATGGAACAGTTACTACTGGTTTAGTGGGATGGAACAGTTACTACTGGTTTAGTGGGATGGAACAGTTACTACTGGTTTAGTGGGATGGAACAGTTACTACTGGTTTAGTGGGATGGAACAGTTACTACTGGTTTAGTGGGATGGAACAGTTACTACTGGTTTAGTGGGATGGGACAGTTACTACTGGTTTAGTGGGATGGAACAGTTCTACTGGTTTAGTGGGATGAACAGTTACTACTGGTTTAGTGAGATGGAACAGTTCTACTGTTTTAGTGGGATGGAACAGTTACTACTGGTTTAGTGGGATGGAACAGTTACTACTGGTTTAGTGGGATGGAACAGTTACTACTGGTTTAGTGGGATGAACAGTTACTACTGGTTTAGTGGGATGGAACAGTTACTACTGGTTTAGTGGGATGGAACAGTTACTACTGGTTTAGTGGGATGGAACAGTTCTACTGGTTTAGTGGGATGGAACAGTTACTACTGGTTTAGTGGGATGGAACAGTTACTACTGGTTTAGTGGGATGGAACAGTTACTACTGGTTTAGTGGGATGGAACAGTTACTACTGGTTTAGTGGGATGGAACAGTTACTTAGTCTCTCTCTCTCTCTCATATCTCTGATGATTGTCTGTGTGAAGGCGAACATACACTGACTGTCTCTCTGTATGTCTATGTTGAAGTTCTGTTATGTTGCACGTGGAGGCTGACTGTCTCTCTGTACGTCTATGTTGAAGTTCTGTTATGTTGCACGTGGAGGCTCACTGTCTCTCTGTACGTCTATGTTGAAGTTCTGTTATGTTGCACGTGGAGGCTCACTGTCTCTCTGTACGTCTATGTTGAAGTTCTGTTATGTTGCACGTGGAGGCTCACTGTCTCTCTCTGTGTCTCTGTGTAGATTTCCCCAAGCTGGAGTCATCCTCAGAGACCAGTTCTCCGTCTGATGCTCCGTCCTTCATGGACGGCTTCCTCTACTGCTCCGCCGGTCCGGCCAAGGCCACCCTGGACAGGAGAGGGAGAGACGGTGAGTGGACCGACGCGACACTGACCTCCAGTCAGCTAGTCAATCAATCAGTCAGTAACTCCAACTGGCAGTTAATTAAATGTGTAGTCAGTGAAACCATTGCAATCGATCAATTAATGTCAAGTCGGTCAGTCAATCAGTCTTTCAAACTGAGAATCAATACATCTATAAATCAAATAGCCTATCGGTTCAATCATTATCCTGTCCATCGAATGTACTCTTTTTTTGGGTCCTTAAATAATCAGTTAGAGAGAGAGAGGGGTCCTAGAAGGTTGTACCAATCTTTCTCCCCAAAGCCTTTTAATAACAATGTCATTGTTGAGACAAGGCAGCCAACCAACCTTCAGGTATCAAACCCTGCATATGCCCTTCATCAGACACTTTTTATCCAACGCTACTTAGTCATGTGTGCACACTTTCGTTAGCGTACGGGCTGTCCTGGGAATGGAAATCACTTTCCTGGCATTACAATTGCCGTGCTCTACCAACAGAGCTACCGAGGACCAAACACAATACAACGTCTATCCAGTAGATGGCGCCATTTATAACTGTCTACAAAACGACCTAAAACTCCCAACCCATCCATCCCTCTGCTCCCCTGCTTCTCATCCGAGGTCGTTTAAAACTTTTAATCAGGCTTTTTTTCCAAACTCGGTTGCACCTCCTGCGCCTGTTAGCCGTCTTCCCCATCCTTTCCCATGCCTCCTATCCAACATCTGGAGCTGTGGCCCCTGGGTAATCAAGAAGACGGAGCCAGGTTTGGATGGCCCTCCTGGGACAGAAAAAAAGGGGAAGGGGGGGACATGGCGCTCTATCTGCTACTGGCTGGATCTCCTTCCTCCAGAGAGAGGGGGGAGAGTGAAGTAGACAGTGCTTCAGAAAGTATTCAGACCCTTTGACTTTTTCCACATTTTGTTACGTTACAGCCTTATTCTAAAATGGATTACATTTACACACAATACCCCAAAATGACAAAGCAAAAACAGGTTTTTAGAAATTTTTGCAAATGTATTAAAAACGGAAATATTACATTTACATAAGTATTCAGACCCTTTACTCAGTACTTTGTTGAAGCACCTTTGGCAGCGGTTACAGCCTTGAGTCTTCTTGGGTATGACGCTACAAGCTTGGCACACCTACAGTACCGTTCAAATGTTTGGCGTCACTTAGAAATGTCCTTGTTTTTGAAAGAAAAGCACAGTGTAGAGTTTGTTAATGTTGTAAATGACTATTGTAGCTGGAAACGGCAGATTTTTTTATGGAATATCTACATAGGCGTACAGAGGCCCATTATCAGCAACCATCACTTCTGTGTTTCAATGGCACGTTGTGTTAGCTAATCATTTTACATTTACATTTTAGTCATTTAGCAGACGCTCTTATCCAGAGCGACTTACAGTAGGGAATGCATACATTTCATACAATTTCATACATTTTTTTTTTAAAGGCTAATTGATCATTAGAAAACCCTTTTGCAATTATACTAGCACGGCTGAAAACTGTTGTCCTGATTAAAGAAGCAATAAATCTGGCCGCCTTTAGACTAGTTGAGCATCTGGTGCATCAGCATTTGTGGGTTCGATTACAGGCTCAGAATGGCCAGAAACAAAGAACTTTCTTCTCAAACTCGTCAGTCTATTCTCGCCTATGTAGATATTCCATAAAAAAATCAGCCGTTTCCAGCTACAATAGTAATTTACAATATTAACAATGTCTACACTGTATTTCTGATCAATTTGATGTTATTTGAATGGACAAAAAATGTGATTTTCTTTCAACAACAAGGACCCCAAACTTTGGAACGGTAGTGAATATTTGGGGAGTTTCTCCCATTCTTCTCTGCAGATCCTCTCAAGCTCTTTCAGGTTGGATGTGGAGCATCGCTGCTCAGCTATTTTGCAGGTCTCGAGTCTCATAGTAAAGGGTCTGTTGCAATACATTTGCCCCAAAAAATGTCATTATAGTGTATTGTGTGTAGATTAATGACGAAAACAATTAATTTGATACATTTTAGAATAAGGCTGTAAAGGAACAAAATGTGGAAAAAGGGAAAGGGTCTGAATACTTTCCGAAGGCACTGTATCCCCCTCTTTCTTTCTCTCCCTCCCCCCTCCTCCACCAGCCTCTCATATATCAATAGAGAGGGGAGAGTGAACAGTTGTGTAGATTTGCACTGGTGGAAGGTCTTTGATTTGATGAACGTCATATAGTTTCACCGTTGGGGAATTGTAAGAGCGAGTGGTCAAGGAAGCTTCCACATTTCTATCGCCCTCTGAGTGAGACTCACACAACATCGTACTAATGGTGGTAAAACAGTGAGCTTCATCCTCTGTTCTGCTTCATGCTGATGGGTTTCAGTGGGGTTGGAAGCTGTATTAGCTAACAGCTTTGTGTAGAGGGCTTGTCACAATATAAACGTTGTAGTTAGCCTCATGCAGCTCTCTGTTTCTTTGTGCAGAAGAATACAGGGCTGTGGCGATCATTACATTTTTTGGGCCGGTGATTGTCACATAAATAACTGCCTGTCTCACGGTAATTGACTGTTAGTTAACATGGACACATTTAGCGTCACCTGGCTTCCATGCATAGCCTTTCTTGCCACTGATGCAGACCTATGGAACATCTACATTTTAGAAAGTCTAATAAATCTATGTAATGTATTCTACACCTTTACAATAAATCCATTATTTATTTTAGACAGGTCTAAAGAAACATGATATGAAGAAAATGTAGTCTATTTCAGAAGAACAGAATAGCATACTCTGAGTTGTCCTTATGTCTTGATCTGGCTATGCCATATGGCTGTGGGCTATACTAGTTCATTTAGCTGACAAGATTTGCTTAGAATTCCATGGCATTATTTTATATTGTTTTATAGTTTGAAGAATACAATTGATCATCGCTGAATAAAATAGAAAGGATATTTTCTTCGAATGATTTGAGCGAGTGCACACATGCAGCTATTCTGTGAGTGCTTAATAAATAACAGGTCCTCCTATATCCTTCATTTAGAGTTATTAATGTAACTTCAGTTGTTCTGCAAACGTTGGGCTATATGTTTAGATTTGTAATACATTGTAAACCTGCATGATGCGACTCTAATGATGATGAAAAGTTGCTTGAAAGGCATGAGGTCTCCTTGTTGTTCTGCGCAAGCTGTGCACACTTCATCAGTCTCTCATTCACAATTTGATTTGAAGAGCACTTGGTAATGTCACGAAGTTCCCGGTGGGGGTGGGGGGGGGGGGGTGGATTCCATTCCTTTTGCGGTCAGTCGCCATTGTGCCCTTGGGCTCTGAATATTAATTATAATTCACTTCTCCCGGCTGGGTGCTCCGAAGCATGGCTCTCCGTCATGTGATCTGGTCTTTCTCACGAGCTAAAAGTGAACAGATCAGAACACTTTGCTTAAAATGTTGATAAACTATGAGGCTATTTCTTCATATTCTAAGAGAATCAATGCCACACGGCAGTAGGCTATAAGCGTGAATGTTCCATTAGTGGGAAAACATTTAATGGTGATACAAAGCAAAAATATAGACCTATGCGCTAGGCTACATGGTGTGTGTGACTATGATTTGAAAATGTCGCAAAAAAAGGCATGCGCTGGTTCTTGTGATAGGCTAATATTGTCACCCATCAGACTATTCTTGAGTTAATCTTGTCTTTATATAAACTAAATAATAAATGTGTGAAATTTGTTTTGATTTAGAATGGACCATTATCATGCACCTGTCTCGAAACAGGTACAGGGGGGACAATACCATGTCATCTATGCACTGAAATAGCGAATGGAAGATGCTTTTCCTGTGGTTCATTTTCATGCCAGCCAGGTAGGCTATACTCCTGTTGTAAAGAGAAACAATGTGCTTATATTAGGAAAGTTGACAAATAAATATAGCAGGCCTAGCCTATAGAAAGCTGATGGGATCCTCCTCTTTTTAATAAAGGCCATCGCTCTGTTTTCTAGTACAATTGCATAGCCTATAGAAATGTTGCGCAACACGAGCTGATGGACTCTCATTAAGTTAGCGAGTTTGGTAGGCTACTAATGACCAGCAGCTGTGTAATTTGTGTAATTTGACTGCTGTCATGTCTGGTGACCGCCGGTGTGGCGGTAATAAGGTCACCGTAACAGCCCTACTCGTGGATACCATTTTAATGTCTCGGTGTCCAGTCAGAAGTAAGTTAGAGGTCGTTTCACGAGCCAATGCTAGCACTAGTTAGCAGCTTCCTTCAAACTGCGCGCAGAGACATAAAAATGGTGTCCAGGAGTTAATCTGACTCTGGCTTGGTAGATAAAGGGCTTCATTATCAAAATCCTGAACTATTCATTTAATGGCGTGACTGTAGCCAGTGGCTATTGAAAATGTAAAAGGGGCTGGCTTAAACTATGCCTTTCATCTTCTGAAAACAGGAAGAGGAAGTGCTGCCTATGTGAAAGGAGGGAGGGAGAGAATATATGTTTTAGTGTAGTGTACTCCTGGATGTCTTTAGAGCTTCTCAAGTTAATGGTTTCATGGTCTAATACATACTCACTCACTCACTCACTCACTCACTCACTCACTCACTCACTCACTCACTCACTCACTCACTCACTCACTCACAACACTCGCTCACCCACTCATCCACTCAATCAATCAATCACTCACCCACTCAATCAATCAATCACTTACCCACTCACTCACAACACTCGCTCACCCACTCATCCACTCAATCAATCAATCACTCACCCACTCACTGAATTACTCACCGACTCACCCATGGCTTGATTGTTTATAGATACACCACAGCTCTTAATAATGCGTAAGGCAGCGATGGTGGTTTAATAAATGCACAGTGAGTAGCGGTGGGAGCGACTTTAAGTAGAGAACCTTCAGGTTTCTTCTCCTCTCCCAGAGACATCAACTCCAATAGGCATCCTCTTTACCTCCCTCTCGTTGATGTGAGCTATATTGAGCAGACGGGGGTCGGAAATACATTTGGGGAAAATGTGTTTGGGTTTTACCAGAGACATACTTTGGAGCTGGTCTTTGTTGATGGAAATGCAATGTTTTATAGTCCAATGTTCCAGTGGCAGTAGTCACGCTATAGAAAATTTAATATATTGAGACACAATATGCCATGAATCCCTTCTTCATTTGATGGTGAATGGTCAGTTGTTTGTATTCAAGGCAAGGTATTTACAGGTAACTACTGAGGTGAATGGTCAGTTGTTTGTATTCAAGGCAAGGTATTTACAGGTAACTACTGAGGTGAATGGTCAGTTGTTTGTGTTCAAGGTATTTACAGGTAACTACTGAGGTGAATGGTCAGTTGTTTGTATTCAAGGCAAGGTATTTACAGGTAACTACTGAGGTGAATGGTCAGTTGTTTGTGTTCAAGGTATTTACAGGTAACTACTGAGGTGGATGGTCAGTTGTTTGTGTTCAAGGTATTTACAGGTAACTACTGAGGTGGATGGTCAGTTGTTTGTGTTCAAGGTATTTACAGGTAACTACTGAGGTGAATGGTCAGTTGTTTGTGTTCAAGGTATTTACAGGTAACTACTGAGGTGAATGGTCAGTTGTTTGTGTTCAAGGTATTTACAGGTAACTACTGAGGTGGATGGTCAGTTGTTTGTATTCAAGGCAAGGTATTTACAGGTAACTACTGAGGTGAATGGTCGGTTGTTTGTATTCAAGGCAAGGTATTTACAGGTAACTACTGAGGTGAATGGTCGGTTGTTTGTATTCAAGGCAAGGTATTTACAGGTAACTACTGAGGTGAATGGTCGGTTGTTTGTATTCAAGGCAAGGTATTTACAGGTAACTACTGAGGTGGATGGTCAGTTGTTTGTATTCAAGTCAAGGTATTTACAGGTAACTACTGAGGTGGATGGTCAGTTGTTTGTGTTCAAGGTATTTACAGGTAACTACTGAGGTGGATGGTCAGTTGTTTGTGTTCAAGGTATTTACAGGTAACTACTGAGGTGGATGGTCAGTTGTTTGTGTTCAAGGTATTTACAGGTAACTACTGAGGTGGATGGTCAGTTGTTTGTGTTCAAGGTATTTACAGGTAACTACTGAGGTGAATGGTCAGTTGTTTGTATTCAAGGCAAGGTATTTACAGGTAACTACTGAGGTGAATGGTCAGTTGTTTGTGTTCAAGGTATTTACAGGTAACTACTGAGGTGAATGGTCAGTTGTTTGTGTTCAAGGTATTTACAGGTAACTACTGAGGTGGATGGTCGGTTGTTTGTGTTCAAGGCAAGGTATTTACAGGTAACTACTGAGGTGAATGGTCAGTTGTTTGTATTCAAGGCAAGGTATTTACAGGTAACTACTGAGGTGAATGGTCGGTTGTTTGTATTCAAGGCAAGGTATTTACAGGTAACTACTGAGGTGAATGGTCAGTTGTTTGTATTCAAGGCAAGGTATTTACAGGTAACTACTGAGGTGAATGGTCAGTTGTTTGTATTCAAGGCAAGGTATTTACAGGTAACTACTGAGGTGAATGGTCGGTTGTTTGTATTCAAGGCAAGGTATTTACAGGTAACTACTTAGTGTTAAATGTAATTGTTAACACAACACATAACAACCTTCATCCTTGTTGTGATTGGTTCAGTGTAGGGGTAAACAGGAAACCCAGTCCCCTGGAGCGTTACAGTCTTACTGTGAGTAGCTGTGTGAATGAGTACGCCTCCTCTTCTCCCAGTCAGGTAGTCAAGGTGGGAGGAGGGAGGGAGGCTGGGAAGGAAGGAAGGAAGGAGGGAGGGAGGACGAAGGGAGGGAAGAAGAGAGGAAGTAACTGCCTGAAAGCATGAGTGGCAGCATGTAAATGACACCTCTAATTTCTGATTAGTTTGTCTTTTCCTCTTGAGTGCTTCTTTCTACTCTACTGTCTGCCACAGTGTATCAGAGAGCTCTTCTCTCTACTGTCTGCCACAATGTATCAGAGAGCTCTTCTCTCTACTGTCTGCCACAATGTATCAGAGAGCTCTTCTCTCTACTGTCTGCCACAGTGTATCAGAGAGCTCTTCTCTCTACTGTCTGCCACAGTGTATCAGAGAGCTCTTCTCTCTACTGTCTGCCACAGTGTATCAGAGCTCTTCTCTCTACTATCTGCCACAATGTATCAGAGAGCTCTTCTCTCTACTGTCTGCCACAGTGTATCAGAGAGCTCTTCTCTCTACTGTCTGCCACAGTGTATCAGAGAGCTCTTCTCTCTACTGTCTGCCACAGTGTATCAGAGAGCTCTTCTCTCTACTATCTGCCACAGTGTATCAGAGAGCTCTTCTCTCTACTATCTGCCACAGTGTATCAGAGAGCTCTTCTCTCTACTGTCTGCCACAGTGTATCAGAGAGCTCTTCTCTCTACTGTCTGCCACAGTGTATCAGAGAGCTCTTCTCTCTACTGTCTGCCACAGTGTATCAGAGAGCTCTTCTCTCTACTGTCTGCCACAGTGTATCAGAGAGCTCTTCTCTCTACTGTCTGCCACAGTGTATCAGAGAGCTCTTCTCTCTACTGTCTGCCACAGTGTATCAGAGAGCTCTTCTCTCTACTGTCTGCCACAGTGTATCAGAGAGCTCTTCTCTCTACTGTCTGCCACAATGTATCAGAGAGCTCTTCTCTCTACTGTCTGCCACAGTGTATCAGAGAGCTCTTCTCTCTACTATCTGCCACAGTGTATCAGAGAGCTCTTCTCTCTACTGTCTGCCACAGTGTATCAGAGAGCTCTTCTCTCTACTGTCTGCCACAATGTATCAGAGAGATCTTCTCTCTACTGTCTGCCACAGTGTATCAGAGAGCTCTTCTCTCTACTGTCTGCCACAGTGTATCAGAGAGCTCTTCTCTCTACTGTCTGCCACAGTGTATCAGAGAGCTCTTCTCTCTACTATCTGCCACAGTGTATCAGAGCTCTTCTCTCTACTGTCTGCCACAGTGTATCAGAGAGCTCTTCTCTCTACTATCTGCCACAGTGTATCAGAGAGCTCTTCTCTCTACTGTCTGCCACAATGTATCAGAGAGCTCTTTTCTCTACTGTCTGCCACAGTGTATCAGAGAGCTCTTCTCTCTACTATCTGCCACAGTGTATCAGAGAGCTCTTCTCTCTACTGTCTGCCACAGTGTATCAGAGAGCTCTTCTCTCTACTGTCTGCCACAGTGTATCAGAGAGCTCTTTTCTCTACTGTCTGCCACAGTGTATCAGAGAGCTCTTCTCTCTACTGTCTGCCACAGTGTATCAGAGAGCTCTTCTCTCTACTGTCTGCCACAGTGTATCAGAGAGCTCTTCTCTCTACTGTCTGCCACAATGTATCAGAGAGCTCTTTTCTCTACTGTCTGCCACAGTGTATCAGAGAGCTCTTTTCTCTACTGTCTGCCACAGTGTATCAGAGAGCTCTTCTCTCTACTATCTGCCACAGTGTATCAGAGAGCTCTTCTCTCTACTGTCTGCCACAGTGTATCAGAGAGCTCTTCTCTCTACTGTCTGCCACAATGTATCAGAGAGCTCTTTTCTCTACTGTCTGCCACAGTGTATCAGAGAGCTCTTCTCTCTACTGTCTGCCACAGTGTATCAGAGAGCTCTTTTCTCTACTGTCTGCCACAGTGTATCAGAGAGCTCTTCTCTCTACTATCTGCCACAGTGTATCAGAGAGCTCTTTTCTCTACTGTCTGCCACAGTGTATCAGAGAGCTCTTCTCTACTGTCTGCCACAGTGTATCAGAGAGCTCTTTTCTCTACTGTCTGCTGTCTCAGAGAGCTCTTCTCTCTAATGTCTGCCACAGTGTATCAGAGAGCTCTTCTCTCTACTGTCTGCTGTCTCAGAGAGCTCTTCTCTCTACTGTCTGCTGTCTCAGAGAGCTCTTCTCTCTACTGTCTGACATCTCAGAGAGCTCTGCTTGGCATCCGACCGCAAGGCGCTACAGAGGGTAGTGCGTACCACCCAGTACGTCACTGGTGCCGAGCTCTCTGCCATCCAGGACCTTTATACTAGGCAGAGTCAAGGAAGGCCAAAATAATTGTCAAAGAGTCCAGCTACCCAAGCCACAGACTGTTCTCTCTGCTATGGCATGGCAAGCAATACCAACGTACCACGTCTGGAACCAACAGGACCCTGAACAGCTTCTATTCCCACACCATAAGACTTTTAAACAAGACTGCTAAATAGCTAATCAAATGGCTACCGGGAATACATGCTTTGACCCTGTTTTTCACTGACTTTATGCACATACACACTGGACCCTACCCACAGACTCTCACATACACACTGGACCCTACCCACAGACTCACACATACTGACACCCAACACTGACACACACACACACACACACATGCATACTGATGCCACACACACAAACACACTTTCACACTCACCACATATGCTGCTGCTACTGTCTACTATCTATCGTGTTGCCTAGTTACTTTACCCATACCTCAATTACCTTGTACCCCTTCACATCGACTCGGTACTGGTACTCCCTCTACATAGCCATGTTATTTTCTACTCCCTGTATATAGCCAACGTTATTTTCTACTTCCTGTATATAGCCATGTTATTTTCAACTCCCTGTATATAGCCAAAGTTATTTTCTACTTCCTGTATATAGCCATGTTATTTTCTACTTCCTGTATATAGCCATGCTATTTTTATTTGTTATTCAATATTTATTCCTTTATTCCTTATTCCTTCAATATCTATGTCAATTTTTTTGTATCTTAAAAAAATATATATGTACATATACAGTACCAGTCAAAAGTTTGGACAAATACTTATTCAAGGGTTTTTCTTTATTTGTACTATTTTCTACATTGTAGAATAATAATGAAGACATCAAAACTATGAAATAACACTATGAAGTAACCAAAAAGTGTTAAAAGAAATGATTATCTATTTTAGATTTTAGTTTCTTCAAAGTACCCACCCTTTGCCTTGATGACAGCTTTGCACACTCTTGGCATTCTCTCAACAATCTTCATGAGGTAGTCACCTGGAATGTATTTCAATTGACAGGTGTGCCTTCTAAAAAAAAGTTAATTTGTGGAATTTCTTTCCTCCTTAATGTGTTTGAGCCAATCAGTTGTGTTGTGACAAGGTAGGGGTGGTATACAGAAGATAGCCATGTTTGGTAAAAGACCAAGTCCATATTATGGCAAGAACAGCTCAAATAAGCAAAGAGAAACAACAGTCCATCATTACTTTAAGACATGAAGGTCAGTCAATCCGGAAAAGTTTCTTCAAGTGCAGTCGCAAAAACCATCAAGCACTATGATGAAACTGGCTCTCATGAGAACCGCCACAGGAAAGGAAGACCCAGAGTTACCTCTGCTGCCGAGGATAAGTTAATTAGAGTTAACTGCACCTCAGAAATACAGCCCAAATAAATGCTTCACAGAGGTCAAGTAACAGACACATCTCAACATCAACTGTTCAGAGGAGACTGCATGAATCAGACCTTCATGGTCGAATTGCTGCAAAGAAACCACTACTAAATAACACCAATAAGAAGAAGAGACTTGCTTGGGCCAAGAAACAAGAGCAATAGACATTAGACCGGTGGAAATCTGTCCTTTGGTCTGATGAGTCCAAATTTTAGATTTTTGGTTCTAACCGCCATGTCATTGTGAGACGCAAAGTAGGTGAACGGATGATCTCTGCATGTGTAGTTCCCACCGTGAAGTGTGGAGGTGTGATGGTGTGGGGGTGCTTTGCTGGTGACACTGTCTGTAATTTATTTAGAATTCAATGCCCACTTAACCAGCATGGCTACCACTGCATTCTGCAGTGATACGCCATCGCATCTGGTTTGGGCTTAGTGGGGCTATCATTTGTTTTTCAACAGGACAATGACCCAACACACCTACAGGCTGTGTAAGGGCTAATTGACCAAGAAGGAGAGTGATGGAGTGCTGCATCAGATGACATGGCCTCCACAATCACCTGACCTCAACCCAATTTAGACTGTTTTGGATTAGTTGGACCGCACAGTGAAGGAAAAGCAGCAGTGCTTAGTATATGTGGGAACTCCTTCAAGACTGTTGTGAAGTGAAGCTGGTTGAGAGAATACCAAGAGTGTGCAAATCTGTCATCAAGGAAAAGGGTGGCCTCTTTGAAGAATCTCAAATATATTTTGATTTGTTTAACACTTTTTTGGTTACTTCATCCATATGTTTTATTTCATAGTTTTGATGTCTTCACTATTATTCTACAATGTAGAAAATAGTAAAAAATAAAGAAAAACCCTTGAATGAGTAGTTGTGTCCAAACTTTTGACTGGTACTGTATATATTTTTAAATGTCTCTGTGAATTAGAAATGTCTATTTTATACCTGACTTGAGAGATCCAGACATTTTTGTATTTTCTATTATCATCTTTTTGCCTCCGATTTTAAATGTATTTTCCATTCAAAGAGACTTTTAAAGCATTCCAGGCTCAGATTTACATAGAGAAACGATGTCTTTGTTCTTAGATATTAGGAAGGTTGAAGCCATTGTTCAGTTTAGACTATTGAAGTTTAGGCTACGTTAAAACAAAAATCAAATGTACTTTTTAATTAGTAATTTCATTACTTACATTTATTTCTGTCCCAAATAATTTTATAAAATCAGCTTGCCTACTCAAAAATCTGTGAGGGTCATAGCCCATTTCCCTAATCCCTTCATCACATTGTTTCATGGCTAAAATCATCTAGGACTGCATGCAAAATGGTTCCCTAGTCCCTATGTAATGGTGTGGGCCCTGGTCAAAAGTAGTGCACTATATAGTGTTTAGGGTGCCATTCCGGATGTATCCTGGGCCTGTTGATCTGACCTTAACTGTGGGTGGATAATGTCATCTTCTCTGTCTCCTCTCCTCTGGTAATGCAATGAAGAGTGATTCCAGCATGTTCTCTACCAACACAGACAGATCGTTCAGACCCTTACGATTTAGCTATTTCCATTTTCAGCCCAGCTGACATGCTGTCTAGCAGATGTCTTCATCGCAAGATATTTTAGTCTGATGGTGGAAAGAGAGGGGATCGAGGGAGGATACAGAGAGAGGGAGGATGGGAGGAAGGAGCGAGGGAGGAGGGGAGGAAAGATGATGACTCATTGGAGGAGTGTGTAATATGCTGTTTGTGTGTGGAGAACGGTGTTTTTTTTGTAACGTTGATTATACGTTGGTTGTGCATCTTGTGGCAGACTAAATATTGTGTTTTAACATGACGAAATGCACACATTTGCAAACCTACATACAGATGTAGGATCTTACTTTGAGCCAGTTTGCCACAGTAGGAAAATAATCCTGCAGCAACAGGACGTTAATTATTATGTGGGTTATATTTAATGGACATTTTTTAAATGGAAATTACAAACTTTAGAAGCCTTTTTAAACCTCATGCACTACACATTTGATCTACAAGAGTGATCAAATTGTATGAATTTATGTAGGTTGTTTTCCTTTCTTCAAAACTCTTCCTAGTCCCTCTGTTCAGGCATTGTCTAATTGATTACTTCATTGGTCCGTTGATGACTTGATTAGCACAATCAATATCCCTATGGTGAACACTTTCAGAACGTTTGACAAAAGAAGAAACCAGAGACTCTAAATTGCGGCTATGTGGTCCCTTCCCATCCTCATTTGTCTGGAAACCGGTAATGTAGCATAGCAAGGAACTCGTTTGGAACGTTAGCTAATTTGTAGACGTCGGGCGGAGGCAGTTTTCTTTTGGTTGCCGCCCTAGTTTTCCCTAGCTACACTCTCTCTGGAGGTTGGTAGTGACCCCCCATGGCGCTCGACAACGCTGCGGGGCTCATCGTGTGTGTGTGTGTGTGTGTGTGTGTGTGTGTGTGTGTGTGTGTGTGTGTGTGTGTGTGTGTGTGTGTGTGTGTGTGTGTGTGCATGGGGAGGAGAACAGCTGGAGACGGGACGCAGCTGCTTGATTGTAAATCAGCTTGGTATTGTTCCCTCTACCATGCTAGCACTGTGCAGGGGCTAGAGTAGTGCTGCACCACCCGTTAACTGTCAATGTGGAGCCTGCTGGTGGAAACCGAGAGAGATACAAGCACACAGATATTCACTTTGGTGAATGCCGACGGTGGTGAGGGTGGCAGTGGGTTTGGGTGATGTCAGTTCCTGTCAGAAAGCCCTATACGAAAAGGGCAAATTCTGCCTATTTTTTTCCTCTCTCTTACCGTCCCTCGTTCAGCTGCAGCGTGCGTCAAAGCAAAGCCCCGTCCCCCCTATCCCTCGCTCTTTTTCCTTTACCCTCCTCTCTGTCTGTCTCTTTCTGTCCCTCTCTTTCTACCATTCGGTCTCTCTTTCCCACCCCCCTCTCTCTTCTCTTCTCCGTCTCTCTGTCTGTCTCTCTCTGTCCCTCTCCTTCTCCCATTCGGTCTCTCTTTCCCACCCCCCTCTCTCTTCTCTTCTCCCTCTCTCTGTCTGTCTCTCTCTGTCCCTCTCTTTCTCCCATTCGGTCTCTCTTTCCCACCCCCCTCTCTCTTCCCTTCTCCCTCTCTCTGTCTTATCCCATACTCTCCTCTCCCCCTCTTAACCTCTCTCTCTCTCTCCCTCTCTCTCTCTCTCTCTTCTCCCTCTCTCCTACCCCCCTCTCAACCTCTCCTCATCTCTCCTCCTCTCCTCTATTTGACGGCCATAAACTAGTAATTTTCCCTGTAGGCCAGTAATGGGATGATTCTCTGGAAAAACCTTCCCTCCCTGATGTCTTCTCATTCATTTGTCAAGTCTGTCCTGAGCGTTCCTCCGCGCCCGTCATTACAGTCCTAGATTCCCGCTAGGGGTTTCCCAAAGCACCTTTCCATGGGATGGAGACTGGATGGCTTTTATTTCCTCATTGAGGAGAATGGAATTCTGTTGACTGTCAGCGGTAGAGGTCACACGGGTTCGTGATACAGGAGAATTAAACTCTTTAAAAAGTCCCAATATGCTTTGTCTTTCACTGTTTAAACTAATAATAAGTGTTTCACACCCTACATGCCCCCGGGAGTGCCATTAGTCATCTAACCGATATTATCATACTATTTCATGCCATATGACTGTTCACATGCCCACTCTAATACCTAATGATTAAAGGCCTTATTTATATGAATTAATTCATCTCTGCATCCGTGTTTCCAGGTTCAGAAACAGCATTCTTCTTACAAAACTGCCTCTTAGGATTCAGGCAGAACAACAAAACAAGGTTTACAGGTTGTGACCAAAAGCAACTAGACTGCATTTCCATTCAAGTATGCTTCCTCTCTGTATGTAAACCCTCTTATATAGCAGTTTACATGGCAGAGGTTTAGATGAGCTATCATCCCCAGGTCCAGAAGGAGACTGTTGTAGCCTGAATCTCAACAAAAAAAACATAGGGAAGGAAACGAAAGGAAAAGAAACACCAAACAACAAGAAAAACATCTGGTGAAGTGATAGACATGGCATTTTGGTGTGTCCGATAATATCGTCAAGACAAACGGAAGCAGTTGTCGCAGGTAGATAGAATTGGTAATGACTTTAAATACCAGCTGTCACCACGGTAACTACGTGCATGGGAGGGGGGGTGACTATAAGTGGGAATTCACTTCAGAGTGTTATGGTAGTGGTGAGAAAAAAATAATGGAGAATGGGGTCACATACCTAGCATTTTCTGAAATGTCATCTCTGGAAACATGACAACACTTTGGTAAGTTATTAGTGGAATGTTGTCCACAATGTCTCTCACTCAGACAATAATTTACTATTGGAATGAACATTTGTAGTGTAAAAGTCAAGCAGGAAAGTGTTTCAAATCAAATCAAAGGGTATTTGTCTCGTGCGCAGAATACAACATGTGTAGACCTTAAAGTGAAATGCTTACTTAACCAACAGTGCAATTTTTAAGTAATTATGAGGTATTAGGTGAACAATAGATAAGTAAAGGAATAAAAACAACAGTAAAAAGATAGTGAAAAATAACAATAGCGAGGCTATAACAGTAGCGAGGCTATAACAGTAGCGAGGCTATATACAGACACCGGTTAGTCGGGCTAATTGAGGTAGTATGTACATGTAGGTATGGTTAAAGTGACTGCATAAATGATAAACAGAGAGTAGCAGCAGCGTAAAAGAGGGGTTGGGGGGGACAATGCAAATATTCCGGGTAGCCATTTGTTTACCTGTTCAGGAGTCTTATGGCTTGGGGGTAAATGCTGTTGAGAAGCCTAGACCTGGCACTCCGGTACCGCTTGCCATGCAGGGAGTACAGGAGGGGACTGAGCACGCACCACTGAGGGGCTCTAGTGTTGAGAATCAGCGTGGCGGATGTGTTGCTACCTACCATCACCACCTGGGGGCGCCCTGTCAGGAAGTCCAGGATCCAGTTGCAGAGGGAGGTGTTTAGTCCCAGGATCCTTAGCTTAGTGATGAGCTTTGAGGGTACTATGGTGTTGAATGCTGAGCTGTAGTCAATGAATAGTATTCTCACATAGGTGTTCCTTTTGTCCAGGTGGGAAAGGGCAGTGTGGAGTGCAATAGAGATTGCATCATCTGTGGATCTGTTTGGGCGGTATTCAAATTGGAGTGGCTCTTGGGTTTCTGGGATAAAGGTGTTAATGTGAGCCATTACCAGCTTTTCAAAACACTTCACGGCTCGGACGTGAGTGCTACGGGTCTGTAGTCATTTAGGCAGGTTGCCTTAGAGTTCTTGGGCACAGGTGGTCTGCTAGGAAACATGTTGGTATTACAGACTCAATCAGGGACATGTTGAAAATGTCAGTGAAGACACCTGCCAGTTGGTTAGCACATGCCCGGAGCACACGTCCTGGTAATCCCTCTGGCCCCGCAGCTTTGTGAATGTTGACCTGTTTAAAGGTCTTACTCACGCCTCAGTGTTGCTTGCCTCGAAGCGAGCATAGAAGTGATTTAGCTCGTCTGGTAGGCTCGTGTCACTGGGCAGTTTGCAGCTGTGCTTCCCTTTGTAGTCTGTAATAGTTTGCAAGCCCTGCCACATAAGACGAGCGTCAGAGCCTGTGTAGTACGATTCAATCTTAGCCCTTTATTGGCGCTTTGCCTGTTTGATGGTTCGTCGGAGAGTCCTGCACCTTGAAAGCGGCAGCTCTACCCTTTAGCTCAGTGTGAATGTTGCCTGTAATCCATGGCTTCTGGTTGGGGTATGTACGTACGGTCACTGTGGTGGACGACATCCTAGATGCACTAAATGATAAAGCCAGTGCCTGATGTGATGTACTCCTCTATGCCATCGGAAGAATCCCGGTTTGGTGAAAGAGAGGGATGGAGAGATGAAAAGAGAGAAACCGGAAAAGGGAGAGAACCTTTTCTCCTGTCTTTTTCATGTCGTCTATTAGAACAATATCTGACTCGTCACACGCTGTTTGACAAATGAATCAATAATTAGCATATTCATGAGATGAAGAGTCAAAACTTTTGGAGTTGAAAACCATTGTGTGTGTGTGTGTGTGTGTGTGTGTGTGTGTGTGTGTGTGTGTGTGCGCGCGTGTGCGTGTGTGCGTGTGTGCGTGCGTGCGTGCGTGCGCACATGTCTGTCTGTCTGTCTGTTGGTGGCAGAAACAAAAAAGCAGATGTCGACAGTGACTTTGAAATCCAACATGAGATGTTTTCATGAACTTCATGCTTGTTAAGTAAATCCTCCCAGGCAGACAATCATGAAATACATTTGTTCCTTCCAACTTTCTAGAGATCAACTTTGTCTCTGTTGATAGAAACCTGGAGGGAGATTAGATTTATTTACTATTATTAGTATACTGGGTGTAAGTGTGTGTCAGGTAAAGATTAGGGAGGACCATGTTTTTGTATGTGCATAGTCTTATTTCTATTACAGCATACTGTTGTTCATATTCCATTCACCCAGCTCAATAAAATATCAACAGGTTTAGGCGACTACATGACACTCAAATTTGCCCTGTACCCTTCATGAGGTTGTTACAACCTACTCAACAAATAAAGGGTCTGAATACTTATGTAAATGTGATATTTAAGTTTTAATTTTGTTAAGACTCTCAGACCATGTTTTTAATGTAGGTGCACAGGTCGAGAGACAAATTGGAGTAATCAAGGGGACAGACAGTGACACATTCAATACTGCCTTGTACACTCTTGCCTGCATCTAACGCTCCATTTGGCAACTGAAACAAGTTTATATTGGACAAATTCAGGTAGTTCCCTCCACGTTTCGCTCCGTTTGCTTCCGTTTCAGAAACGTTTTGCGACATAATCGGCAGAATGAATACACCCTTGATCACCCGCACACACAGTTCACTTTCATAGCAGCCACATACAGCATCATCAGTTTGCTCATTGTATAACTCCTTCTCGCATCTACCCGCTCTCCTCCTCTTACCTTTTCCCTTCAGTTGTGGAGTGCATAACACATCAGCTGTCTGTGACCAGGCGCATAAACCTATCCAAGCCAAACCTTCATACCATAACCGCTAACAACTACATCGTTGTCAATATACTAATATTAGAGTTAAAAACTTGAACCCAACAATCCAATCCATGTGTACAATCATGCAGTACAGTGAACGGATGATCTCCACATGTGTGGTTCCCACCGCGAAGCATGGAGGAGGAGGTGTGATGGTGTACAAAAAACAAAGAAATGTATGCATTCACTACTGTAAGTCGCTCTGGATAAGAGCGTCTGCTAAATGACTAAAATGTAAAATGTAAAATGGTGTGTGGGTGCTTTGCTAGTATCTGTGATTTATATAGAATTCAAGGCACACTTAACCAGCATGGCTACCACGGCATTCTGCTGCGATACACCATCCCATCTGGTTTGCACTTAGTGGGACTATCATTTGTTTCCAACACACACCTCCAGGCTGTGTAAGGGCTATTTGACCAAGAAGGAGAGTGATGGAGTGCTGCATCAGATGACCTGGCCTCCACAATCACCCGACCTCAACCCAATTGAGATGGGATGAGTTGGACCGCAGAGTGAAGTAAAAGTAGCCAACAAGTGCTCAGTATATGTGGGAACTCCTGTTGGAAAAACATTCCAGGTGAAGCTGGTTGAGCGAATGCCAAGAGTGTGCAAAGGTGTCATCAAGGCAAATGGTGGCTACTTTGAAGAATCTAAAATATATGCACTTTTATTGGTTATTACATGATTCAATAGTTATTTCATAGTTTTGATGTCTTCACTATTGTTCTACAATGTAGAAAATAGTAAAACTAATGAAAAACCCTTGAATGAGTACTTGTGTCCAAACTTTTGACTGGTTCTGCATTTCTCAAGCGAATATTTTGCTAGGACTGTCTTGGAGCGGGTTCGTATTAAGTAAATGTTTCTGTTTGTGTTTGTTTCTGTGTGTGTCTTTGTAGTGTATGCGAAACGTGTGCTGCTAACAGTATATCTTCCTCCACTGTCCCTGTCCCCATACTGGGCACGAACCAGTGATCATCTGCTCGCAAACACACATGACCGCCCTCCTTGACAATGTACCAACCGTTTGAGCTATTGAAAAATATCTAATTTGATAGCCACATATCTACGTTTGAAGATAGCTGTGGAATGAGTTACATATGGTTTTAGTGAACTAACACGTGTGTGTGTGTGTTTCAGACATGGTGCGACGCTGGTGTACTCTGGAGGGGGGCTACCTTAGCTATTATGAGAATGAACGGAGCCCCATGGCCACCGGCAGAGTGGACATCACTGAGGTGGTCAGTCTGGCCGTCAACAACACAGAGACCATGACTGGAGCTGGGTATGGAGACACACACACAGAAACACACACACACACACACAGAAACACACACAGAAACACACACACAGAAACACACACACAGAAACACACACACAAAAACACACACACAGACACACACACACAGAAACACACACACAGAAACACACACACAGAAACACACACACAGAAACACACACACAGAAACACACACACACACAGAAACACACACACACAGAAACACACACACAGAAACACACACACAGAAACACACACACACACAGAAACACACACAGAAACACACACACAGAAACACACACAGAAACACACACACACACAGAAACACACACACACAGAAACACACACACACAGAAACACACACACAGAGAAACCCCTCCCCCCCACACACAGATATACACACACACACACACACACACACACACACACACACACACACACACACACACACACACACACACACACACACACACACACACACAGAGAAACCCCTCCCCCCCACACACACACACACACACACACACACACACACACACACACACACATAGAAACACACACACATGCATTCACGCATACACACACATTTTCTCTCACACACACTCTTTGACCCCCCCCCCTTTGACCTTCTGAACTTACATTAAAAACTTCAATGCACATTTCATAACTGTATGAGGTTTATGTGTTGTATTGACATCAGGAAAACTAGGTTAAAAGTGCAGAAACCACCAAACGTCTACCAATCCATCTTTGTAATGAACTTCTTATCAATTCAAAGTCGAGAACAAAAGTTTATAAGCTAAATCACTGACTATGAGGGACGTAAACTAAGACAGACATGTGAACAGAAACAACACTAGCTGAATATAATGTTCAACTGTACCGGTATCACATCCTTATGATATACAGTTGAAGTTGGAAGTTTACATACACCTTAGCCAAATACATATAAATTCAGTTTTTCACAATTCCTGACTTTTAATCCTAGTAAAAGTTCCCTGTCTTAGGTCAGGTAGAATCACCACTTTATTTTTAAGAATGTGAAATGTCAGAATAATAGTAGAGAGAATGATTTATTTCAGCTTTTATTTCTTTCATCACACTCCCAGTGGGTCAGAAGTTTACATACTCAATTAGTATTTGGTAGCATTGCCTATAAATTGTTTATCTTAGGCCAAATGTTTCGGGTAGCCTTCCACAAGCTTCCCACAATAAGTTGGGTGAATTTTGTTCCATTCCTCCTGACAGACCTGGTGTAACTGAGTCAGGTTTGTAGGCCTCCTTGCTTGCACACGCTTTTTCACTTCTGCCCACACATTTTCTATGGGATTGAGATCAGGGCTTTGTGATGGCCACTCCAATACCTTGACTTTGTTGTCCTTACGCCATTTTGCCACAACTTTGGAAGTATGCTTGGTGTCATTGTCGATTTGGAATGCATTTGCGACCAATCTTTAACTTCCTGACTGATGTCTTGAGATGCTTCAATATTTCCACATAACTTTCCTACCTCATGATGCCATCTCTTTTGTGAAGTGCACCAGTCTGTTGGGATGGTGTTCTTCAGCTTGCAAGCCTCCCCCTTTTTCCTCCAAACATAACGATGGTCATTATGGCCAAATAGTTATATTTTTGTTCCATCAGACGAGAGGACATTTCTCCAAAATGTATGATCTTTTGCAGTTGCAAACTGTAGTCTGGCTTTTTTATGGCGGTTTTGGAGCAGTGGCTTCTTCCTTGCTGAGCGGCCTTTCAGGTTATGTCGATATAGGACTCGTTTTACTGTGGATATAGATACTTTTATACATGTTTCCTCCAGCATCTTCCAATCAAATCAAAGTTTATTTGTCAAGTGCGCCGAATACAACAGGTGTAGACCTGACAGTGAAATGCTTGCTTACAAGCACTAACCAATAGTGCAAAAGGTGAACGATAGGTAAGTAAAGAAATTAAACAACAGTAAAAAGACAGGCTATATACAGTAGCGAGGCTATAAAAGTAGCGAGGCTACATACAGACACCGGTTAGTCAGGCTGATTGAGGTAGTATGTACATGTACATATGGTTAAAGTGACTATGCATAAATGATGAACAGAGAGTAGCAGTAGCGTAAAAGAGGGGTTGGCGGGTGGTGGGTCCTTTGCTGTTGTTCTGGGATTGATTTGCACTTTTCACACCAAAGTACGTTCATCTCTAGGAGACAGAACGCGTCTCCTTCCTGAGCGGTATGACGGCTGCCTGGTCCCATGGTGTTTATACTTGCATACTATTGTTTGTACAGATGAGAGTGGTACCTTCAGGCATTTGGAAATTGCTCCCAAGGATGAACCAGACTTGTAAAGGTCTACAATATTTTTTCTGAGGTCTTGGCTGATTTCTTTTGATTTTCCCATGGTGTCAAGCAAAGAGGCACTGAGCTGGAAGGTAGGCCTTGAAATACATCCACAGGTACACCTCCAATTGACTCAAATTATGTCAATTAGGCTATCAGAAGCTTCTAAAGCCATGACATAATTTTCTGGAACTTTCCAAGCTGTTTAAAGGTGTATGTAAACTTCTGACCCACTGGAATTGTGATACAGTGAATCATAAGTGAAATAATCTGTATGTAAACAATTGTTTGAAAAATGACTTGTGTCACGCACAAAGTAGATGTCCTAACCGACTTGCCAAAACTATAGTTTGTTAATAAGAAATTTGTGGAGTGGTTGAAAAACGAGTTTTAATGACTCCAACCTAAGTGTATGTAAACTTCCGACTTCAACTGCATATTCTCTGACTGCAGTTTAGAGAAAATATTGCTTAGCTTATCCATTCGCTTCAAACATTTAAACAATGAGTAATCACTCTGAAGAGGGGACCATTATGCAATTTCTGAGTGTGTGCATGTACGTGCGCCGAATGTGTGTGTGCATATGTCCATTTCTTGTGTGTGTGTGTGTGTGTGTGTGTGTGTGTGTGTGTGTGTGTGTGTGTGTGTGTGTGTGTGTGTGTGTGTGTGTGTGTGTGTGTGTGTGTGTGTGGCTCAAATAATGGGTCCATTAATACCCCAGCAGATGTTATGGAGAGGGAACAATGTCTTGATTTGTAAATGTTATTTATGTTCTCATTATGGACATCTGGCTGTATTCACTGCTCTGGCCCCATGCAATGGATTCATATACACAATCAAGCCTAGTTAATTTTTCAGCGTATTTTTGGAGTGTTTGTGTGTCGGGGAGACGGGCGTGTTGTGTGTGTGGGGGGCCTACAGTATGCACTTGAGTGTGTAGTTGTTGGTGTATCTGTGTGTGTATCTGTGTGTGTGTGTCTCTCTCTGTGTGTGTGTGTGTGTGTGTGTCTCTCTCTCTGTGTGTGTGTGTGTGTGTGTGTGTGTGTGTGTGTGTGTGTGTGTGTGTGTGTGTGTGTGTGTGTGTGTGTGTGTGTGTGTGTGTGTCTCTCTGTGTGTGTCTCTCTGTGTGTGTGTCTCTGTGTGTGTGTCTCTCTGTGTGTGTGTCTCTCTCTGTGTGTGTGTGTGTGTGTGTGTGTGTGTGTGTGTCTGTGTCTCTCTGTGTGTTTTTGTTTGATGGCGACCCGATCATTGTAAAATGGCGCTCCCCCAGCCTCTCTGTCTCCTCATCTCCCTCCCTGTTTTGCTGCCTCTCTGTCTCCTCATCTTTCTCCCTGTCCCCAGCCTCTCTGTCTCATCTATCTCCCTGTCCTCCAGCCTCTCTGTCTCCTCATCTCTCTCCCTGTCCTCCAGCCTCACTGTCTCCTCATCTCTCTCTCTGTCCCCCAGCCTCTCTGTCTCCCCATTTATCTCACTGTCTTTCAGTGGGAGAGTAACTAAGAGCTACATTGACTACAGATCAGTATCATAGTTGAAACCCCCACACACTGAGCGGCAAGTAGCCTAGTGGTTAGAGCGTTGTAACCTTTGTTACTGGCCCAAAAAGTCTGCCCCTAAACAAGGCAGTTAACCCACTGTTCCTAGGCCGTCATTGTCAATAAGAATTTGTTCTTAACTGACTTGCCTAGTTAAATAAAGGTTAAATAAAAATGTAAATAAAAAATGCTCTGTACCTCCACAGTCCCAGCATGCTTCAGTGTACTCTTGGTTAACACAGAGCTAAAGTATTTAGTATATTAGTCAGCTACTCGATTATGTTCTGGGTCCGTACATGCTAAGAGAAGAGATGCTAGAACGAGGAGTGGAAATGGAACTAGGAGCTCCACCCTCTCTCTTTGAAAGTTACAAGCCAAATGATCCCTCCCCTTATGAAAACCGAAAGATGCTAACACATGTGAAGTTGTGATTTGTCCAAATAACAATTTATGAAAAACCCTAACATTGTAACTACTGCTGTTCTTCATCCTACGTGTCCCGTTCAGTCCCAACAGTGTCGATAGCACCAATTATGTTTACCTACAGTACCAGCCAAAAGTTTGGACACACCTACTCATTCAAGGGTTTTTCTTTATTTTTACTATTTTCAACATTGTAGAATAATAGTGAAGACGTCAACACTATGAAATTACACATATGGAATCATGTAGTAACCCAAAAAAATTTAAACCAATCAAAATATATGCCAAGAGTGTACAAAGCTGTCATCAAGGCAAAGGGTGGTTACTTCGAAGAATCTCAAATAACAAATATATTTTGATTTGTTAAACACTTTTTTGGTTACTTCACGATTCCATATGTGTTATTTCATAGTGTTGATGTCTTCACTATTATTCTACAATGTAGAAAATAGTAAAAATAAAGAAAAACCCTTGAATGAGTAGTTGTGTCCAAACCGTTGACTGATACTGTAGATCTGTCTGCGAGAGATTAGCCTTAGTGCCATACAGGGGACATCCATCTGTCTATGGCTCATACATATTAATGTATGCAGAATACACTCTCCCCAACTGCCCTTACTCTGCATCGCCCTGCATGGCTCTGCACTGCAGAACAACGTGGGTGTCATTTTACATTAAATAGACTGCTTTGGTAATTTCATCAGGTATGAGACCTTCTACCTTGTCCGCTGATCTCCGATGAGTTTTCAGAATATTATATCAAAATATGCACAAAGATTTGATGGAGGAAGAATCGTGTGTCTGCTAGATGAAGTGGGTGGGTGTTGAAGTAGTTTTGGATGGTGAAGTTTGATTCTGTGGTGTAGTCTAAAGACATTGGATTGTGTTTGTTAGTCAGATATTCTTCAAACCTAAACTTCTATTTTTAAATCTCTCTCTCTCTACCTTTCTTTCTCTCTCTTTCTCCCCCTCGCCTTCTTGTCCTCTGGGACTCACTAACAAGCGCCCGTACACTTGTCAGGGGTCCAGTGGGGTCACACAAACACCCGTGTCCCGCCATGTTCCCCTGATGTTCGTGATTGGAAACACGCCTCAGCGCTACCGGTACCCCTCATGACACGCTCTGCTGTTCCCATTATAACCCCTTATAACCACCGCCGCGCTATACCCCCCCCCCCCACCAAAAAAAAATCTAGTGATCGCCTGCCTCTGTGTCGAAACCATTAAGAAAGTGATACTCTGACCTCCTCTGCTTTTGGAGACAGAGGGAAGCCGGTGAAAGAGACATGAGAGAAAGAGGGAAAAGGACAAAGATTAATAGCTGCCTTTTGGCTTCCGGCAGCAGGGTTGTTCCTCTCTTAAACAGCAGGTATAAGCACCTTTTGTGTGTGTGTGTTTTAAATGTGTGTATGTGTTGAAGTATTTGTGTATACGTGTGTAAAGGTGTTGGTATATATACGGTGCATTCAGAAAGTATTCATATCCCTTGACTTTTTCCACATGTTGTTGTTGTTACTGCCTGAAATTAAAATGGATGAATGGCTCATCCATCTACGCACAATACCCCATAATGACAAAGTGAAAATATGTTTTTTTGGTGTTGATATTTTAGCAAATATATTGACATTTAAATACAGAAATATCTAATTTACGAAAGTAAACTCAGGAACATTCGTTGTCGTCTTGGTAAGAAAAGGTGAATAGTCTCCCAGTGTCTGTTGGAAAGCAGACTGAAACAAGTTTTCCTCTAGGGTTTCTTTACCACATTTTTTTGTGTCTTATTGCAGACAGGATGCATGTTTTGGAATATTTGTCTTCTCTACAGACTTCCTTGTTTTCACGCATTTAGCTAAGTATTGTGGAGTAACTACAGTGTTGTTGATCCATCCTCAGTTTTCTCCTATCACAGCCATTAAACTCTGTAACTGTATATTGATACACCGTCCAAAGTGTAATTAATAACTTTGCCATGCTCAAAGGGATATTCAATGTCATATTTTTTTTTAAATGTTTACCCATCTACCAATAGGTGCCATTCTTTGCGAGGCATTGGAAAACCTCCCTGGTCTTTGTGGTTGAATCTGTGTTTGAAATTCACTGCTCGACTGAGGGACCTTACAGATAATTGTATGTGTGGGGGTACAGAGATGAAGTAGTCATTAAAAACGATGTTATACAGTATTATTGCACACAGAGTGAGTCCATACAACTTATCATGTGACTTGTTAAACACATTTTTACTCCTGAACTTATTAAGGCCATAACAAAGGGATTAAATACTTATTGACTCAAGAAATTTCAGCTTTTTATTTTTAATTCATTTTTAAAAATGTCTAGATACAAAATTCCACGTTGACATTATGGTTTATTGTGTGTAGGCCAATTTAATGTAATCAATTTTAAATTCAGGCTGTAACATAACAAAATGTGGAAAAAGTCAAGGGGTCTGAATACTTTCTGAAGGCACTGTATTTAGGCACTGTATGTTTTCACACATATGTGTTGCTGTACATGTCTTGGTTTGTATTATTTACAGTAATGTACAGAATGTGTTTGTGTATGTATAGTGCCAGTATTTAGACTCCTTGCTGGTTAGTATTTAAAGCAACAGTCTCCTATCCCTTTCACCTGCATGCACCAGGTACAGTACTATATGTGACGAACCTGTCCCATTGTTCTCTCAGGGCTGTGTTCATGGTGGAGATATACCTACAGTCAGACAGAGTGTTCTTGTTTGGCGCCAAGACACAGGAGACACAGCAAGACTGGGTCCAGGCTATCGCCAAGGTGTGTGAGTGTGTTTTAGACAATTTCTTTACTAGTTTTACATAGTGTGTATCATTGTGGGTCAGTCTACATGTATCATTGTGTGTCAGTCTGTGTGTGTATCAGTGTGGGTTAGTCTGTGTGTGTGTTAGTGTGTGTGTGTGACATTTGATAACACAATAGATCCATTTCACCCTCCTTCACACACACACACACACACACACACACACACACACACACACACACACACACACACCACACACACACACACACACACACACACAGCCCCTGGAACCATCAAGAAGACATAGTAGTCTAACTGTCTCTTCTCCTGCCTGTGACAAGCTCTTGTAATGACACGCTACACAAAATATGTCCTCAATTCCTTTGTTTTATCTTGCTCAACCTATCTATTAATCCCAGCTGGTGTTAGATAGTGGTAGAGGTAGCCATATTAGTCCACCTGTCTGTATAGCCTTAGACACCCTCGTGATTCAATTTGAGCTGCAATCAAATGGTTAAGACACTGAGAGAGAGAGAGAAAGGTGTGTTAGAAGTAAATTCAGCTGGGGAAAGAAGAAGTTTCGGGAACCTTAAAGTTTGTTGCTTGTGCACAGATGTTTTTATTTTTATTTTTCTCTGTTCGATTTTGTTTCGCTGTGACTCTAGAGAATAGTTTTTCTTTCTTTTTTTCTTTTGTTCTTTTCAGTGTTTCGTCCCATCCAAAGTAGAGGCTTTGTTGAGGAGAGACTGCGAGCTGATTGGCCGGCTCTACTTTAAGGAAGGTCATGACCTCTATCACTGGAGGGTTGGTTGGTTTGCTCTGGAAGGCTCCGCCCTCTACTTTAGTTCCGGGGAGGAGGAGAGGACACTGGGGGCCATGCAGCTCAAACAACTACAGGAACTCAGTAAGTATAGAGTCCATACGTAAAGACACACAAACACACACACGCCTGCACGCATACACAACCATACACACGCCTGCACACACACACACACACACACACACACACACACACACACACACACACACACACACACACACACACACACACACGCCTGCACGCATACACAACCATACACACACACACACAAACACACACACACACACACACACACACACACACACACACACACACACACACACACACACACACACACACACACACACACACACACACACACACACACACACACACACACACACACGGAGGAACAGTATAGGAGGAACAATATAGGCTCATATATCATACACAGTACAGTGTAACCTGTCTATCTCATCTTGACCCTGCCTGGTATTAGTTCTCATCTTGACCCTGCCTGGCGTTAGTTCTCATCTTGACCCTGCCTGGCGTTAGTTCTCATCTTGACCCTGCCTGGTATTAGTTCTCATCTTGACCCTGCCTGGTGTTAGTTCTCATCTTGACCCTGCCTGGCGTTAGTTCTCATCTTGACCCTGCCTGGTATTAGTTCTCATCTTGACCCTGCCTGGTGTTAGTTCTCATCTTGACCCTGCCTGGCGTTAGTTCTCATCTTGACCCTGCCTGGTATTAGTTCTCATCTTGACCCTGCCTGGTATTAGTTCTCATCTTGACCCTGCCTGGTGTTAGTTCTCATCTTGACCCTGCCTGGCGTTAGTTCTCATCTTGACCCTGACTGGCGTTAGTTCTCATCTTGACCCTGCCTGGCGTTAGTTCTCATCTTGACCCTGCCTGGTGTTAGTTCTCATCTTGACCCTGCCTGGCATTAGTTCTCATCTTGACCCTGACTGGCGTTAGTTCTCATCTTGACCCTGCCTGGTGTTAGTTCTCATCTTGACCCTGCCTGGTATTAGTTCTCATCTTGACCCTGACTGGCGTTAGTTCTCATCTTGACCCTGCCTGGTGTTAGTTCTCATCTTGACCCTGCCTGGTATTAGTTCTCATCTTGACCCTGCCTGGCATTAGTTCTCATCTTGACCCTGCCTGGTATTAGTTCTCATCTTGACCCTGCCTGGCATTAGTTCTCATCTTGACCCTGCCTGGTATTAGTTCTCATCTTGACCCTGCCTGGTATTAGTTCTCATCTTGACCCTGCCTGGCATTAGTTCTCATCTTGACCCTGCCTGGTGTTAGTTCTCATCTTGACCCTGCCTGGTATTAGTTCTCATCTTGACCCTGCCTGGTATTAGTTCTCATCTTGACCCTGCCTGGCATTAGTTCTCATCTTGACCCTGCCTGGTGTTAGTTCTCATCTTGACCCTGCCTGGTATTAGTTCTCATCTTGACCCTGCCTGGCATTAGTTCTCATCTTGACCCTGCCTGGTATTAGTTCTCATCTTGACCCTGCCTGGTATTAGTTCTCATCTTGACCCTGCCTGGCATTAGTTCTCATCTTGACCCTGCCTGGTATTAGTTCTCATCTTGACCCTGCCTGGTATTAGTTCTCATCTTGACCCTGCCTGGTATTAGTTCTCATCTTGACCCTGCCTGGTGTTAGTTCTCATCTTGACCCTGCCTGGCATTAGTTCTCATCTTGACCCTGCCTGGTGTTAGTTCTCATCTTGACCCTGCCTGGTATTAGTTCTCATCTTGACCCTGCCTGGTGTTAGTTCTCATCTTGACCCTGCCTGGTATTAGTTCTCATCTTGACCCTGCCTGGCATTAGTTCTCATCTTGACCCTGCCTGGTATTAGTTCTCATCTTGACCCTGCCTGGAATGAGTTATCATCTTTGAAGTGGCACCGTCTCTCTCCGCTGGCATGTAGTATTGACATCTCCACGCTACTGTGGAAAGTGTGAGCGTGCCCTCCTACTTCTGAGAGATAGTCGCCACACTACAGTCGTCTTTATAAGTCTTCTCAGCAGAGAGCAAAGAAGTTGCCCAGCGGGTATGTCAGCCATGTCGGCGAGAAGTTCACACGGAGTTGGCAGCCAACTAGACTTGCAAAATGTCAATTGATTGCAGCAGAATTATGTGTATGGGCAGGAAAATAAATAAATATCTTTAATCCGTTTAAGGCTTACTGTAGATCAAATCGGAACGTCGCTGCGTTCCCGCCCCCTCCTCTTACCTGGGGTGGGATTAGGGAGCTGAGAGCTGCCATGGCTTTCCTGATTCTTCCGGCACTCTGAAATCCATGTTTGTCACAGACGGGAAGCCTCAGAGGTACCAGAGGGCCTCTCTGTGTTCTCGTACGGGTGAAACGTTTTGGAATCTGAGTGGAATGTAAGGAAGTCCATCCTGTGACATAGACTTTGCACCCATTAGTACCACTGTGACACCCTAAACAGGAGGGTTGCTGCAGTGATCCACAGAAAGATCAGACATGTTTTAGACAGTTTAGAGGCATTGGGATGTTCACTAGACACCTAACCAGCTGTACTGCTTTACAAATGTCACTCTGGCTCCAGTTTGGAGTAATATATAATATGTATAGTGGGGTTAAATTATTGACACCCTTGATAAAGATGAGCAATAATGACTGTAAACAAAAAATTATTCAAACACCGAGCTACAGTATATTGTAGAAACAAAATCCAAATAAAATAATAGTATTTTATAGTAATACAATTGCTCAGAGAAATAGATTTGGTTTAACAAGTAATTATTTTTCCTCAAAAAGGTAAGGGTCAAAATTATTGACACCCCCTAAAGATTCTTATAAATAAAGTAGTTAAAAGTGTAGTATTTGGACCCATATTCATAACACGCAGTGACTACATCAAGCTGGTGACTCAAACTTGTTGGATGCATTTGCTGTATGTTTTGGTTGTGTTTCAGATGATTTTGTGGCCAATAGAAATTAATGCTGAATAATGTATTGTGTCATTTCGGAGTCACTTTTACTGTAAATAAGAATTGAATGTGTTTCTAAACACTTCTAGATTTATGTGGATGCTACCATGATTACAAATAATCCTGAATTATTTATTTATAATGATGAGCGAGAAAGTTACAGAGGGTGAACGATCATACCCCCATGGTCATAGGGTCCCGTGTGGCTCAGTTGGTAGAGCATGGTGTTTGCAACGCCAGGGTTGTGGGTTCGATTCCCACGGGGGACCAGTACAGAGAAAAAAATGTATGAAATGTATGCATTCACTACTGTAAGTCACTCTGGATAAGAGCGTCTGCTAAATGACAAAAATGTCAAATGTAAATGTAAATCATACCACCAATAACACGGGAGGTTAGCATGTCTTGAGTAAAAATCTCCTCCCCAAATCAAACACACATATTTAGCAGATGTTATTGCCGGTGTTGCGAAATGCTTGTGTTCCTAGCTCCAACAGTGCAGTTGTGTGAGTGAGTGAGTGAGTGAGAGAGAGAGAGAGATGTTTATTCACTCCCCGAGTGGGTGAATAAGTGCTTTGGTGATGAAATTTCCCTTCCTTATATTATAAAATACATTTTACCTAGGCAAATATGATCCTTCACATTCTGAATCGTTCAGTGGAGTCTTTCTCTAACATATCATTAACATTATATTCAAATAAGCACTGGGCTCTGTTGACAGAAGCGGTGCCACATTCTCGCAGCAACTTTTGAGGATTGACATGTTGTGGTGGTCATCTGTAAAGATGTTCAACGACCCCCATGATCGTTGAATACTAAATACTACATGTTGTGTCTCAAAATCAATATCTATCTTACCTCTATTGTTTTATGTCCTCCGGATTGGAGAAGAAATATGACGAGTTCAACAGCCTGTTAATTAGCCTTAACTCTCACACAGCAACCAGCCTAGCTGACTCAATGCTATTTTCCACTTTTATTTTTAACACTTTTAATCTCTGGCCTACGTTGATTTAGTCACCCAATTTTGGCCATCCTACAAGGGTAAAAACTCCAATAACTTTTGAACGGATTATGACAGAGACATGAGGTTTGGACTATTGGTTTTCGTAGAAAAGTGTCTACACGACTCGCATATTATTGTACCCAATGGTCAAAAGATGCGTTTTGATTGGACGCCTATTGTTTCAGAACAAGATGAGCACATCTTCAATTTAGTTTGATCAATATATTTGATTCAGTATTTGTTACAGGGGTGTAGTTTGTAAAATGGTGTATTATTCTTCCAAAATTGTCACTGGCCAACAAGGAAATGAAACAACTAGTGCAAGGGAAATTGGAGTGAGCCAGGCTTTTTGCATGAGTACCAGCCCCTGATTCATCAAAGATAGAATCACTCCAATGATACCCATTAGCAAAACCAGATCTATGCGACTCTCTCTCTCTACAACACAGCACACATTGGAAAATAATAGAATCATTCACATCGTCTAGTAAGCACGCAAGCGAGGTCACAGTTGATTTCCGGGCCTTTAATACACATCATTTCTGTGTGATAATGTGGGCTGTTGTTACCTTAAAACATTTATTTTTTTTTCTCTCTGAAGAATGAAGAAACTAAGCATATCAAGCACTTTTTTACAGGCCTGAATCCCAATACTAATTACAGGCCTACAAGACCGCAGAGTTAGCTTCCTTATCCCAGAAGCATAAAACGTAATAACATTTCCTCAGCGAGAGCCGAGAGGTGGATAAAGGGATTTTGATGTGTTTGTTGCGTTTACCTGATAACACTGTTTTATTAATAAAGTCTTCTCAATTCAATAGCAATCTCTGAAGCTTCTGTTTTTTTTACCGCAGGTTGCTGGAAACAGAGCTAAATTCCTTGCCCTTGAAACTCTGCCAAACACAACATCAGCACATAATTTGCCACCAGAGAGTGGTGGAGATTAATTGTTTTGCCTGTTTACCTCCATATATTATTGAGAGTTTCTAGCCTAGCGGTTAAGAGCATTGGTCCGGTAACCAAGATGTCGCTGCTTCATATCCCCGAGCCAACTAGGTGAAAAATCTGTCCATGTGCCCTTGAGCAAGGCACTTAACCCTAATTGATCCTGTAAGTCGCCCTGGATAAAAGCATCTGCTTAATGACTTAATTGTAAATGTTGTAATCGCAGTGTTACCTGTGGATTTATATGATCTTCTTAAAATGCTTGACAGTAAAGCAGATGGGATTGTTGTAAAATATAGTGTAGTTTGTGGCCAATATGAAACTGAATAAATAGGACAGAAAGAGATTCATGAGTGTGAAAGTAATTGGCATGTAGGACATACAAGTTGTGCTGTGTGTGTGTGTGTGTGTGTGTGTGTGTGTGTGTGTGTGTGTGTGTGTGTGTGTGTGTGTGTGTGTGTGTGTGTGTGTGTGTGTGTGTGTGTGTGTGTGTGTGTGTGGTATGTATGAGAGGAGGAGGAGGAAGGTGTATGGAGGAAGGGGGTAGGGGGGTGTAGAATAATACAAACCAGTGCGATCTGATTTGGCACCACCCAGGCCAACACATTGTAAGAGCTGACGACCAGTGACACCCAGGCTTCAAGCCCCAGTTCCCCCTACTGAGTGAACCTCACACATGTACATCAACAAGACAACGACCAGATGCATACAGTAGTGTCGGCTACACAGCAACAGGAAAATGTTACTTACTCTAGTGTGAAGCATTTATGGTAGCCGTCACAATCACTCGCTTAGATTTTTCCCTCTCTTTCTGTCTCGTTCCCCCATGTTTTCCGCTGTCCGAGCAGATCTGCATGGTGTGTAGCTTTGTTTACGACAACTGCTTCTAGAAGGCAGACTTTTCCTCCCATATAGCGAGGAATACTCTGTAAGTGCAGTGTAGCTATGCTTTGTTTCAGCTGTGAACATTGTTCTCTTTTCTCAGCTGTTTCCACACATGTAGAAGGTGAGGAGAGGATCCAAGTGCTCTTGATGGTGGAGGGTGGAAGGTATGTGTATCTGTGGTTTGTTTGTTTCCAGGCTGCTTTGCAGAACCGTGTTCTGATGTGTGTATTTTCCATTGCAGTGTTTTCTCTATATTAATTTAGCGAAAGAATATGACAAAAATAAATATATATACGGGATATTTTTAGTGTGAACTTAAACTACTAAAACCAGATATAAAGTATGTAGAAAAGATAATGGAGTATTTTTTAATTAGATCTTTGAGAACTAACAAACACCAGAATAAAATCTCGACAGTCAGGGAAAATCTAGTTTCCTAAAATGTCATGACATATGAGGTCCACATTGGTTGTCTGGGTCACTAAGATAGCATAATAACATGGCAAAAGTGTCAAATAAGTTAATTTTTGCTATGTAGAATTGCAAGAAATTAACTTTAAAAATAGATTTTCTTTCTCTTGGCCCCATGACAGAATATGTATCATTGCAGGAAACTAGCTTTAAAACAAAAAATGTCTCTCCGCCCCATGGCAAAATATGTAAAATTGCATGAAATCAGCTTTTAAACAACAAAATGTTATCTCTGCGGCTAAGAGGAGGGCCTCAACATTTTGGGGCCGGAGACTGCGCCATTAGCTACGCCCACTACCCCCCCCCCCCCACCACCACACTAACTTTGCCACCGCTGCTGAAAAAAATCATAGGGAAACATTGCATTGTTTGTGTTTGAGAATTAAATAGTAGGTTATTAGACATTTGTCAATGTCTATTTTCCTAAAAATGCTTTATGGTATCGCTGAGACATTTTTAGTTTGTCTGACTTTTTTCTGCTTTCATACAGAACTGTGTACATCCATGGTTTCAACAAAGTGGACTTTGCGCTGTGGCACTCTGCGATCAAATTGGCCTCTGGCACGGACGGCAGGGCTCTAAGCAACCAGCAGCTGAGTAAAAAGGGCGTCCCCATCGTTGTGGACAGCTGCATAGCTTTTGTCACACAGTACGGTGAGCATCTGGTCTCCCATTCAGGGACTGACCAGGACCGACCCTGCTTAGCTTCAGAGGCAAGCCAGCAGTTGGATGCAGGGTGGTATGCTGCTGGCTGAATACATGAGCGTTTGAGGACTTGTTTTCATGCTGTCTCTCTCTCACTCCCTCTCCCCTCCTCCTTCCCCTACCTTTTCTCCCACTCCTCTAGGTCTGTGCCATCAGGGGATCTACAGCGTTAGGGGGGACCCGGGCCGTGTATCCCTGCTCCTGGGGGCCTTCAGGCAGGACGCCCGCAACGTAAAGCTCCATGTCCTGGAGCACCAGCTGGAGGACGTCACAGACACCCTGAAGACCTTTCTGTCCCAGGCTGAGGACGCCTTGCTGACCAAGGAGCTCTACCCCTACTGGGTGTCTGCACTAGGTGTGTAGAGCCACAGATTACCTTTGATTGTTTAATATTGATGTAGAAGTGATACATATTTATATACCTTTTGGGTAATTTGGGTTGGGTCAGTGTATCATGTACTCTATTGTAGCTTTATTTATATTTATGTGTCTTTTGTTTTAATCAATGACCTCCTTTCTTTGGTGAGTGTAGATGAGGAGGATGAGAAACGGAGAGTGGAGAAGTACTCTAGATTTATCCAGAGTCTTCCCAAGATCAACAGATCCACCCTGACTGCTCTGCTGCAACATCTCTACAGGTGAGAGTCCAAGGCTGCAGATACCCTCTGGTCAACGCACGCACGCACGCACGCACGCACGTACGTACGTACGTACAAACTGCAAGAATCCTCCGGTCAAAGCTACCCTACACTCATCATGTCACTGTTCCTTTCACTGTAATGCACTGCAGGCACATTTTCAGACGAGTATTTCACAATAACAAGCACTTACGAACATGTAGGTCAAGTAGTTTGTCTGAAAAGGAGAGCCTGACTATCATACTATACACTGAGTGTACAAAACATAAGAAACACCTTCCTAATTTTGAGTTGCGCCCCCTTTTACCCTCAGAACAGCCTTAATTTGTCAGGGCATGGACTCTACAAGGTGTTGAAAGCGTTCCACAGGGATGCTGGCCCATATTGACTCCAATGTTTGCCACAGTTGTGTCAAGTTGTTTCGATGTCCTTTGGGTGGTGGACGATTCTTGATACACACGGGAAACATACCTCGTTCAAAGGCACTTAAATCTTTTGTCTTGCATATTCACCCTCTGAATGGCACACATACACAATCCGTGTTTCAATTGTCTCATGGCTTAAAAATCATTGTTTAACCTGTCTTCTCCCCTTTGTCGACACTGATTTGAAGTGGATTTAACAGGTGACATCAATAAGGGATCAAAGCTTTGACCTGGATTAACCTGGTCAGTATGTCATAGAAAGAGCAGGTGTTCCTAATGTTTTGTAACCTCAGTGTATATATCCTGATTATCATAATGTATACAGTACCAGTCAAACGTTTGGACATAACTACTCATTCAAGGTTTTTTATTTATTTTCACTATTTTCTACATTGTAGAATAATAGTGAAGACATCACAGCTATGAAATAACACATATGGAATCATGTAGTAACCACAAAAGTATTAAAAAATGAAAATATATGTTATATTTGAATTCTTCAAAGTAGCCACCCTTTGCCTTGATGACAGCTTTGCACACTCTGCTTTGCTCATTATATAGTCTGAATATCATAATATATATTATAACATTCAGACTATATATATATATATATATATTATGATATTCAGACAAAAAAAAAAATATATATATATATTAGTATTAATATCATAATACAGTTGAAGTTGGAAGTTTACATACACTTAGGTTGGAGTCATTAAAACTTGTCTATCAACCATTCCACACATTTCTTGGTAACAAACTATAGTTTTGGCAAGTCAGTTAGGACATCTACTTTGTGCATGACATAAGTAATTTTTCCAAACATTGTTTACAGACAGATTATTTCACTTATAATTCCCTGTATCACAATTCCAGTGGGTCAGAAGTTTACATACACAAAGTTGACTGTGCCTTTAAACAGCTTGGAAAATTCCAGAAAATTATGTCATGGCTTTAGAAGCTTCTGATAGGCTAATTGACATAATTTGAGTCAATTGAAGGTGTACCTGAGGATGTATTTCAAGACCAACCTTCAAACTCAGTGCCTCTTTGCTTGACATAATGGGAAAATCAAAAGAAATCAGCCAAGACATCAGAAAAAAATGATAGACCTCCACAAGTCTGGTTCATCCTTGGGAGCAATTTCCAAACGCCTAAAGATACGACGCTCATCTGTACAAACAATAGTACACAAGTATAAACACCATGGGACTACACAGCCGTCATACCGCTCAGGAAGGACGCATTCTGTCTCCTAGAGATGAACGTACTTTGGTGAGAAAAGTGCAAATCAATCCCAGAACAACAGCAAAGGACCTTGTGAAGATGCTGGAGGAAACCGGTACAAAAGTGTCTATATCCACAGTAAAACGAGTCCTATATCGACATAACCTGAAAGGCCGCTCAGCAAGGAAGAAGCCACTGCTCCAAAACTGCCATAAAGAAGCCAGACTACGGTTTGCAACTGCACATTGGGACAAAGATCGTACTTTTTGGAGAAATGTCCTCTGGTCTGATGAAACTAAAATAGAACTGTTGGGCCATAATGGCCATCGTTATGTTTGGAGGAAAAAGGGGGAGGCTTGCAAGCCGAAGAACACCATTCCATCCGTGAAGCACGGGGGTGGCAGCATCATGTTGCGGGGGTGCTTTGCTGCAGGAGGGACTGATTTTTTTTCTTCTCTCAAATGCTTCCGGTGAACAACGTTACAAATTACAAAATTACTATTCGAAAACATTGGTAAATTATAATATTGTCATTCAAATAATTATATTTTAACATTTCGTAAATGCTACTGCATTGCCATATTTCAAAATAACTTTACTGGGAAATCACAATTTGCAATAAACCGGGTGCTGTGCTAAGAACAATAGGCTAGGCTATACAGGTTAGCACCATCTTGTAACCATGTAATATCAAAATTACTATTGTCAATATTCCCTTACCTTTGATTATCTTCATCCATTGGCACTTCCAGGAATCCCAGGTCCACTACAAATGTGGTTTCTTTTGACAAAGTTCATAATTGATGTCCAAATAACTCCAAGTTGTTCCATGTTGTTAGCGCTTCGGTGGCTACTCAAAAGTAGCGCAGGCGGGGGGGTGGGAAGTCACGGCGAAAGGTTTAAAAAATAATCTATTTACGTTCGTTCAAACATGTCAAACGTTGTTTAGCATCAATCTTTAGAGCCATTTTTAACGTGAAACATCAGTAATGTTTCAACCCGACGTCTCCTGTGTCTTGAAAAATGTATTTGAAAATTGTCTCGCGTCACATGATTCGAGCAGGTGCAAGCAATAATGGAAGTGACGACATCCCAGGGAGGTCAACTTCCCTTCCTTGTCATCCGGTCTCTGTTGATCATAGACGCTTCAAACAACTTTATAAAGATCGCTGACATCTAGTGGAAGCCGTAGGAGTTGCGAAATGAATCCTTTCTCACTGTGGTATCTATAAAACAATGATTAAAAAAATAGTACAGCCACAAAATTATTTTTTTCTCTCAGGTTTTCTCAGGTTTTTGCCTGCGATATGAGTTTTGTTATACTTACAGACACCATTCAAACAGTTTTAGAAAATTCAGAGTGTTTTCTATCCAAAGCTGGTAATAATATGCATATCCTAGCTTCTGAGTTGGTGTAGGTGGCAGTTAAAAATGGGCACATATTTTTTTCAAAATTCTCAATACTGCCCCCTAGCCCCAACAGGTTTTAAGGACAACAAAGTCAAGGTATTGGAGTGGCCATCACAAAGCCCTGATCTCAATCCCATATAAAATGTGTGGGAAGAACTGAAAAAGTGTGTGCGAGCAAGGAGGCCTACAAACCTGACTCAATTACACCAGCTCTGTCAGGAGGAATGGGCCAAAATTCACCCAACTTATTGTGGGAAGCTTGTGGAAGGCTACGCAAGACGTTTGGCCTAAGATAAACAATTTAAAGGCAATGCTACCAAATACTAATTGAGTATATGTAAACTTCTGACCCACTGGGGATGTGATGAAAGAAATAAAAGCTGAAATAAATCATTCTCTCTACTATTATTCTGACATTTCATATTCTTAAAATAAAGTGGTGATTCTAACTGACCTAAAACAGGGAATTTTTACTAGGATTAAATGTCAGGAATTGTGGAAAACTGAGTTTAAATGTACTTGGCTAAGGTGTATGTAAACTTCCAACTTCAACTGTATATATATATTATGATATTCAGATTATATATATATATATATATATATATATATATATATATATATATTTGTCTGAATATCGTACGCCATTATATGGTGGAATAAAAGAGTTACATGGCCACACACACACACACACACACACACACACACACACACACACACACACACACACACACACACACACACACACACACACACACACACACACACACACACACACACACACACACACATACACACACACACACACAGAGAACTGTGTGTGGGTGGTAAGTGAGACAACAACACAGACTTGGGCACATCAGCATAGCGATACCACCTGTTCTTATTGACACTTCTAACCCACAATCCCTTGCTCTGCAGAAGTCACTTAATTTACCCATAACACCATTCTGTATATTACATACCTTCCTCTGGGTGTGAATGATAACACATTGTGTGTCAGCACAGGATGCCACTACTTTCAGCCCACTACAGTTAAAAAGAAAAAGAAAAAAAAAGGTTAATGAAGATGTTTTTTAGTTTTTTTATCATTCTCTCATGTCCCATGGTTTACCAGATAGTATTAAATCCAAAATAAAATCACCCTGAGAACTAGTCTTGAACATGTTCTCACCCAATTCCACCCTTCTAGTAAAGTAGATATGGACATACAGTAGATACAACATATTTCTACATCTGTTAGATACTGTAAATACTTTTAATTCACTACTACTACTTGTCTGTCCTGATGAGGTCTTGTACGCTGATGCTTACAGTGCTGCTGTTCCGCTCCAAAGCCACAGTGTATATGTTGGATTATTCATCTGACTATTATGGTAATGAGCAGATTGTTAACCTACAGATGTATGAGATACCAGACCCAGTCTGAGGGATGGCTAACTCTGGACACATCTCTTCCATCTTCACTGAGTTAGGTCAATCTGCTTTTAGTTTTTGCGCACCTTACTTGTGGAGTAATCTCCAAGGCTCTCTACGATTTGGTGCCTCTAGGGCAATTCAAAAGGCTGATTGAGGACCTTTTTACTGACAAATGTGTTTGTTTTCTATGCTTGTGTTTTGATTTTCGTGTATTGATGTGTATAGTGTATATTGATGTGTTTTTATGTGTGTACAGGGCTCATTTCTAAAAGAGACATTGGTCTCAGCATGACTCCCTGTCAAAATGAAGGTTCAATTAAATAAAAAATACTTAATTGGGTATTTTGCTGGAATTTGGACTGTGGCCTGGTTTAACATCTCCAATCATTATCTGGACTGTGGCCTGGTTTAACATCTCCAATCATTACCTGGACTGTGGCCTGGTTTAACATCTCCAATCATTATCTGGACTGTGGCCTGGTTTAACATCTCCAATCATTACCTGGACTGTGGCCTGGTTTAACATCTCCAATCATTACCTGGACTGTGGCCTGGTTTAACATCTCCAATCATTATCTGGACTGTGGCCTGGTTTAACATCTCCAATCATTATCTGGACTGTGGCCTGGTTTAACATCTCCAATCATTACCTGGACTGTGGCCTGGTTTAACATCTCCAATCATTATCTGGACTGTGGCCTGGTTTAACATCTCCTCCAATCATTACCTGGACTGTGGCCTGGTTTAACATCTCCAATCATTACCTGGACTGTGGCCTGGTTTAACATCTCCAATCATTACCTGGACTGTGGCCTGGTTTAACATCTCCAATCATTATCTGGACTGTGACCTGGTTTAACATCTCCTCCAATCATTACCTGGACTGTGGCCTGGTTTAACATCTCCTCCAATCATTACCTGGACTGTGGCCTGGTTTAACATCTCCTCCAATCATTACCTGGACTGTGGCCTGGTTTAACATCTCCAATCATTATCTGGACTGTGGCCTGGTTTAAAATCTCCAATCATTACCTGGACTGTGGCCTGGTTTAACATCTCCAATAATTTCCTGGACTGTGGCCTGGTTTAACATCTCCTCCAATCATTTCCTGGACTGTGGCCTGGTTTAACATATCCTCCAATCATTTCCTGGACTGTGGCCTGGTTTAACATCTCCTCCAATCATTTCCTGGACTGTGGCCTGGTTTAACATCTCCTCCAATCATTACCTGGATTGTGGCCTGGTTTAACATCTCCTCCAATCATTACCTCTAGCTCCCAGCACACATGCTCATGCTGTTGACCAGGGAGTGTGTACATAGTTTGGTAGTGTACGAGGGGGACATTGTGTGTAGCTGTACTCTTAGGTGTGTCTGTGTGTGTGTCTGTTCCTGTGTGTGTGTTTAAGCATTTGTGGGTTTATATACTGTACATGGGGCAGCAAGTAGCCTAGTGGTTAGACCGTTGGACTAGTAACCGAAAGGTTGCAAGATTGAATCCCAGAGCTGACAAGTTAAAAATATGTCGTTCTGCCCCTGAACAAGGCAGTTAACCCACTGTTCCTAAGGCCGTCATTGAAAATAAGAATTTGTTCTTAATAACTGACTTGCCTAGTTAAATCAATTAAATAAACATACAGTATGAGTCTATATCACCTATATGTGTGTTCATCAGTGTGTCCTCCTGTATCTCTATACTGTGTAGGGTCCAGAGGTGCTCCCATATCAACCAGATGCAGACCAGAGACTTGGCCTGTGTGTTCTCCTCCTGTCTCTTCCAAACCGAGGGACAAACCACACCAGAGATCAGCGTGGTCCAAGACCTCATCACCAACTATGTACAACTTTTTGGGGTAAGTTTTATCTATCTACCTGTCATATATACTGACCAAAAATATAAACCCAACATGTAAAGTGTTGGTCCCATGTTTTCATGAGCTGAAATAAAAGATCCCATACATTTTCCATATGCGCATAAATATTATTTGTCTCAAATTTTCTGCACAAATTTGTTTACATCCCTGTTAGTGAGCATTTCTACATTGCCAAGATAATCCATCCACCTGACAGGTGTGGCATATCAAGAAGCTGATTAAACAGCATGATCATTACACAGGTGCACCTTCTGCTGGAGACAATAAAAGGCCACTCTAAAATGTGCAGTTTTGTCACACAACACAATGCCACAGATGTCTCAAGTTCTGAGGAAGCGTGTAATTGGCATGCTGACTGCAGTAATATCCACCAGAGCTGTTGCAAGAGAATAAGCCGTCTCCAACGTCCTTTTAAAGAATTTGGCAGTACCTCTAACCAGCCTCATAACCAGAGACCACATGTAACCACGCCAGCCCAGGACCTCCACATCCGGCTTCTTCACCTGCAGGATCGTCTGAGACCAGCCACCAAGAAAGCTGATGAAACTGAGGGGTATTTCTGTCAGTAATAAAGCCCTTTTGTGGGGAAAAACTCATTCTGATTGGCTGCGCTCCTGCCCAGTCATGTGAAATCCATAGATTAGGGCCTAATGAATTCATTTCAATTGACTGATTTCCATATATGAAATGTAACTTAGTAAAATCGTTGAAATTGAAGCATTTTGTGTTTATATTTTCATTCAGTATACTTGAGTGTGAGTGTATTGAACTTGAAAGAGTAAGTGTCTTAAATAAAACAGTAAGTGTCTTAAATTTAAACCAGTGACTGTCTGAAACTTAAACCAGTGAGTGTCTGAAACTTAAAACAGTGAGTGTCTGAAACTTAAAACAGTGAGTGTCTGAAACTTAAAACAGTGAGTGTCTGAAACTTAAAACAGTGAGTGTCTGAAACTTAAAACAATAAGTGTTCTTAGTGTCACACTAATTCTTCCGGGAATTTTTCCCACCTAGAGGAGGACTGTTCTCTCCATTCATCCCTCCATTCATCCCTCCGTTCATCCTTCCATTCCCTCCTAATCAGGTTGGAATGCTGCTGTTGTTCGCATGACAAATAACCATTAAGCTGAACCAATGAGGACCCAATCTCAGTGAATACACACACCACCACCGTGGCATAAAACGAGTGAGACGTTCAGGCTAATTAGGAATGCTATTATGTGGTGGAATGCTGCGGATGTGGGCTTTTTATCAGACCCCAACACACTCGTGTGTGCGTGTGTGCGTGTGTGCGTGTGTGGTGTGTGTGTGTCTTTTCTCTCTCTCCAGTCTTCATTGCAATGCATAGCCCTGACAAAGCAAATTCTTCTCTGAAAGTGATGGGGGGAAAGTTAGAATAAAAAGTGTAATTTTCCCTACCTCGCTTTGACGCTTTGAAACCACACAATGTGGAATTACAGTTGTGTCCAGTATCTTTAACTTTAATTTAAGCTAAAAGGAACAAACTATATCGATGGGCTACTGGAGTCATTTATTCAGCTGATAATAAACCACCCGCTGAACAATCCAACTGAACTTCCTGAACTTCCCATCGCTATAGTTCATTCATTTTAGCTTAAATTAAAGTTAAAGTTATTAAAGTTACTAGACAGAACTGTAATTCCACATTGTTTGGTTTTATATAATTAAAGGGGATTTCTATTTTTACCCAAAATGTAATGTATGTCCTTTTATTTATTTAACTAGGCAAGTCAGTTAAGAACAAATTCTTATTTATAATGACGGCCTTGGAAGGGGAGAACGACAGATTTTTACCTTTTCGGCTCAGGGATTCGATCTAGCAACCTTTCGGTTACTGGCCCAATGCTCTAACCACTAGGCTAACACAGATATTATGTACAGAGTATCTGTTTTTCTTCATGTGAATGGACAGGGTTGATGTATTTACCTGTGTGTCTGTCTGTCTGTCTGTCTGTCTGTCTGTCTGTCTGTCTGTCTGTCTGTCTGTCTGTCGATGTATTACCCAGGTCAATGAGGACCAACTCAAGCAGATGGAGAGTGAGAACAGTTTCATCACACGATGGAATGAAAAGAAAGACACCACAGTAAGTCAACCTGTTTGGCTCCACTGACAAACACAATCAGACCTCTGGACCGCTTTGTGGGTGTGTTTGCATGCTGTGTGTAAGCTGAGCTCTAAGGTCGGAAATGCATTTTAACGGTCTTCCTGTTATGCAATGATTCAGGGAGGGTGGGTGTTGTTTGGACAGAGGGCTTGTATGAGAGGGTTTGTATGCCTGTTCACCTTTATAACTGTCTGCTGCTTTATGCCTGGGCGCATGTGCTGCAGGAAACTATTTGTTCAGATAACCTGGAAAACAAATTAATCTTCAAACCTTATGCTGCCTGCTGACGTTGAAAAGTGTTTGAACAAAGTGTTGAAAGTGGTTGAACAAGTGTTGAAAGTGGTTGTTTTTTTCTCCCACCTTAAGTTGGTTTCCAGAGGCTGTCAGAATGAATCTGGCCAATTGAACTAAAAGGTTAACGCTATTGTGGGAAAATTGCCCCCCGAAAAACGCAAGAGAGCTAGACAAATGTCTCATGTACTAAAAGTGGAGGTTTTTAGTAACCTGGTAACAGGATTGAGAGCAGAGGAAAGAGGAAAATAGACGTGTCAGATATTCAATTTAAAGCTTTTAGGAAAGACTGGCTCTCTCAGGGAGTGCAAGGAAGTTAAGGCTAGCTCTTCCATGTGGTGGTGTTCATTGTTAGTAGCTTGCTGTGTAGTAGCGTGATTAGCCTAGTGCCTAGCCTAGCACCTGTTAGCTCAGGCTGTTGAGTTAGCTCTTAGAGTGGAGGGTACACACACAAACACACCCACTAGGATTGAGCGCTGTCCTTTGTTTTTCCCCTCCCCCTCTTTTCTTTCCATTATTTTCTCCTCGACTTCATGCGTCAGAAAGCACTTTAAGTTCGAGTGAGGGTGCCAGCAAAACAACCCTCTTTGTTTTCTTTCCTCCCTCGTTCTCTGGTCTCTGGCTGAGTTAACTCAATAAAGGTGGGCAGCCATATTTTTACTTGCAATTTGACTGGTGAACTCATGGCTACACTCTCAATGGCTGCCTGGTATTGTGATGCAATAATTGCCATGGTGTTTTGGAATGTTCTATCAACTGATGCTGGATTGCCATGGTAATGTGGAATGTTCTATCAATTGATGCTGGATTACCATGATAATGTAGAATGTTCTATCAACTGAAGCTGGATTGCCATGGTAATGTAGAATGTTCTATCAACTGAAGCTGGATTACCATGGTAATGTAGAATGTTCTATCAACTGAAGCTGGATTGCCATGATAACGTAGAATGTTCATTCAACTGAGGCTGGATTACCATGGTAATGTGGAATGTTCACTCAACTGAGGCTGGATTACCATGGTAATGTGGAATGTTCATTCAACTGAGGCTGGATTACCATGGTAATGTGGAATGTTCATTCAACTGGTGCTGGATTGCCATGGTAATGTGGAATGTTCATTCAACTGAGGCTGGATTACCATGGTGTAATGTAGAATGTTCATTCAACTGATGCTGGATTACCATGGTGTAATGTAGAATGTTCATTCAACTGATGCTGGATTACCATGGTGTAATGTAGAATGTTCTACCAATTGAGGCTGGATTACCATGGTAATGTAGAATGTTCTACCAACTGTGGCTGGATTGCCATGGTAATGTGGAATGTTCATTCAACTGAGGCTGGATTGCCATGGTAATGTGGAATGTTCATTCAACTGATGCTGGATTGCCATGGTACTGTAGAATGTTCACTCAAATGGTTCTAACTGATGTGGCTCATAAAATTGTTGACTCAACAAATCACAGCACACCTGCTTTTACTTCCTGGCATCGGTACACTCAAAATGGCTGCCAGTCCACCCATTATGTTATCATTCACTTGAAACACCCTTTCTATTCATTCTCATTTCTTTGGGTAAACTCTACCTATTCATTATGATACACTGTACGTTCACATTTCACATTTTAGTCATTTATCAGATGCTCTTATGCAGAGCGACTTACAGTAGTGAGTACATATATCTTCATACTTTTTTGTACTGGTGCCCCGTGGGAATCGAACCCACAACCCTGGTGTTGCAAGCGCCATGCTCTTCCAACTGTGCCACATGGGACCTGTGTACTTATCCTTCACTTCAATCTACTGTGACCTTCTCGTTTCCGGTGGAGAGGAAGGAATAAGTAACATGATGCACAGAAACACCTCTAAACCTTTCTCTTCCTCTCTCGTTTCCACAGCTGAGAATGATTGTTGTCAAGACAAACTGAAGTGTGCTTTAACTGGGGGCCAAGACTCAGCATTTCAAAATGTCCGCCACACATGGACTGTTTAGTTATCAGGGCAGTTGATGGTACTGTCTCAACCAGCTGTATAAGTAAGTGATAATCAACGAGGGGCTATGCGTTCTATGAAAACTATTGAACAACTTGAAAGGTGTGTTTCACAACTCGCTTGCAGAATGGAACTGACCTTGCATGGAGTTGCATTATTTTTCAATGAACACATGGAGCCCCGAGTTGATTATCCCTTTCATATCATCTATATAATTTAACACATTTGCCACTAGATATGTGTTCATTTGTCGGTAGAAATGTGTTCAACATCCACTGAAGTAGCTAGCAAGTTTACTTCCAGAAACTTCTGGAAGATTGCCCATTATTTAGTTTTTCTATGGACCCAGAAAACGGAGGCAGTGGGAGAACCTATTCAAGCAAGTAAATATATTTTGATAATGATCAAAAACAATGTATTATTAGCTAGCTTTCTACAGAAATATAGTGTGCAGGCTAATTCCAATGTGCTGTTCTCGTAATGTTCGCTAGTTAGCTAGCTAACTTTATATACTGTATAGCTAGCAATGTAAATAAAATATCACCAGCATGCAAATTTCATTGTAGCTAGTTAATTATCTTCATGTATTTATCATTGTAACTCCAAATGCATTTGTAACTAGGTAGCCTGGCTAACAGCAATGGAAGAATGTGAAAGGATTAGCTAACGTTAGCACTTCCAGCTGTCAGAGAAGGGAGAGTAGGCAACTCTGAATAGGGCGGGTATACATTTGTGGGAGTACATTATGAAACTATTCTCCAGTCCCTTGTGAGGAAAAACTGAGGAAAGAAAGATATAGCAACATAATATTCAGGGCTGTCTAATTTGATTATAATGAAGCCTGTATCTTTTGTGATGTTGTCTGTCCTCGGATACAGAGAGCCGTAAAACCCTGTCTGCAAATGAAGAGGTCCTAATGAATGTCCCAAGAGAATAAGGGTACATCCTTGTATACCATGGATTATATATAACGAGCTATCTTAGCACATTTTGTAAACAGTAATATCGTTTAAAAGTCACACAAAATGTATAATCCTATTACAACTGGAGCAGACCAGCCCTGCTGGGTGTTGCACACTTCTGTTCCAACCCAGCACTAACACACCTGATTCAATGTATCAAACCTAATTAGTTAATAATCAATTATGCTATTACTGGGCTGGAACAGAAGTCTTCTCACTCAGTAGATCAGGGATCAGTGGAGCGATGTTGGACATTTCTGGTATGGACTCTTTTTTTATTATACCTGAAACAATGCTTTAGTAGTAATAGCCTACTTGTTACTAAAATGTCTGACCTTTATATATGAGTAAGCTTACTTGTAGACTTTGGAATTATATGAAATAGTAATTTATTTGAAGTGAAGTGTTTAAAACTTGTTTTAATTGTTAACTTAACTATTATTTAGGATAAACTAGTGTTGATGATGATTAATCATGTCACGATCCGGCAATAAAGAGAGGAAGGGAATCTGTCTCTAAATTGTCTGTGTTTCTGTGTTGTATTATTAGATTATTACTATTTTGTCAGGATATCAGTCATGTGAACCCATTTTGCAGCTGATAATGACATGTAATGCCAATACTGCCATAGGCCTACATTTTTTGGGGGTGGGAGAACATATATGTAAACAATGTGTGAGAGTTAAGCTTGTCTCTGCTTCAGATGCACATTGTCAAGGGGTGCATTGCAAATGCCCATAAGACTAATACCATCATACTGTAGGCCAGTGGATCCCAACTCCGGTCCTCAAGTACCCCCAACAGTACAATGGCCGTATCCAGGTACTCCGTGTTGCATCGCTCATAAGAACAGCCCTTAGACATGGTGTATTGGCCATATACCACACCCCCTCGGGCCTTATTCTTCTCTACTTCCTGTTTTCCCCCTCTCCATCCCTCTGTCATTCCCTGCACCAGCTTCCACCATCTCCCCTTCAGTGTTTGTCTCCTCTTTCCTCTCCTTAGTTCTGCTAATGGAACAGCTCTTTGTCTGTGGGCTGTAATCTCTACCGGTGTGGGACACATGCACGCACTCGCATACGCACGCACGCACACATAGGACTCTACCTGTTATAATGACGACATGTCATAGGCCAACTTATTATTTTTCCTGTGCAGCCCGGCCATTGTCATGGCATTTGTCTTGACCTTCATGCCACAACTTCTCACATTTCGCTTGTTTACAATATTTTCTCTCTGGCTTACTGTTGTTGAGGACATCATAGGTTGTTTAGTTCAAAGTTGAGAAGAAATGTTTCCTAGGAGGCAGACTTTTCACTTTTGTCTCAGAAGTTGGTTTGCTCATGATAACCCGATCTTAAAACGTTTTTTTATTTTTTTTTATTTATTTTTTTTGTGAAGAGAGAGAACAGAGGACAAGGACAGAGACATAATGTATATGACTCTTGATGCAATGTCACTTTGTGTCCAATGGCCTCTCTGCTGTTGTTTTACAATGCCGGAGCAAGGTTGAAGGGAAATTGAGAGAAGTGTCAGTTGTGATAGTCTGCAGGTTCCCAAGGACTTCTCCAAAGCCTCGTGCGTGTGTTTTAATACACTCTGTATGTGGCCTGATACAGTATGTTACCTCAATGGTATAGAACAGACTGGATTCTCACAGATTGAAAAATACATTTGTCCCAGTGTTAAATCTAAAATAATATCAAAAAACCTAAGAGTATCATTACTTGATCTACATGCTTCAGATTTCCACACAGACATTCCACTGACTCCAAATCACGAATCAAAGGTCAGAGTTAGTTCAAGTTAGTATTCATCCCAGATTGAGAGACTGAACACCTGATTGGGATATTCTAAAGTTTGGCAGAAATGTTGACTACATTTCTGACTTCCTCTGGCTTGCTTCCCTCATTCTGCCAAAACATCACATCAATTAAAAGCACTATATTTAGTTTTGCCTGTAGCTCAGAATACGACCTCTACCACTCTCCTCAAATCGTCTAATGCTTCCCTTGGTTCCCTCTGTTTAGGCCCAGGCCACACCGAGGTGGGAATTCAGAACAAAAGCCAATTAATCCGAATGTTGTGTTTTTTCTTTCTCCTCTGTTTCTCTCTCTCTCTTTCTCTCCCTTTTTCTCTCCTTCTATTTAGTTCTCTCCGGCCGGGGACTTGATCTTTGAGGTGTACCTGGAGAGGAGGGAGCCGGAGAACTGCTGCTTAATCAAGGTAAAGGTGTGTGTGTGTGTGTGTGTGTGTGTGTGTGTGTGTGTGTGTGTGTGTGTGTGTGTGTGTGTGTGTGTGTGTGTAAGGGGTGAGAAAGAGGTGGAGTGTATAAGTTGGAGTGAGAGAGCGAGGGATAAAGGGAGTAGAAGGAAAGGAGGTGGAGGGGTGTGTAATGGGGTCTGGGGGAGTTAGAGGTACAGAGCAAGGGATGGAGGTAAAAGAGAGAGAGAGAGAGAGAGAGGGAAGAAGTGGAGGGTGTGATAGAATAGGGCCGAGACGTTGGTGGTTAAACCTGATGGGATTACTGCCACCGAAATAAATCAAAAGCGAGCTAATCAAAGACACTTCTGATATAATTGTGTGAGTAATTGCGTTTAATCAGAGGCAGTGGTAAGCTGCAGGTAATGGATTTATTTTGCAGGTGTGGAACAGCAGTGTGGTGGGAAGGAGGTGGGGGGGGGTAGAGTGGACTGTTTTACAACTCACTGCGGGGTTAACAGTTATTTTCTTCTCTCTTGAGTCATGCTTGTTCTTTACTTTCTGTTCACCTCTACACTATGATTACAGAATAGTTTCTGTGCAGACTATTTCACAAACAAATGTAGAGTTTTGTGTTCTCCATTTCCAGATTGCAAGTGATGGAAAATCTTTGACAGTGATACAAATGCACAACCTTTCCTCCATTCCCTAATTATCTGATGGGGATAGCTAACATGCAGGGTTGCAGTTGTTCTATTTAAATGTATTCAATTCAGCAAGTTAATGGAAATTCCAATTTAAGAATGTACTGCCATTTCAGTTCACTTCCTGGGTGAATTTAAATGGACTGAAATGAAAATTAACCAGTACTGCTAAGATGTGATTGTTTCCTTTCCTCTCTCTAACATCTTTGTGGTTGTGTTGTGGTAGTTGTCCCCTACCATGAGGTCAGACGAGCTGGCAGAGTCCACGCTGGTTACGAGGAACGTGGTCACGAACCCGGTCGACCTCTGGACCACGTTCGAGGTCATTGAGAACGGAGAACTGGGTATGTGACAACAAAGAGGTGATCAACTGGTCATTAAGACTACGTAGAAGCTGTGGGGACAGCATTTATTTCATGTCTCCAGAGGGAAGGTTTCTGAAGTCAGAAAAACATGTGGTTTCACTAATAGCGAAGGTTGGATAAATGAAATATGTAAATATGTAGACAATGCTGTAAATAATATTGGGATGAAGGGAAATGTCTTCGCTTATTCCCTCTGACCATTTTTTCAAACTTTTCAAATCAAATCAAATTGTATTTGTCACATACACATGATTAGCAGATGTTAATATGAGTGTAGCGAAATGCTTGTGCTTCTAGTTCTGACGGTGCAGTAATATCTAACAAGCAATCCAACAGTTCCCCAACAACTACCTAATACACACAAATCTAAAGGGGGTGAATGAGAATATGTATGTATAAATATATGGATGAGTGATGGCTGAGCGGCATAGGCAAGGTGCAATAGATGGTATAAAATAGATGGTAATGTTAGATATGTACACATGATTAAAGTGGCATTATTTAAAGTGGCATTGTTTAAAGTGACTAGTGATCCATTTGTTAAAGTGGCTAGTGATTGGGTTTCCATGTAGGCAGCAGCCTCTCTGAGTTAGTGATGGCTGTTTAGCAGTCTGATGGCCTTGAGATAGAAGCTGTTTTTCAGTCTCTCGGTCCCAGCTTTGATGCACATGTACTGACCTCGCCTTCTGGATGGTAGCGGGGTGAACGGGCAGTGGCTCGGGTGGTTGTTGTCCTTGATGATCTTTTTGGCCTTCCTGTGACATCGGGTGCTATAGATATCATGGAGGGCAGGTAGTTTGCCCCTAGTGATGCGTTGTGCAGACCACACCACCCTTTGGAGGGCCTTGCGGTTGATGGCGGTGCAGTTGCCGTACCAGGCGGTGATACAGCCCGACAGGATGCTCTCGATTGTGGATCTGTAAAAGTTAGTCAGGGTTTTGGGTGACAAGCCAAATTTCTTCAGCCTCCTGAGGTTGAAGAGACGCTGTTGTGCCTTCCTCATCACACTGTCTGTGTGGGTGGACCACTTCAGTTTGTCGTTGATGTGTACGCCGAGGAACTTAAAACTTTCCACTTTCTTCACTGCTGTCCCTTCGATGTGGATCATCTCCTTTGTTTTGTTGATGTTGAGTGAGAGGTTGTTTTCCTGACACCACACTCCGAGTGCCCTCACCTCCTCCCTGTAGGCTGTCTCGTCGTTGTAGGTAATCAAGCCCGCTACTGTTGTGTCGTCTGCAAACTTGATGATTGAGTTGGCGGCGTGCATGGCCCTGCAGTCATGGTTGAACAGGGAGTACACGAGGGGCTGAGCACACACCCTTGTGGGTCCCCAGTGTTGAGGGTCAGCGAGGTGGAGATGTTGTTTCCTACCTTCACCACCTGGGGGCGGCCCGTCAGAAGGTCCAGGACCCAATTGCACAGGGTGGGGTTGAAGTCCAGGGCTTCCAGCTTGATGATGCACTTGGAGGGTACTATGGTGTTGAATGCAGAGCTGTAGTCAATGAACAACATTCTTACAGTGGTTCCTCCTTTAAAAGTTGTGAGCTTACAGCGCGGGACATAGAGGTACCCAGTGTCACGGCTTCATTGCTCCAGACCACCACAAGGGGGAGTTAGAGCACTCTTTATGCATTTGGGTCCCAAGGTTTATATATGATCAATCATATTGAGTGGTTCCAATGATGAATTTCACACGGGCCACCCGTACCTGGTGACTTCAGCAAAGATGGCTGACAAAACATTACGGGGAAGCAAATGTATGTAGTTATAACGTCATAACGAGTCAAGCAAAAAAATGACAAAGAGGAATATGTTAGTTAATGTAGAGACACGATTGTGCATATTTTTTTGTCATAAAGTTAATTTACGAAAATCACTATTTATCAAGTTTATTTTCAGTCATATCTAATACCAGGTGTATCAAACTCATTCATTATAGCAAGCAGGGAGCAGGTTTCGAACCCTGAACATTCTTGCCCAAAGTCCAGCACACTAACGACTGTGCCCAAAATGTATTAATTGGGGTTGGTGCTTATTGTGGCTAAAAACACTTTGTCATTTGGAATCTTTAACATGTGGAAATGGGAAAAAGCATTATTATTCATTTTTCACAAGCATAACAGGATGGGCTATTAGCTGAACAACTGACTTGTCACACCCTGACCTTAGAGAGCCTTTTTTATTCTCTATTTTGTTCGGTCAGGGTGTGACTTGGGTGGGCATATCTATGTTGCTATTTCTTTGTTGGCCTAGTATGGTTCCCAATCAGAGGCAGCTGTTTTTCGTTGTCTCTGATTGGGGATCATACTTAGGCAGCCCTTTTTCCCACCTGTGATTGTGGGATCTTGTTTTTGTATAGCTGCTGTGAAGCCTGCAGAACGTTACGTTCGGTTTTTGTATTTTGTTGTTTTGTTGGTGTTCATCTAATAAAAGAAAGATGTACGCTTACCAAGCTGCACCTTGGTCTAATTCTTCAATCTACGAGCGTAACAAGACTATTCAACCTTTCTAAAGAATTGTCTAATAGCCGAGCTACAGTTGAAGTCGGACGTTTACATAGACTTAGGTTGGAGTCATTAAAACTAGTTTTTCAACCACTCCACAAATTTCTTGTTAACAAACTATAGTTTTGGCAAGTCGGTTAGGACATCTGCTTTGTGCTTGACACAAGTAATTTTTCAAACAATTGTTTACAGACAGATTAATTCACTTATAATTCCCTGTATCACAATTCTAGTGGGTCAGAAGTGTACATGCTCTAAGTTGACTGTGCCTTTAAACAGCTTGGAAAATTCCAGAAAATTATGTCATGGTTTTAGAAGCTTCTGATAGGCTAATTGACATAATTTAAGTCAATTGGAGGTATACCTGTGGATGTATTTCAAGGCCTACCCTCAAACTCAATGCCTCTTTGCTTGACATCATGGGAAAATCGAAAGAAATCAGCCAAGACCTCAAGAAAAAAAACTGGAAACCTCAACAAGTCTGGTTCATCCTTGGGAGCAATTTCCAAACACCTGAAGGTACCATGTTCATCTGTACAAACAATAGTACTCAAGTATAAACACCATGGGACCACGCAGCCATCATACCGCTCATGAAGGAGCCTCGTTCTGTCTCCTAGAGATGAACGTACTTTGGTGCGAAAAGTGCAAATCAATCCCAGAACAACAGCAAAGGACCTTGTGAAGATGCTGGAGGAAACAGGTACAAAAGTATCTATATCCACAGTAAAACGAGTCCTATATCTACATAACCTGAAAGGCCACTCAGCAAAACCTGAAAGACCACTGAAAACTCAAAACCTGAAAACCTGAAAGACCACTGCTCCAAAACCACCATAAAAAATCCAGACCACAGTTTGCAACTGCACATGGGGACAAAGATTGTACTTTTTGGAGAAATGTCCTCTGGTCTGATGAAACAAAAATAGAACTGTTTTGCCATAATGACCTTCGTTATGTTTGGAAGAAAAAGGGGAGGCTTGCAAGCCAAAGAACACCATCCCAACCGTGAAGCACGGGGGTGGCAGCATCATGTTGTGGGGGTGCTTTGCTGCAGGAGGGACTGGTACACTTCACAAAGTAGATGGCATCATGAGGATGGAAAATTATGTGGATATATTGAATCAACATCTCAAGACATCAGTCGGGAAATTAAAGCTTGGTCGCAAATGGGTCTTCCAAAGGACAATGACCCCAAGCATACTTCCAAAGTTGTGACAAAATGGCTTAAGGACAACAAAGTCAATGTATTGGAGTGGCCATCACAATGCCCTGACCTCAATCCTATAGAAAATGTGTGGGCAGAAATTAAAAAGCGTGTGCGAGCAAGGAGGCCTACAAACCTGACTCAGTTACACCAGCTCTGTCAGGAGGAATGGGCCAAATTTCACCCATCTTGTTGTGGGAAGCTTGTGGAAGGCTACCTGAAATGTTTCACCCAAGTTAAACCATTTAAAGGCAATGCTAGCAAATACTAATTGAGTGTATGTAAACTTCTGACCCACTGGGAATGTGATGAAAGAAATACAAGCTAAAATAAATCATTCTCTCTACTATTATTCTGACATTTCACATTCTTAAAATAAAGTTGTGATCCTAACTGACCTAAGACAGGGAATTTTTACTAGGATTAAATGTCAGGAATTGTGAAAAACTGAGTTTAAATGTATTTGGCTAAGGTGTATGTAAACTTCCGACCTCAACTGTAGCTACACCGCAACATGGCAGAAAAGTAATAAACTACTAAAAATACCACCTAGATCTGTATTTAGTTCAACAACCACAAAGCTACTGCAATATGTAGTTTAAATACTAATTGAATTCCATGTAGTTCACTACTCCCGAACACTGACAGAAACACACATACGCAGAGACACAGAACTTCGACTTCAACTGTATATATAACGTTTCTTACCGAGCCGTGATGCCATCAGATTACAGATTGCCTTTGCCGATCGCTCATCATCTTCATTCATTAGTGAGTCAATGGCTTGAATAGTCATTGACTCACACGTTGAAAAGGAACAAGATGGCATCCCAATCCACGCCGGGCACACCTGTGAGCTCTGGAACTCCTGGAACTCTCTGGAATTTCTTAACCTCTTGGGGCTAGGTGGGACGCTAGCGTGCCACCTGTGGTGCACTCCATCAACAGCAGGTGCATTTCAAGAGCGGCAAATTTGAATCCAAATAAATGTCAAAATTCAAATTTTTCAAAAATACAACTATGTTACACCATTTGAAAGATAAACATCTCCTTAATCTAACCACGTTTTACGATTTCAAAAAGGTTTTACGGCGAAAGCATAAATTTAGAGTATGTTAGGACAGTACATTTACAAGAGTTGTGTGTAATGTTTTGTCAAGTCAAAGACAGGGTCACCAAAACCATAAAACCAGCTAAAATGATACACTAACCTTTTACAATCTCCATCAGATGACACTCCTAGGACATTATGTTAGACAATGCATGCATTTTTAGTTCTATCAAGTTCATATTTATATACAAAAACAGCGTTTTACTATGGCATTGATGTTGAGGAAATCGTTTCCCTCCAATAACCGGCAGTCAAGTCAGCGTCACAAATTAAATAATTAAAATTAGAAAACATTGGTAAAATATTATATTGTCATTTAAAGAATTATAGATTTACATCTTTTGAACGCAATCAACTTGCCAGATTTAAAAATAACCTTACTGGGAAATCACACTTTGCAATAATCTGAGCACTGTGCCCAGAAAAATACGCGTTGCGATACAGACTAGACGTCATGTTGGGGAGATCTAAAATCGAAAATACTATGTAAATAATCCATTACCTTTGATTCTCTTCATCAGATGTCACTTCCAGGTATCACAGGTCCATAACGAATGTAGTTTTGTTCAAAAAAGCTCATCATTTATGTCCAAAAATCTCCGTCTCGTTAGCACATGATGTAAGCCAGCCGGACTTCTCGTCATGAACGAGGGGAAAAAATATATTTCCGTTCGTTCAAACATGTCAAACGTTGTATAGCATAAATCATTAGGGCCTTTTTTAACCAGAACATGAATAATATTCAAGGTGGACGAATGCATAGCCTTTTATAACGTATTGGAACGAGGGTACCCAACATGAAGTAGCGCGCCAGGTGTCTAATGGGACATCACCGTTCCATGGCTCTTGTTCGGTCAGATCTCCCTCCAGAAGACTCAAAACACTTTGTAAAGGCTGGTGACATCTAGTGGAAGCAATAGGAAGTGCCAAAATATTCCTAAACCCCTGTGTTTTTCAATGGGATAGGTTTAAAGTCAATACAACACATCAGGTATCCACTTCCTGTCAGAAAATGTCTCAGGGTTTTGCCTGCCAAATGAGTTCTGTTATACTCACAGACACCATTCAAACAGTTTTGGAAACTTTAGAGTGTTTTCTATCCATATATAATAAGTATATGCATATTCTAGTTACTGGGTAGGATTAGTAACCAGATTAAATCGGGTACATTTTTTTTATCCAGACGTGCAAATGCTGCCCCCTAGACCCAACAGGTTAAAATCAATCCCATATACTATGTTATTACAAAAAAGGTTTTAAATTCTCTGGTAATGCCAATACGGAATACGATCAAATGCTTCTCAATGATGCCCTCTGGTGGTCAAACTAGCAATAACTTGCAGTAACAGAAGAAATGTCTGAGAATTAAATGACGTGCCACAGAATGCTGCAGCAGCACGCAAGGTGTGCCGCAGTATGATGCAACTTTTAACCTCTTACATCTAGACGTTCCGCTAGCGGAACACCTGCTCCAATATCCAATGATAGGCGTGGCGCGAATTAGAAATTCCTCAAAAATACAAAAACTTCAATTTTTCAAACATATGACTATTTTACAGCATTTTAAAGACTCTCCTTTATCTAACCACACTGTCCGATTTCAAAAAGACTTTACAGCGAAAGCAAAACATTAGATTATGTCAGCAGAGTACCCAGCCAGAAATAATCAGACACCCATTTTTCAAGCTAGCATATAATGTCACAAAAAACAAAACCACAGCTAAATGCAGCACTAACCTTTGATGATCTTCATCAGATGACACGCCTAGGACATTATGTTATACAATACATGCATGTTTTGTTCAATCAAGTTCATATTTATATCAAAAAACAGCTTTTTACATTAGCATGTGACGTTCAGAACTAGCATTCCCACCGAACACTTCCGGTGAATTTACTAAATTACTCACGATAAACGTTCACAAAAAGAAAGTTTGATTACCTTTGGTGTTCTTCGTCAGAATGCACTCCCAGGACTTCTACTTCAATAACAAATGTTGGTTTGGTTCAAAATAATCCATAGTTATATCCAAATAGCGGCGTTTTGTTCATGCGTTCAAGACACTATCCAAGGGTGACGAAGGGTCACGCGCACGACGCATTTTGTGACAAAAAATGTCTAAATATTCCATTACCGTACTTCGAAGCATGTCAACCGCTGTTTAAAATCAATTTTTATGCAATTTTTCTCGTAAAAAAACGATAATATTCCGACCGGGAGTGGTGGTTTTCGTTCAAAGACGAAAGAATAAAAACATGGAGTCGACTCGTGCACGAGCCTCAGTCTCATAGTACTCTGACCGGCCACTCTCCAAACGTGCTACTGTTTTTCAGCCAGAGCCTGCAAAGCCACGATTCAGCTTTTTGCCGCCTTCTGAGAGCCCACGGGAGCCGTAGGAAGTGTCACGTAACAGCAGAGATCTCCTGTATTGGATAGAGATAATCAAGAAGGCCAAGAAATGTTCAGACAGGGTACTTCCTGTACAGAATCTTCTCAGGTTTTGGCCTGCCAAATGAGTTCTGTTATACTCACAGACACCATTCAAACAGTTTTAGAAACTTTGGAGTGTTTTCTATCCAAAGCTAATAATTATATGCATATTCTAGTTTCTGGGCAGGAGTAATAATCAGATTAAATCGGGTACGTTTTTTATCCGGCCGTGAAAATACTGCCCCCTAGCCATAACAGGTTAAAGGAGGAACCACTGTACATAGCTATTCCTCTAGTCCAGATGGGATAGGGAAGTGTGCAGTGTGATGGCGATTGCATCGTCTGTGGACCTGTTAGGGCGGTATGCAAACTGAAGTGGGTCTAGGGTGGCATGTAAGTTGGAGGTGATATGATCCTTGACTAGTCTCTCAAAGCACTTGATGATGACAGAAGTGAGTACTATGGGGCGGTAGTCATTTAGTTCAGTTATCTTTGCCTTCTTGGGTACAGGAACAATGCTGGCCATCTTGAAGCATGTGGGGACATTAGACTGGGATAGGGAGATATTGAATATGTCAGTAAACACACCAGCCAGCTGGTCTGCGCATGCTCTGAGGACACGGCTAGGGATGCGATCTGGGCCAGCAGCCTTGCGAGGGTTAACACGTTTAAATGTTTTACTCACGTCGGCCATGGAGAAGGAGGGGGGGGGGGGTCGCAGTTCTTGTTAGCGGGCCGCGACGGTGGCACTGTATTATCCTCAAAGCGGGCAAAGAAGGTGTTTAGTTTGTCTGGAAGTGTGACGTCGGTGTCCGTGACATGGCTGGTTTTATTTTTGTAGTCCATGATTTCCTGTAGACCCTGCCACATACGTCTCATGTTTGAGCCGTTGAATTGCGATTCCACTTTGTACCTGCACCGGAATTTCACTTGTTTGATTGCCTTGCGGAGGGAATAACTACACTGTTTATATTCAGCCATTTTCCCAGACCTCTTTCCATGGTTAATGCGGTGGTTCGCGCTTTCAGTTTTGCGCGAATGTCGCCATCCTTCCACGGTTTCTGATTAGGGTAGGTTTTAATAGTCACAGTGGGTACAACATCTCCAATGCACTTCCTTATAAATTCCCTCACAGAGTCAGCGTATAGATCGATGTTATTCTCTGAGGCTGACAGGAACATATTCCAGTCCACGTGATCTAAACAATCTTGAAGCGTGGATTCCGATTGGTCAGACCAGCGTTGAATGGTTCTAGTCACTGGTACATCCTATTTGCGTTTCTGCCTATAAGACGGTAGGAGCAAGATGGCGTCATGGTCGGATTTGCCGAAGGGAGGTTGGGGGAGGGCTTTGTATGCATCGCGGGAGTTAGAGTAGCAGTGGTCGAGTTAATTACCCCTACACGTAGTGCAATCAATATGCTGATAGAATTTAGGTAGCCTTGTTCTCAAATCAGCTAAAATAAATGCAGCCTCAGGATATATGGTTTCCAGTTTACATAGAGTCCTGTGAAGTTCCTTTAGTGCCATCTTGGTGTCTGCTTGAGGAGGAATGTACACAGCTGTGACGATAACTAACGAGAATTCTCTTGGAAGGTAATATGGCCGGCATTTGATTGTGAGGAATTCTAGGTCGGGTGACCAGAAGGACTTGAGTTCCTGTATGTTATTATGATTACACCATGAGTCGTTAATCATGAAGCATATACCCCTGCCCTCCCTCTTCCCAGAGAGATGTTTATCTCTGTCGGTGCGATGCATGTAGAAGCCCGGTGGCTGAACTGTTGCCTTGCCGAGAGAGCCATGTTTTCGTGAAACAGAGAATGTTACAATCTCTGATGTCTCTCTGGAAGGCAACTCTTGCTCGAATTTCGTCTACCTTTTTGTCAAGAGACTGGACATTGGCGAGTAGTATACTCGGGAGCGGTGGGCGATGTGCACATCTACGGAGCCTGATCAGGAGGCCGCTACGTCTGCCCCTTCTGCGGTGCCGTTGTCTTGGGTTGGCTTCTGGGATTAGATCCATTGTCCTGGGTGGTGGTCCAAACAGAGGATCCGCTTCAGGAAAGTCATATTCCTGGTCATAATGTTGGTAAGTTGACATCGCTCTTATATCCAATAGTTCTTCCCGGCTGTATGTAATAAGACTTAAGATTTCTTGGGGTAACAATGTAAGAAATAATACATAAAAAAACGAAATACTGCATAGTTTCCTAAGGACTCGAAGCGAGGCGACCATCTCTGTCGTCGCCATCTTTTCTCCTAACTGAACTGTCATCTGTTTGTACATCCAATTAGTGATGGATGTCACCTGTCTGTACATTCAATTAGAGATGGGTGTCATATGTCTGTATATCCAATTAGAGATGGGTGTCATATGTATGTACATTCAATTAGAGATGGGTGTCATATGTCTGTATATTCAATTAGAGATGGGTGTCATATGTCTGTATATCCAATTAGTGATAGATGTCACCTGTCTGTACATTCAATTAGTGATAGATGTCACCTGTCTGTACATTCAATTAGTGATAGATGTCACCTGTCTGTATATCCAATTAGTGATAGATGTCACCTGTCTGTACATTCAATTAGTGGTAGATGTCACCTGTCTGTACATTCAATTAGTGATAGATGTCACCTGTCTGTACATTCAATTAGTGATAGATGTCACCTGTCTGTATATCCAATTAGTGATAGATGTCACCTGTCTGTACATTCAATTAGTGGTAGATGTCACCTGTCTGTACATTCAATTAGTGATAGATGTCACCTGTCTGTACATTCAATTAGAGATAGATGTTACCTGTCTGTACATTCCATTAGAGATGGGTGTCATATGTCTGTATATCCAATTAGAGATGGGTGTCATATGTCTGTATATCCAATTATAGATAGATGGGTGTTCGACGGCCAGGACACTGTTTCAAAGGCTGTTCTTATTCAGGTCACATTTTCCTCATCTCAAGGCCTCATGATCAGAAGATTAGGCTGTTGAAGTATCTCAGTTATGAACTAGTGTATGTAGTAATATCTCAGTAATGAAAACAGTGTATGTAGTAATATCTCAGTAATGAAGTAGTGTATGTAGTATCTCAGTAATGAAGTAGTGTATGTAATATCTCAGTAATGAAGTAGTGTATGTAGTAATATCTCAGTAATGAAGTAGTGTATGTAGTATCTCAGTAATGAAAACAGTGTATGTAGTAATATCTCAGTAATGAAAACAGTGTATGTAGTAATATCTCAGTAATGAAGTAGTGTATGTAGTAATATCTCAGTAATGAAGTAGTGTATGTAGTATCTCAGTAATGAAAACAGTATATGTAGTAATATCTCAGTAATGAAGTAGTGTATGTAGTAATATCTCAGTAATGAACCGGTGTCTGTGGCTGTAGAAGTGAAGAAATCAGCTCAACGTCATTCGGGTTGATGATACTATGGTGATTAATTAATATCATTGTCTTCATATGTCATAAATTAGCCATTTCCCCTTTTCTTGAATCGCGAGTTGAGATTATTAATATACTGTAACACCTCTGCATTTAGTGGAAGGGGTTAATGATGAATAATAATGAATGGATTATAGTTCTAGTATCCTTAACTGGCATTGCTGTGTACTTTTCACCAGTTCACAGAGAGTTTGCATGTTCCCCCCCTTCAAAGTTACCTTTGTCAGGTTTTTCCTTTGCAAATTTTTTTTTTTTATGGGGTACACGGTGAACATAGAGCATATTTGATGATGGTTCAACATTTTTCCCAGCTTGGAGACAACAGATTTGCTATTGCGTTGAAACTTCCCAGATCTCTTAGCTGTTCAAAAGCTGCTGTTGTGACACATTTTATGCTAATGAATGATAAGGGGGAAGGGGAAGAAGAGAAAGTGTAAGATAATTACGCGTTTTGATGGTTAACCATAGATAAACAGTGTTATCGGTGGCGATTGGGGAAGTTAATAATTGGTTTGTGAGTATGAATAACTAATTTCTTTCGCCTGAGTCTGCACATATCCCAGAGCAAAGATAAGCAACTCTGTTCTAAATAAGTTACGCACCCGGGATTTTTTTGTTTCCCTCGGATATGAAAAACTATTAACAGGGTGTGCAGAGATTGATACAATACAGGGGGGCGGGGGGAGGTGGGTACCCGTGATTTTAGCTGGTGGTATGTACTATTACCCTGCTCACACATCAAGCAGTGCGAGATAATAGGCCTATTTTGCACTTGAGTGTGTTTTCTAATCATGTTCAGATTTGCAGAGGATAATTTAACTACACAATTATAAAAGTCGGGCAGGAAAAACAACAACCTATTGATAATGGATTTTTCCTGATGGCGTTTTAGACAGTTATAGTTCCGTGATAATGAAGATTGTACAATCGTTTTTTGGGGGGAAAATGTACAGCTGAACCACAAAAGGTCAGGATTGTGTTGAAAACATTGTAAACTGTGAGGGTAATATTTTCAGATTTGCAGACACAACCATAGACTTTAAATAGTCTTAGACTTAGTTATAGATGAAAAACGGATTCGTTGGCTCTGTTGCAGAATTGTAGACACAACACACTGACTTGTAGACACAACACTCTGACTTGTAGACACAACACTCTGACTTGTAGACACAACACTCTGACTTGTAGACACAACACTCTGACTTGTAGACACAACACACTGATGTATTTTGTCTTTGTAACAGAACGCCCATTACACTACAAAGAGAAGGTTCTGGAGCAGGTGCTGGAGTGGAGCACTCTAGACGACCCCAGCTCCGCCTTCCTCGTCATCAAAAAGTTTGGAGAAGACAAAATGGCAGACACTCTCCCAGGTACAACATGCAGTTAGATGGATAATATCTGAAAGCACCGTCATGCTCACAATATAGCTGAGAAGGTGTCAAATCAGCTTTTGTACTCCAGCATTTCACACTGACAATGGCACTGATTGAGCTAAAAGGCATCTGTTTCTATGAACACAGTTTCCTTATTGAGAGAGTTTTCCACACAGATACACAATACTGTACTAAAGATCTCTCTCTCTCTCTCTCTCTCTCTCTCTCTCTCTCTCTCTCCTCTCTCTCTCTCTCCTCTCTTCTCTCTCTCTCTCTCTCTCTCTCTCTCTCTCTCTCTCTCTCTCTCTCTCTCTCTCTCACACAGCATCAGGCCTTTTATCCATTCCATAATTTCAGAACCAAATTATTAATGAATGTGTTATTAGATTAGTATAAGGAACAGTTTAGTAATACATTACAGATTGATGTATAGTAATTTCTCACCTCTTCCAGCCATTAGTGATATCACTGTGCCTGTTCAAAAGGCTATTATTGAACATTGTTATAACAAGTAACCTTTTCTCATCACGATTTATAACCACAAAGCAAATTAACGTTGATGCATGATACTATACTGTACACTTATGTCATCAATAGACTCTTACAGCAAATCATACAATCGCAAACATGCATTCATAATTGTGGTGAGTTTCTTCCATCTCTCATATTCCAAGGGGTGGGGAAGATCTGCTGATTGCATGTTGTTGGATTTCACCTTCAGGCAGAAAGCAAAAACAGTTTATTAGAGGGGAACAGGTGAAGTTCAAGGATGGGTCCGCCAAGCTACTTTCTGGACATAAATTCCAGGACCGATATGTCATCCTCCGAGATGACAAGCTGCTACTGTACAAAGAGATGAAAGTGAGTAGGGTTGTGTGTGTGTGTGTGTGTGTGTGTGTGTGTGTGTGTGTGTGTGTGTGTGTGTGTGTGTGTGTGTGTGTGTGTGTGTGTGTGTGTGTGTGTGTGTGTGTGTGTGTGTGTGTGTGTGTGTGTGTTGTATTTGCCTGTGCATTTTAATTTGTTTGGCAATTAAATACTGTTTACAGCTTTGCACAAAATGAGGCGCTTTTCTGCTTTCAATTGTTCTCCTCATTCGCCGAAAGGAAAGCACCACCCATTTACCTTTTCATTTTGATATTAAAGAAACTGGAAACTGTCTCCATCCTTACACACAGACGCACACACACACACACACACACACACACACACACACACACACACACACACACACACACACACACACACACACACACACACACATCAGACAGAGAAGTGTTCCAGTATGTGATTTAGCCCCCCCCCCCCAGCTCCCTGGCTTTATGTTAGAACCAGGACACAGGACTGTACATGGTGTGTATGTGCAGTGGCAACAAGCCTCCCCTGAGGCCCCTCTCTTAGCTCCAGTACAGATGTGGTTTGTAAAGGAGTGTTAAGACGAGTTAATAATGGATGGAGGTGGATGGATAAAGGGATGGGGAAGGAGAGATGAAGGGATGGGGAAGGAGAGATGAAGGGATGGGGAAGGAGAGATGAAGGGACGGGGAAGGAGAGATGAAGGGACGGGGAAGGAGAGATGAAGGGACGGGGAAGGAGAGATGAAGGGACGGGGAAGGAGAGATGAAGGGACGGGTAAGGAGAGATGAAGGGACGGGGAAGGAGAGATGAAGGGGGGGAAGGAGAGATGAAGGAGAGATGAAGGGACGGGGAAGGAGAGATGAAGGGATGGGGAAGGAGAGATGAAGGGATGGGGAAGGAGAGATGAAGGGATGGGGAAGGAGAGATGAAGGGACGGGGAAGGAGAGATGAAGGGGGGAAGGAGAGATGAAGGGGGGAAGGAGAGATGAAGGGATGGGGAAGGAGCGATGAAAGGGGAAGGAGAGATTAAAGGGGGAGGAGAGATGAAAGGATGGGAAGGAGAGATGAAAGGGGGGGAAGGAGAGATGAAGGGATGGGGAAGGAGAGATGAAAGGGGGGCGAAGGAGAGATGAAAGGGGGGCGAAGGCGAGATGAAAGGGGGGAAGAGATGAAAGGGGGGGACGGAGTGATGAAGAGGGAAGGAGAGATGAAAGGGGGAAGGAGAGATGAAAGGGGGGAAGGAGAGATGAAGGGATGGGGAAGGAGAGATGAAAGGGGGGAAGGAGAGATGAAAGGGGGGAAGGAGAGATGAAAGGGGGGAAGAGATGAAAGGGGGGGACGGAGTGATGAAGGGGGGACGGAGAGATGAAGGGGGGAAGGAGAGATGAAAGGGGGGGAAGGAGAGATGAAGGGATGGGGAAGGAGAGATGGAAGGAGAGATGAAGGGATGGGGAAGGAGAGATGAAGGGATGGGGAAGGAGAGATGAAAGGGGGGGAAGGAGAGATGAAGGGATGGGGAGGGAGAGATGAAAGGGGGGGAAGGAGAGATGAAAGGGGGGGAAGGAGAGATGAAAGGGGGGTGAAGGAGTGATGAAAGGGGGAAGAGATGAAAGGGGGGGACGGAGTGATGAAGGGGGGAAGGAGAGATGAAGGGATGGGGAAGGAGAGATGAAAGGGGGGAAGGAGAGATTAAAGGGGGAGGAGAGATTAAAGGGGGAGGAGAGATGAAAGGGGGGCGAAGGAGAGATGAAAGGGGGGCGAAGGCGAGATGAAAGGGGGGAAGAGATGAAAGGGGGGGGACGGAGTGATGAAGAGGGAAGGAGAGATGAAAGGGGGAAGGAGAGATGAAAGGGGGGAAGGAGAGATGAATGGATGGGAAGGAGAGATGAAAGGGGGGAAGGAGAGATGAAAGGGGGGAAGGAGAGATGAAAGGGGGGAAGGAGAGATGAAGGGATGGGGAAGGAGAGATGAAGGGATGGGGAAGGAGAGATGAAGGGATGGGGAAGGAGAGATGAAAGGGGGGGAAGGAGAGATGAAGGGATGGGGAAGGAGAGATGAAAGGGGGGTGAAGGAGTGATGAAAGGGGGAAGAGATGAAAGGGGGGGACGGAGTGATGAAGGGGGGACGGAGTGATGAAGGGGGAAGGAGTGATGAAAGGGGGGAAGGAGAGATTAAAGGGGGAGGAGAGATTAAAGGGGGAGGAGAGATGAAAGGGGGGCGAAGGAGAGATGAAAGGGGGAGGAGAGATTAAAGGGGGAGGAGAGATGAAGGGGGGAAGGAGAGATGAAGGAGAGATGAAAGGGGGGAAGGAGAGATGAAGGGGGGGAAGGAGAGATGAAGGAGGGGAAGGAGAGATGAAGGGGGGGTAGGAGAGATGAAGGGGGGAAGGAGAGATGAAAGGGAGAAGGAGAGATGAAAGGGGGAAGGAGAGATGAAGGGGGGAAGGAGAGATGAAGGGATGGGGAAGGAGAGATGAAGGGATGGGGAAGGAGAGATGAAGGGATGGGAAGGAGAGATGAAGGGATGGGAAGGAGAGATGAAAGGGGGGCGAAGGAGAGATGAAAGGGGGGGACGGAGTGATGAAGGGGGGAAGGAGAGATGAAGGGGGGAAGGAGAGATGAAAGGGGGGGACGGAGTGATGAAGGGGGGAAGGAGAGATGAAGGGGGGAAGGAGAGATGAAGGAGAGATGAAAGGGGGGAAGGAGAGATGAAGGGGGGGAAGGAGAGATGAAGGAGGGGAAGGAGAGATGAAGGGGGGGAAGGAGAGATGAAGGAGGGGAAGGAGAGATGAAGGGGGGTAGGAGAGATGAAGGGGGGAAGGAGAGATGAAAGGGGGAAGGAGAGATGAAAGGGGGAAGGAGAGATGAAGGGGGGAAGGAGAGATGAAGGGATGGGGAAGGAGAGATGAAGGGATGGGGAAGGAGAGATGAAGGGATGGGAAGGAGAGATGAAGGGATGGGAAGGAGAGATGAAAGGGGGGCGAAGGAGAGATGAAAGGGGGGGACGGAGTGATGAAGGGGGGACGGAGTGATGAAGGGGGGACGGAGTGATGAAGGGGGGAAGGAGAGATGAAGGGGGGAAGGAGAGATGAAGGGGGGAGGAGAGATGAAAGGGGGGGTGCTTTGAATGAAGGCTGTTCTTTCCTTAATTATTGTAATATCAGGCTGCTTTTGCAATGTGGCTTATTACCACGTGAAGAAGATTTAAATTAGCAGTGTAGCAGAAATTTAATTGATATTCTGAGGCGTTTCTTTTTTTGTGTGTGTGTGTGTGCGGCGATAAGCAAATGTTAAGTGTTGGATAGGTTGGTGTCAGGCAGAAGTAATGTGTAAGGCCCGGAATCGCCAGGGACCTCACGATACGATATCACAATACTTAGGTGTCGAAAAGATATGTATTGCGATTCTCACGATTCTATATGTATTGCGATTTTCACGATTCTATATGTATTTTTTATTCGATACTGTGATTTTAATGCGTGTCGATGTTCCAAACATATTGCTCACTATACAGTGTGTCTGCTGCAGAGAGACGAGAGAAAGCATGAGGAAATGTGACCGACCGCCTCGATTCGGTCTTATGTAGCAACATTTTAAATTGTGTTTTTAACATTGGATAAAAGTAGAGACTCAGAGCTAGAAAATTGTATATCATGCACTACAGTTGAGGAACAATGAGAAAGTAATTCTGCTTTGAATGTTGATAAACTTGTAAACCCACTTTTGAGAAAATGGCCCTTCAATATTTTTGGTACCTGCTGGAGAGCTCTTCTTTCTCTGCACCCATTCAGCATCATTCACACCCTCTTAAGCTTTAGCCCCACCCATCTCTTTAAGGATTCACAAGTGAGGCAATGTGGTGAACACATGCTACATCAAATAAAATCTACTTTTATTTGTCACATGCACAGGATACAGAAGCTGTAAATGGTACAGTGAAGAGGTTACTTGCAACAGTAGCAATATCAAAAACAGAAAGTGTCCAGAAAAAAATATTTTAGGAGTATTTTATCATTGTTACACGACACACTTGTCTAAGTTGATGGGTCATGTGAAAGAAATGCTATAAACACTCCCCCCAGCCACATCTTGCTAAGTGGATGTGTCACTATTGATTAGACATGTTCACATGTTCATGAAATACAATACAATAGGCTGTAATCACCCCCAGACACACCTGGCTAACTTAATGGGTCATGTAATCATCTGGTGAAGTGGAGTTTTTGTTTAGACATGTAGTTAGCTAGCTAGCTAAACAATGAACCGACATAATACCAAAACATACTACTACCAATACAAACGCATTGTCTTTGCTAGCCACAATGCTAAAATGCTGCAGTATGAATCTGCAGGAGCTAAAGATAACCAACTACGTTCAATGTTATCTAGCTAGATATCTAACATTAGGCTATAACTAGCAATGCAAATGTTTTTTGATTTGAATGATATTACTACACAGATCATACACATAAACATTCAAATTCCTCTCCTTAGCTAGCTAAACAATGAACTGGCATAATACCGACTCATACAACTACTAAATACAGTGCCTTACAAAAGTATTCATCCCCCTTGGTGTTTTTCCTATTATGTTGCATTACAACCTGTAATTTAAATGGATTTTAATTTGGATTTCATGAAATGGGCATACACAAAATAGTCAAAATTGGTGAAGTTAAATGAAAAAAATTACTAATAATAAAACTAATAAGTGGTGCATGCATATGTATTCACCCCTTTGCTATGAAGCCCCTAAATATGATCTGGTGCAACCAATTACCTTCAGAAGTCAGTTAGATTGCACAAAAGTGGACTTAATTTAAGTGTCACATGATCTCAGTATATATACACCTGTTCTGAAAGGCCCCAGAGTCTGCACCACCACTAAGCAAGGGGCACCATAAAGTACAGATCAGGGTTGAATTATTAAAAAAATCAGAAACTTTGAACATCCCACGGAACACCATTAAATCCATTATAATAAAAAAATCAAATCAAATGTATTTTTAAAGCCCTTCTTACATCAGCTGAAATAATATGTCACCACAACAAACCTGCCAAGAGAGGGCCGCCCACCAAAACTCATGGACCAGGCAAGGAGGGCATTAATCAGAGAGGCAACAAAGAGACCAAAGATAACCCTGAAGGAGCTGCAAAGCTCCACAGCAGAGATTGGAGTATTCGTCCATAGGACCACTTTAAGCCGTACACTCCACAGAGCATTCACTACTGTAAGTCGCTCTGGATAAGAGCGTCTGCTAAATGACTAAAATGTAATGTAAAATGTCTAGGCTTTACAGAAGACTGTCCAGAAAAAAAGCCATTGCTTAAAGAAAAAAATAAGCAAACACGTTTGGTGTTCGCCAAAAGGCATGTGGGAGACTCCCAAAACATATGGAAGAACGTACTCTGGACAAATGTGACAAAAATTGTGTTTTTTGGCAATTAAGGAAAATGCTATGTCTGGGCCAAACCCAACACCCCTCCTCACCCCGAGAACACCATCCCCAGAGTGAAGCATGGTGGTGGCAGCATCATGCTGTGGGGAAGTTTTTCAGCGGCAGGGACTGGGAAACTGGTCAGAATTGAAGGAATGATGGATGGCGCTAAATACAGGGAAATTCTTGAGGGAAACCTGTTTCAGTCTTCCAGAGATTTGAGACTGGGGCGGAGGTTCATCTTTCAGCAGGACAATGACCCTAAGCATACTGCTAAAGCAACACTTGAGTGGTTTAAGAGGAAACATATCAATGTCTTTGAATGGCCTAGTCAAAGCCCAGACCTCAATCCAATTGAGAATCTGTGGTATGACTTAAAGATTTCTGCACACCAGCAGAACCCATCCAACTTGAAGGAGCTGGAGCAGTTTTGCCTTGAAGAATGGGCAAAAATTTCAGTGGCTAGATGTGCCAAGCTGATAGGGACATACCCCAAGAGACTTGCAGCAGTAAATGCTGCAAAAGGTGGCTCTGCAAAGTATTGACTTTGGGGGGTGAATAGTTATGCACGCTCAAATGTTCTGTTTTTTTGTCTTATTTCTTATTTAGCATCTTCAAAGTGGTTGGCATGTTGTGTAAATCAAATGATACTTTTGCAAGCCACTATACAAATATTGTCATAGCTTTAGCTACCTGCAGATTCATACTACAGCTAACAAGCTAGGTTCAATGTTAGCTAGCTAACATTAAGATATACCTAGCAATGCAAATGAATTTCGGATTCTAATAATATTAATACACAGATCATACATGCAACTTTAGCTAGCAAGACAGCAAGCTAACATTTGTTAGCTAACTAGAGTTACCCTTTAACTTGCAATAAAAACGACTTCCCGACAAAATTCAAAAATAATATCTGAAAATGTAGCTAGACTCTCACCCGTATACATGGGTGAATGCGTCATGGCAGACTGGAACCATTTAACTCTGTTTTGTTTGTAGCTACATCTTGTTTGGCCAGCATTGTGTCAAGTCACTCCGGTTCACATTGACCATGGCGTGTGCAGAATGTAGCCCATCCCTTTTTCCAACTGATCTGTCGATAGTTTTTGTAGTTCTCGATGGCTAACGTTATATCGTTCAAAAACGGCACAGTAGAAAGGACTGTCAACGCATACTGAACAGCTCACATTATAGACAGAAGCATGCTACATGGCAGACCAATCCAAACTCATCTCCCGGCATGTCCAGCCCATCCATTATCTCAGCCAATCATGGCTAGCGGGAAGGTTCCTACCTTTTTCCATGGCTAAACCAACTAGGCTCGGAATTGAACAATTTGATCCGTATTTATGGATGTAATACAAGTTTGTTATTAAGGCAAATTAAAGTTCACATGTTCCAGAAGGCATTTCTGTTCCAAAACACATTGTGATGAAAAAAAATAATGTTTACGTTCAAATGCCTCTCCTGTGAAGTAGTGACGTGCGACATATGCCTAGTCTCCTGAAACGGGTCACAAATTAATTTTGATCAGTCGGAAATAAAAGTGCGGAAACCATGTTGGTTCACTATTTAAAAAGAAGTTGGAGCACAACCAATAGGATGAAAAATACAGGATGTTTGGTGCAGGTACAGCTGACTAGCGCAAGCTAACGATACTTACAATATCAAAATTGTCTTTATTTATTTATTATCTACTATTGGAGTCAATTATCGCTACAATAGCGTCAAAAATAATATTGCGATATGTAACTGTATCAATATTTTCCTCCATCCAATTATTCTCTGGTACTGATTGTTTTTGGAAAGCGTATGTTTGGACTGCCTGTCTTTTTGAGACCCCAACAGGTAGTCTCATGACACCTTTGCAAAAAAATTCTCTTGCTATTTGGATTGCTTGAAACTGCCTACTTCCCTTGTCTGACTGACTTCCTGTTTGTCTAAGAGCACTAAGCCAGAGAGAGAAGTCCCACTGAAGTTAGTCAAGTGTTACCTAGGACTGAAGAAGAAGCTCAAACCACCCACCAGGTAAATATCACTGATACTTATCACATATATCTTATCAAAGTGTAAATAATATTCCTAAAAGTGTTATTAAGATAGATTCATCATTATTAGTACCGGTCTTCTTTACTGTGTTATTTTGTCTCTCATGGTGTCAGTTCCTCATCCCCACATAATATCTATTTTTGTTCCGAGTGCCTCAACATCAAGGCTATCCTAACCACTCCTAACACCCTCACAATAATACCACTGATTAAATGTACACTGAGCAAAAATATATACGCAACATGTAAAGTGTTGGTCCGATGTTTCATGAGCTGAATTAAGAAATCCCAGAAATGTTCCATACTCACAAAAAGCGTATTTCTCTAAAATTTGTTGCACAAATTTCTTTATATCCCTGTTAGTGAGCATTTATTATTTGCCAAGATAATCCATCCACCTGACAGGTGTGGCATATCAAGAAGCTGATTAAAAAGCCTGATCATTACACAGTACCAATTTTTGGCCAGCTTCCTTTGAATGGAGAAATATTGCTGCCACTTTATTTTATTTTCCTAATCTCGTATTATTGTAATTTATGACTCACGTCAAGCCAGCTGCATTTTTGTGGGCATAAGAAGGAGGAAAAGGCACAAGCCAACCCAATGTTTCATGTTACCCAACTAACATTTCTCATAATTTTTGTTCATCGGAATTAGAGTTTGTGGGGAGTCTACAATGCGATTGTCTGTGTTTTCAGTCCTGGCGGCGAGAAAGAGGGGATGAGAGAAAGGGAGGAGGGAGATAGTGAAAAGGAGAAATGAGATGAAGGAGAAATGAAGTGGTGGTGTGAGGAAAGACTGTGTCAGTTGAGAGAGAAGGAGAGAGAGAGACTGGGAGGAATGGAAGGACTTAGAGAGACTGGGAGGAATGGAGGGAGTCAGAGAGAGAACGAGAGAGAGGCTGGGAGGAATGGAGGGAGTCAGAGAGACTGGGAGGAATGGAGGGAGTCAAAGAGAGAGAGCGAGGCTGGGAGGAATGGAGGGAGTCAAAGAGAGAGAAAGAGAGAGAGAGGCTGGGAGGAATGGAGGGAGTCAGAGAGACTGGGAGGAATGGAGGGAGTCAAAGAGAGAGAGCGAGGCTGGGAGGAATGGAGGGAGTCAGAGAGAGAACGAGAGAGAGGCTGGGAGGAATGGAGGGAGTCAGAGAGACTGGGAGGAATGGAGGGAGTCAAAGAGAGAGAGCGAGGCTGGGAGGAATGGAGGGAGTCAAAGAGAGAGAAAGAGAGAGAGAGGCTGGGAGGAATGGAGGGAGTCAGAGAGACTGAGAGGACTGGAGGGAGTCAAAGAGAAAGAGAGAGAGGCTGGGAGGAATGGAGGGAGTTGAAGAGACAGAAAGAGACTAAAACACATCATTAGGAACAGGCCAACCTGAGAAAGGGCTTGGAGGAGGTTGAAAGGGCTGGGTTAGCTAGCAGGGGTTTAGATAAGATACAGGCTTGGAGGAGGTTGGATGGGTTAGCTAGCAGGGAGTTTAGATAGGATACAGGCTTGGAGGAGGTTGGATGGGTTAGCTAGCAGGGGGTTTAGATAGGATACAGGCTTGGAGGAGGTTGGATGGGTTAGCTAGCAGGGGGTTTAGATAGGATACAGGCTTGGAGGAGGTTGGATGGGTTAGCTAGCAGGGGGTTTAGATAGGATACAGGCTTGGAGGAGGTTGGATGGGTTAGCTAGCAGGGAGTTTAGATAGGATACAGGCTTGGAGAAGGTTGGATGGGTTAGCTAGCAGGGAGTTTAGATAGGATACAGGCTTGGAGAAGGTTGGATGGGTTAGCTAGCAGGGACTTTAGATAGGATACAGGCTTGGAGAAGGTTGGATGAGTTAGCTAGCAGGGAGTTTAGATAGGATACAGGCTTGGAGGTTGGATGGGTTAGCTAGCAGGGAGTTTAGATAAGATACAGGCTTGGAGAAGGTTGGATGGGCTAGCTAGCAGGGAGTTTAGATAGGATACAGGCTTGGAGGAGGTTGGATGGGTTAGCTAGCAGGGAGTTTAGATAGGATACAGGCTTGGAGGAGGTTGGATGGGTTAGCTAGCAGGGAGTTTAGATAGGATACAGGCTTGGAGAAGGTTGGATGGGCTAGCTAGCAGGGAGTTTAGATAGGATACAGGCTTGGAGAAGGTTGGATGGGCTAGCTAGCAGGGAGTTTAGATAGGATACAGGCTTGGAGGAGGTTGGATGGGTTAGCTAGCAGGGAGTTTAGATAGGATACAGGCTTGGAGAAGGTTGGATGGGCTAGCTAGCAGGGAGTTTAGATAGGATACAGGCTTGGAGAAGGTTGGATGGGCTAGCTAGCAGGGAGTTTAGATAGGATACAGGCTTGGAGGAGGTTGGATGGGCTAGCTAGCAGGGAGTTTAGATAGGATACAGGCTTGGAGGAGGTTGGATGGGTTAGCTAGCAGGGAGTTTAGATAGGATACAGGCTTGGAGAAGGTTGGATGGGCTAGCTAGCAGGGAGTTTAGATAGGATACAGGCTTGGAGAAGGTTGGATGGGCTAGCTAGCAGGGAGTTTAGATAGGATACAGGCTTGGAGGAGGTTGGATGGGCTAGCTAGCAGGGAGTTTAGATAGGATACAGGCTTGGAGGAGGTTGGATGGGCTAGCTAGCAGGGAGTTTAGATAGGATACAGGCTTGGAGAAGGTTGGATGGGCTAGCTAGCAGGGAGTTTAGATAGGATACAGGCTTGGAGGAGGTTGGATGGGCTAGCTAGCAGGGAGTTTAGATAGGATACAGGCTTGGAGAAGGTTGGATGGGCTAGCTAGCAGGGAGTTTAGATAGGATACAGGCTTGGAGAAGGTTGGATGGGCTAGCTAGCAGGGAGTTTAGATAAGATACAGGCTTGGAGAAGGTTGGATGGGCTAGCTAGCAGGGAGTTTAGATAGGATACAGGCTTGGAGAAGGTTGGATGGGTTAGCTAGCAGGGAGTTTAGATAGGATACAGGCTTGGAGAAGGTTGGATGGGTTAGCTAGCAGGGAGTTTAGATAGGATACAGGCTTGGAGGAGGTTGGATGGGCTAGCTAGCAGGGAGTTTAGATAGGATACAGGCTTGGAGGAGGTTGGATGGGCTAGCTAGCAGGGAGTTTAGATAGGATACAGGCTTGGAGAAGGTTGGATGGGCTAGCTAGCAGGGAGTTTAGATAGGATACAGGCTTGGAGAAGGTTGGATGGGCTAGCTAGCAGGGAGTTTAGATAGGATACAGGCTTGGAGAAGGTTGGATGGGCTAGCTAGCAGGGAGTTTAGATAGGATACAGGCTTGGAGAAGGTTGGATGGGTTAGCTAGCAGGGAGTTTAGATAGGATACAGGCTTGGAGAAGGTTGGATGGGTTAGCTAGCAGGGAGTTTAGATAGGATACAGGCTTGGAGAAGGTTGGATGGGTTAGGTAGCAGGGAGTTTAGATAGGATACAGGCTTGGAGAAGGTTGGATGGGTTAGCTAGCAGGGAGTTTAGATAGGATACAGGCTTGGAGAAGGTTGGATGGGCTAGCTAGCAGGGAGTTTAGATAGGATACAGGCTTGGAGAAGGTTGGATGGGTTAGCTAGCAGGGAGTTTAGATAGGATACAGGCTTGGAGAAGGTTGGATGGGCTAGCTAGCAGGGAGTTTAGATAGGATACAGGCTTGGAGAAGGTTGGATGGGTTAGCTAGCAGGGAGTTTAGATAGGATACAGGCTTGGAGGAGGTTGGATGGGCTAGCTAGCAGGGAGTTTAGATAGGATACAGGCTTGGAGGAGGTTGGATGGGCTAGCTAGCAGGGAGTTTAGATAGGATACAGGCTTGGAGGAGGTTGGATGGGTTAGCTAGCAGGGAGTTTAGATAGGATACAGGCTTGGAGGAGGTTGGATGGGCTAGCTAGCAGGGAGTTTAGATAGGATACAGGCTTGGAGGAGGTTGGATGGGCTAGCTAGCAGGGAGTTTAGATAGGATACAGGCTTGGAGGAGGTTGGATGGGCTAGCTAGCAGGGAGTTTAGATAGGATACAGGCTTGGAGAGGGTTGGATGGGCTAGCTAGCAGGGAGTTTAGATAGGATACAGGCTTGGAGGAGGTTGGATGGGCTAGCTAGCAGGGAGTTTAGATAGGATACAGGCTTGGAGGAGGTTGGATGGGCTAGCTAGCAGGGAGTTTAGATAGGATACAGGCTTGGAGGAGGTTGGATGGGTTAGCTAGCAGGGAGTTTAGATAGGATACAGGCTTGGAGGAGGTTGGATGGGCTAGCTAGCAGGGAGTTTAGATAGGATACAGGCTTGGAGGAGGTTGGATGGGCTAGCTAGCAGGGAGTTTAGATAGGATACAGGCTTGGAGGAGGTTGGATGGGCTAGCTAGCAGGGAGTTTAGATAGGATACAGGCTTGGAGGAGGTTGGATGGGCTAGCTAGCAGGGAGTTTAGATAGGATACAGGCTTGGAGGAGGTTGGATGGGCTAGCTAGCAGGGAGTTTAGACAGGATACAGGCTTTGTCTCCTCCTCATCTCCTTGGTTTTCCCACTCTATCTGTTCTTCCCCCTCTTCTCTCCTTCAGCATCCCATTGCCGAGCGAAGGTGTTGTCCCATTGTGGGTGGCCACATCCCTCCTTTACCTAACCCTTTCATCTCCTTCCCCTTCTCCCCTGTTGCGTCTATTCCTCCTTCCCAAGGGTCTGGATACTAAAGGGGGCTCTAGAGTAGGATTACTGAACAAGCAACTATACTTATCACTGACCTAAGCATGTAGCCACAGACCTGTGTGTGTGGGGGGGTACACCTTGACTTCTAGCATGAGGGCTAAACATAATAATGAACATTGTGTTTGTCTGTAATTGAAAGGACGATTATAAATATATTGATGGTAGTATACTTTTTCCCTAAGATATTTTCTAGTCATCCGGGTTCAGGGGTTTGCAACTTCTTGTTTTCTTTTGAACTGACGTGCGAGATACCAAAACATCTTTTCATCAGAGTGTGGGTCACCAGTTTGCAGGAAAACGACGTTTAAACCATCTTCTCCCTTTCCTTTAATAGCTGGGGTTTCACCGTCTACACAGACAAACAGCAATGGTGAGTGCTTTTCACTGCTTTTCAATTTCAATAATTCAATACCTTCACCCTCCTCTTCTTCGTTTTCATCAAAGTTTGACAGAACAAAATAAGAAGTTGAGACCGAATGATTTCTCTACCAGATTAGATAAATCATATGTTTTTTAGTGTTAAAAATGAGGACATTATTTTCCCTCAGCCCCACACCAGTGTTAGGGTATTGAGGGCATGGTCATTTACGGATGGTCCACAACGGACATTGTATCTCTTAACCACAGATCCAGGATCAGACCCTTACCTCATATGCTATCCTTTACCATTAGGCAGTATAGTAAATCTGACCTTAGGTCAGTGGTTAGGGGTAATTTATATCTACTATTTTCTTCTGATCCACAGGCATTTCTGCTGCGAGGGGAAAGAGTCTCAAATAGACTGGGTGACTGACATCATCACGATGAAGGTACATTCAGGGTTCGGGAAACTTCTTAGGAAATAAAGGGTGTGTTCAACATGGTCGATGTTTCACTATGTTATATCGATTTTATAGCATTGACGAATCAGCTTGTTGAAATGGTGTAAGGAAAACATGTCTGACATAGAACGATCACTCCTGATGCACGTACTGTAAGAGTTTGATCCACGGATGTTGTTTCATTTCATGGTCTCTTTCCACCAAGTGTATGAAAACGTAATAATCCTTGAACGGAAGACAATGATACATATTGAGAATGGTTTGTTGGTCCTCTCCTTTCGCCATGCTCATTCCCATGAATTGTTTTTGGATTAACACTCAGGAAAAACTGCATCTTTAAACAAGCGAGATACGATAAATCATATCTACACTGCCATATCATTGTTCATCATTTTCCATTGTAACCCCCCCCCCCAAAAAAATGGGGACTAACACGAAATACAATACATAAATACGGGGAAGTGCTGTGAAGTTTTCGAGGTCACTCAGCGATAACATAAATCACATTATGTGCAAAATTCTCAGCCACTGGAATAAGGTCAGGGAGATTGTAACCATCACATTGGTGAGCAGAACACTACAGTACCTGCATCTACAGCAGATATAGCTAAGTGTTGTTTATGTCAGTGGCTGACAGCACACAGCCGCCATAAATAATGCAAAGAGGAGAGAAGCTACAGATGTTTCAGATGAGCAAGAGAACATCACTCTCCTTTTTCTCATTCAATTGTTTTCTCTCTCCCCCCTCTCTCTCCCCCTCTCTCTCCCCCCCCTCTCTCTCTCCTCTTCAGGGAGGGTTCGGGAGGGTTATTTTCAGTCTCATTTGAGTTTTTTTAAATTAAAAGACAAAAAGAAAAGCTAGACTTTTTTGTTATTACTATGAGAAAATATATATTTTTATATGTCGCAAATTCATCAGCACTCACCCGTACTATTCTGAAAAGTGCATCAGTGCATCTCCTAGCTACACAAAGAGAACTCTTAGTTTGCCATTGCCCTATTTGTGCCTTGTCGTCTCGTTGCCGACTCTACAACCATCAACTGTGCTTGTTGTTTATCACAGGTACTTCATGTAAGACCTCCTCTTTAGTGATTTACTTTAGGTCTGTCAGTAAAAGCAAAGATTGATCTAAACTGGAAGGCCATATTTTGGCTAGAGCGTGAGCAACAGTGACTTTTCCCTACTCTCAGCTCTCTGAGTCAGTCCCTAAACAACTAAATCTATAGCAGGATATAGCAGGCTAAAAGTAGTAGACTCCTCTCAAAGCTGCTAAGTATAGGGATTGGCAGCTTCCACAGGACTTGTGAGAAGGAGGGAGGGTGGGAGAGAGAGAGAGAGAGAGAGAGAGAGAGAGAGAGAGAGAGAATACTTATTCTCACTTTCTTTCCTCCCTCTTACCTTTTAGCAGGCATTTGGCTTTCGGAAAGTGTTTCCATAGCAACTGGCAAAAAGGAAGTCTAGTTTCTTTTTGTTTTGGGGAGTGGTGGAGAGATACAAAAGGTCCAAGCACACGTTCCAGCACAAATTAAATGAGGAGATGAAAATAGTTAAAGGGGATCTCAGGTCAACCTGTGACCAGGAAGTGGACAAGTCGTTAAAGTTTAGTACGAGCAAGCGCGGTCAGGATTTTTCTGTCAGGAACACCGGGTCATCACCCTGCGACTCTCAACTCTCTCCACCGTAACTAGTGGCTCAGTATCACTGCCTTTAAAAACATACTCAGAGAAAGTTCCAGAGAGACAACGGCAGCAACGCTACCTGATATTGTTTATAAAGCCAACATTCTCCATAGATTTTTTTTATCATAAACTGTTGTGCTTTCTCCACCGTCTCCAAGTGGACTCATACTGAACAAAGAATTTCCATGAATTTGTATTGTCAGAAAAATGTCATAGTTTCAAAAATGGTTGCAGAAACTACGTATCAGAAGTGTATCACTATAGACATAGAACAGTGTATTGACTAATGAGTGTCTGTGTCGTCAGCATGGAGGAGACCTCTGGTCAAAGAACAGAGATCACAGCAGACCTGCAGTTCATAAAAGCATGTCAGCAGCCCAGCAGAGTCCACAGACCACTAAACACAAAACCAGCAAAAATGTAAGTCTCCATATCATCTCTCCACCATAAATTCAGTCCTACGCATCATTTAGTCAGGAAGTGAATCAAGCCAATACACTTGACTTGGTTGTTGATCACCCATCCTTTAGCTCTATTAATAGTGTGGAAGCTGAACTCTTACAGATAAGAGCTTATCATATCATGAGACAGTAGATGAGTTTATTTACAGTGCCTTCGGAAATTATTCAGACCCCTTGACTTTTTCCACATTTTGTTACGTTAAAAATGGATTATAGAAAAACAATATCCTCAGCAATCTAGTCACAATATCCCAAGTTACATCACAATACCCCATAATGACATCACAATACCCCATAATGACAAAGCGAAAACAGGTTTTTGGATATTTTTTGCACATTTATTTGAAATAAAAAACAGAAATAGCTTATTTACATAAGTATTCAGACCCTTTGCTATGAGACTCGAAATTAAGCTCAGATGCATCCTGTTTCCATTGATCATACTTGAGATGTTTCTACAACTTGATTGGAGTCCACCTGTGGTCAATTCAATTGATTGGACATGATTTGGAAAGGCACATACCTGTCTATATAAGGTCCCACAGTTGACAGTGCATGTCAGAACAAAAACCAAGCCATGAGGTCAAAGGAATTGTCTGTAGAGCTCCAAGACAGGATTGTTTCAAGGCTCAGATCTGGGGAAAGCTACCAAAAAAAATCTGCAGCATTGAAGGTCCCCAAGAACACAGTGGCCTCCATCATTCTTAAATGGAAGAAGTTTGGAACCACCAAGACTCTTCCTAGAGCTGGCCGCCCGGCTAAACTGAGCAATCAGGGGAGAAGGGCCTTGGTCAGGGAGGTGACCATTAACCCGATGGTCACTCTGACAGAGCTCTAGAGTTCCTCTGTCGAGATGGGAGAAGCTTCCAGAAGGAAAACCATCCCTGCACTCCACCAATCCGGCCTTTACTGTAGAGTGACCAGAAAAACCCACTCATCAGTAAAAGACACATGACAGCCCGCTTGGAGTTTGCCAAAAGGCACCTAAAGACTCTCAGACCATGAGGAACAAGATTCTCTGGTCTGATGAAACCAAGATTGAACTTTTTGGCCTGAATGCCAAGCGTCACGTCTGGAGGAAACCTGGCACCATCCCTACGGTGAAGCATGGTGGTGGCAGCATCATGCTGTGGGGATGTTTTTCAGAGCCAGGGACTGGGAGACTAGTTAGGATGGAGGCAAAGATGAATGGAGCAAAGTACAGAGAGATCTTTGATGAAAACCTGCTCCAGAGCGCTCAGTACCTCAGACTGGGGTGAAGGTTCACCTTCCAACAGGACAACGAACCTAAGCACACAGCCAAGACAATGCAGGAGTGGCTTCGGGACAAGTCTCTGAGTGGCCCAGCCAGAGCCCGGACATGAACCCGATCTAACATCTCTGGAGAGACCTGAAAATAGCTGTGCAGCAACGCTCCCCATCCAACCTGACAGAGCTTGAGAGGATCTGCAGAGAAGAATGGAAAAAACTCCCCAAATACAGGTGTGCCAAGCTTGTAACGTCATACCCAACAAGACTCAAGGCTTTGATCACTGTCAAATGTGCTTCAACAAAGTTCGGAGTAAAGGGTCTGAATACTATTGTAAATGTAATATTTCAGTTTTATTCAATTTTCTTGCAACAATTTCTAAAAAACTTTTTTTGCTTTGTCATTATGGGGTATTGTGTGTAGATTGATGAGCAAAAAACTATTTAATACAATTTTATAATAAGGCTGTAACCTAAAAAATTCAAGGGGTTTGAAAACTTTCCGAAGGTATATTCAAGAGATTAACCCTTTCTCTACCTCTCCCACCCGTAGCTGCCAGACAGAAAGCTGTCCCTAAACATCAGCACACCTCCCAGTGAAGATGAGAAAACAAGGAATAGCGAGGATTGTGGCAGTCTCCAGCACAAAACAGCCATAGTGGCTAATTGCTTGAAGCAGAAGGACCGACTCGTGTCCCCCGGGACTGGTCAGAGAAATGTTTCAGCGGGGGTGATCCAGCCCCAGCACTGTCCCTCTCCACGCCCAGAGCCCCAGGCCCCTCAGAGTGGCGTCAAGAACCCCAACAGGAGGCCCGTTCTGATGGGAGAGGGGGGTCTTATGCCCCCCAACCTCCTCAACGAACTTAACTCTGTGCTGAATAAGACTGGCCGTAGCGCCAAGGAGGAGAAGAGCTGATGGAGAGATAGAGAAGAGAAAAGAAAAATATAAAAATGTAAAGAGAGGCTGAGAAAAAGAAAGTGCTACAGAAAAGGAATGGATGAGGATTAGAATGAAAAACAGAGCGACATGGAGACAGAAAGACTGAGCGAGAGTGAAAGAGAGAAACTGGAAGAAAAAAAAAACGTGAATAAATTCTCTACAAGAGGGACCCCAGGGAGGGAAATTAGAGTATGGAGTGGAGAACAGGTCCAAGTGCTATTGATGGACATATTATGGGAAACTCCAAGTTGACCAACACACTAACACAGTCGTTTATAACAGTTCTCAAGCCTGTCCAGATATATTTCTACACTGTTGCCTATGCTATACCAAATTAATTATAGTATCAAATTCTATAACATTTTTGGCTTTTGTTAAATTCAATATTGATATGATTAATATTGGTTGACAAGGAATATATTCTTCTCCAAAGGAATGTACTGTATCTACTCTGTTATTGCATTAAATGTTATTTCCTAGTGACATACTACATCATTTTTTTATATTGTACAGTTGTATAATACACTGCACATTGTATGTTCTGTTCTTTGACTCTATTTATGTATAAAATACTGTACTCTATATTTTATGCATATTAGGAAATGGGGGACACTTAACCCATAGTATTCGATATGTACAGTATATTTCATTACGTAGTATTTCCTTCACAAACGACTTGATTTTTTAAATTTCAATACTGATCAATTCTTATTCAAAGATCTGTTATGTTGTTTGAGTGCCAGGGCATATACTTTTCCCAAATGGGATTTGAACCCATTCAAAAAGACTCTTCCCGAAAAAAGCGCCTCCAACTTTTTTTTCTTCCTTTCGTTGTTTTATTCATAGATCTCATCAAAGGGTTCCTTTTTTTTTTATTGTAGTAAAATGTAAAAATAAACTCTGCATCTTAAATCATCCGCTCTCCTTATTGAATAATGTATTTCAGTCTAAAAATGTTTATGCACTGTAGACGATTGTCACCCAGGTTCTCCATGAAAAATTCATCTTGACATTTTATTCTGATTTTTTTTCCCACAACATAACTGCCAATTGTCCTTTTGTTCAACATCGTATTATCTTTTTATTTTAATCATGCTCTGACTGTTGATAGTCTGAAGATATCTTATTAATAACACGCCTTTTGTTCTCACAGTGTAAATACCTGTATTTCACAGGGTCTGTAGTATTCATTTCATTAAGATATTCTTTTCATTATGTGGGCTGAAGTTATCGTGCTATTATATGATGGTAATTTCATAACACTGTAGCTTCTCACTGATTCTGTACAGCGTGATTGTTTTGTAAATTATTTCGTCCTTAATCAAATCAAAGTTAATTGTAGTGTACAGAGTTCAGGGAAATGCTTACTTGCGAGCACTCCTCTCAAATATACTAGCTGTCTTTGTTATATTCACAGTTTGTTTTGATTCCAAACCACTTGTATTACACGAAAGCCTCTTTAGCTATCTGTTGTCAATTGCTCCAACCTTGTGGTCTTCTCTATACTCCCAGTACAGCCAGATGTCATTGTTTCAACTCAACAGCACTGAAGTGGAGCTTGCGATTAGAGACGATTAGCTCCCGGGACTTTGTGACTGTGTCTGTCACATGCCTCTATGCACTTCTATGCCTCTGGGCACCTCTGGGCGCTAACCGAAGCCACCGAGGCACACACACACACACACTCTGTGGGAATAGAATAGCACTCGATTCACATCACACAGCAGCTTTCACTGCAAGAAGGTCACCATATGGCAGCAGAGAGTTAAGTGAATGAGGCTAGTGACGCATCATTATGAACTCTGCTGTGACCTTGCCACTCAAGAAAGGTTGCGTACGGCGGTAATGTTACAGCAGTGGTGCTTTGAGCAATGTATGGGGGTGGAGAGGGACCAGTTACCTATGTTGACACAGAAAATGTTGAGTGAGAGATGAGGGAGGGAGGGGGAGAGAGAGAGAGACACAGAGAGAGAGATGAGGGGAGAGAGAGAGAGAAAAGAGATGACCTTTATTTCAAAATGATGAGCCTTTGTACTGCATGTGAGAAGAGTTTGAATTAACTGAATGGGCTGTAGTAACAGAGTGCAGGGGATGTTGTATTAAATCCAGATGTTATAATTTGTCTGCTTTGTAAGATATAAGACCACGGAGGCCTTGATGAGTTAGGGAGCGAGCAGCGGAAGAATCTGTAGAGTGTAAAATGGAGAAAGTCGTCAGAAGATATGTGAATGAATGCTACTTATGTAGCAACAGGGTTGGGTAGGTTACTTCCTGAATGTAATCCGTTATAGTTACCTGTCCCAAGTTGTAATCGGTAACGTTACTTTTTGATTTACCCAAACTCAGTAATGTAATATGATTTCTTTCAGTTACTTTTGGATGACTTTACCCTTAAGAGGCATTAGAATAACAAAATCGATCCATCAAACGCTTTTGGTGTTTCATCATAGTGGTCTCTGATTGGTGGTCATCATTTGGTGTGTCATCATAGTGGTCTCTGATTGGTGGTCATCATTTGGTGTGTCATCATAGTGGTCTCTGATTGGTGGTCATCATTTGGTGTGTCATCATAGTGGTCTCTGATTGGTGGTCATCATTTGGTGTGTCATCATAGTGGTCTCTGATTGGTGGTCATCATTTGGTGTGTCATCATAGTGGTCTCTGATTGGTGGTCATCATTTGGTGTGTCATCATAGTGGTCTCTGATTGGTGGTCATCATTTGGTGTGTCATTATAGTGGTCTCTGATTGGTGGTCATCATTTGGTGTGTCATTATAGTGGTCTCTGACTCGCTCAGGTGGAACGAACTTAAACATGCGCCTTGTTTCAATACTGAACTGAATGTTATCCCCAACCCTGCGTTGCCATGGTGCTGTCTGGACATTGGTCACTATTGTGGTGAGGAGGCCTGAAGGATGGAAACACATGTGCTTACACCACACACACACACACACACACACACACACACACACACACACACACACACACACACACACACACACACACACACACACACACACACACACACACACACACACACACACACACACACAGACACACAATTTACTACACAGCAATTACAATACGCAGTAACTCAGCTTCAAATCAGAAGACATGACAGGCTACGTTCACCCTCACCCTGAATATGCTCCTAAGACGTGTGGCCGTGCCGCAGTGTGCCCCCTTATGGTTTACAGTTCCAGAAAGGCTGTCATGGGGTTAGAGAGATGGGGGGAGGGGGGGAGGGGGGGGCTGTCATGGGGCTAGAGAGATGGGGGGGGGGCATGCTGTCATGGGGCTAGGGTGATGGGGGGGTTGGCCAGGCTGTCGTGGGCCTAAGGTGATTTGGGCAGGGGGGGTTGCCATGCTGTCATGGGGCTAGGGTGATTTGGGCAGGGGGGGGGGGGGGGGGGTGGCCATGCTGTCATGGGGCTAGGGTGATGGGGGGGTGGGTGGCCAGGCTGTCGTGGGGCTAGGGTGATGGGGAGGTGGGTTGGCCAGGCTGTCATGGGGCTAGGGAGAGGTGGCCAGGCTGTCATGGGGCTAGGGAGAGGTGGCCAGTCTGACCTGGGGCTAAGGAGAGGTGTCCAGGCTGTCCTGGGGCTAAGGAGAGGTGGCCAGGCTGTCCTGGGGCTAAGGAGAGGTGGCCAGGCTGTCCTGGAGCTAAGGAGAGGTGGCCAGGCTGTCCTGGGGCTAAGGAGAGGTGGCCAGGCTGTCCTGGGGCTAAGGAGAGGTGGCCAGGCTGTCATGGGGCTAAGGAGAGGTGGCCAGGCTGTCCTGGGGCTAAGGAGAGGTGGCCAGGCTGTCCTGGGGCTAAGGAGAGGTGGCCAGGCTGTCCTGGGGCTAAGGAGAGGTGGCCAGGCTGTCCTGGGGCTAAGGAGAGGTGGCCAGGCTGTCCTGTGGCCTTCTGAAAGACATCCATGAGCTGATCATCAGAGACCTCCGTCCGGACCCTGCAATCATTTCCATCTAGTAATCCACTCCAGAGGTGGAATGAGAAACGGAACCAGGCCGACCCCTGGACACCACCAACCACAGGACATTTCACCAGAGGAGAAAGAGATGAGCTTAATGATCCTGTGATCACGGTCCACATTTCCCATATTGCCTTTGTGTTTTTCTGTGAAGCCTTGACCGTTCCATTTAACAACCTCTCCCCGGAGTGACCATACATTGGTTAAGACGGTCAGTGGTTCACTCATCACTATTTCAAATGCTCTCTCTCTCTCTCTCTCTCTCTCTCTCTCTCTCTCTCTCTCTCTCTCTCCTCTCTCTCTCTCTCTCTCTCTCTCTCTCTCTCTGACTTTTTCTTTCTCTATTTCTCCCACTCTCTCTCTAGTTCGACCACATCCCAAGGACACAGATAGTGATATCTGGGTGCTAAATTCCAAAAGCAAGGGCATCATTTATTTATCACAAAGATTTTGTGATTAATCTGAAATACTATAGTCAGCCAGGGCAACCTCCCATTCTAGCATTGTTTGTCCTAAATTGTGTTATCAACAGAGCAAAAGCTTAATTTAGAAAAAGTGGCCAATTGGAATTGACGCAAACATTTGCTCATTAAAGATGCATAGAGTTTCTATATGGTGGGAATCTTCAGAGAGTGTGTGTTTCCCATATGTTTGAACAGCCTGATAACTGACATACTGTCCCTGTGCAACACAGACATACCAATCACAGAGCTCGATAGCTCATTATTAATGCATTACAGTATTTTAACAGTAATAGCCTGTCAATATTGGAGACCTTGGATATTTGGTCCAATCAAATAGCTGTCAATAAAATAGTTGTTTTGATGATGTGCTGTAAGGGCGAGTCACCATGGAGAAGGTCAGTAAACAATGTGATGAAAATGTTAAATCATCCTCCTTTGAAAATAGGAAAATACTGTTTGAGGTTGAAGATAGACTTCAGAAACATTGGCTTGCTGATTTTCTGAGCCTGAATAAATGTCAACCTTCAAGATGATAAAATAACTGGTGTTACAGATAACACAAACAGATACCAATAACATTTTCTCATCCAGGTGATTTGATTGGCCGAGAGAATCACAAGGAACATTTTTGATTGGGCCAAACAAACAGTGACGGAGGCATCCGTGTGCTATAGTTGTGGGTCACCTGAACCAGAATCTGTGCATTATAGACCTCTCTAACGCCCAGAACGCTCCGATTCAAACTCCCATTCACCAGCTCTGCAAGCATTATAATGTCAAAATACTTTCATTGATCACCAAGCATGGAGTTTCGACATTATAACGCTTGCCGAGCTGGTCAATGGAAGTTTGAATCAGGGCTTTCTAGGCGTTAGCGAGATACTAATACTGATTCATGGGTCACCATAATCGGCTCAGATTCAGGAGCACAGTGTGATGATTCAGTGTGATGGTTCATGAGATTCCATTTGTTTCTTGGCTGAATGTGATTCACACTGGAGTTGACATTGTGAGACAAACAAAACACTGAGGTTACCAAACAATATGAACACCTTCCTAATATTGAGTTGCAACTCCCCCCCTCGTCTGGGCATGGACTCTAGCATTCCACAGGGATGCTGGCATATGTTGACTCCAGTGCTTCCCACAGTTGTGTCAAGTCAGCTGGATGTCCTTTGGGTGGTGGACCATTCTTGATACACACAGGAAACGGTTAAGCGTGAAAAAAACAGCAGCATTGCATTTCTTGACACAAACTGGCGAGCCTGTCACTTACTACCATACCCCGTTCAAAGGCAATTAAATATGTTGACACATTTTTTTATTTATTTCACCTTTATTTAACCAGATAGGCTCGTTGAGAACAAGTTCTCATCTACAACTGGCCAAGATAAAGCAAAGCAGTACGACACAAACAACAACACAGAGTTACACATGGAATAAACAAACATACAGTCAATAATTCAATAGAAACGTCTATATACAGTGTGTGCAAATGAGGTAGGATAAGGGAGGTAAGGCAATAAATAGGCCATAGTGGCGAAATAATTACAATGTAGCAATTAAACACTGGAATGATAGATGTGCAAAAGATGAGTGTGCAAGTAGAGATACTGGGGTGCAAAGGAGCAAAATAAATAAACAGTATGGGTCTTACTATCCAGGTCTGTACCCAAACAATTCGAACTTCTACTTTTAAAAATCCATCTTCCCAGAAACAAGTCTCTCACCATTGCAGCTTGCTATAGACCACCCTCTGCCCCCAGCTGTGCCCTGGACACCATATGTGAATTGATTAACCCCCATCTATCCTCAGAGCTCGTGCTGCTAGGTGACCTAAACTGTGACATGCTTTACACCCCAGCCATCCTACAATCTAAGCTTGATGCCCTCAATCTCACACAAATTGTCAATGAACCCACCAGGTACAACCCCAAATCCGTAAACACGGGCACCCTCATAGATATCATCCTAACCAACTTGCCCTCCAAATACACCTCTGCTGTTTTCAACCAAGATCTCAGCGATCACTGCCTCATTGCCTGCATCCGTAATGGGTCCGCGGTCAAATGACCACCCCTCATCACTGTCAAACGCTCCCTAAAACACTTCAGTGAGCAGGCCTTTCTAATCAACCTGGCCCGGGTATCCTGGAAGGATATTGACCTCATCCCGTCAGTAGAGGATGCCTGGTTATTCTTTAAAAGTGTCTTCCTCACAATCTTAAATAAGCATGCTCCATTCAAAAAATGTAGAACCAGGAACAGATATAGCCCTTGGTTCACTCCAGACCCGACTGCCCTTAACCAACACAAAAATATCCTGTTGCGTTCTGCATTAGCATCGAACAGCCCCCGTGATATGCAACTTTTCAGGGAAGTTACGAACAAATATACACAGGCAGTTAGGAAAGCTAAGGCTAGCTTTTCCAAGCAGACATTTGCATCCTGTAGCACCTCCTCCCAGATGCCCACTGCACTGAGGCTAGGAAACACTGTTACCACTGATAAATCCACTATAATTGAGAATTTCAATAAGCATTTTTCTACGGCTGGCCATGCTTTCCACCTGGCTACCCCTACCCCGGTCAACAGCCCTGCACCCCCCAAAGCAACTCGCCCAAACCTCCCCCACTTCTCCTTCACCCAAATCCAGATAGCTGATGTTCTGAAAGAGCTGCAATATCTGGACCCCTACAATCTGGACCCTCAATTTCTCAATTTTCTCAATATCTGGCTAGACAATCTGGACCCTCAATTTCTAAAATTATCTGCCGAAATTGTTGCAAGCCCTATTACTAGCCTGTTCAACCTCTCTTTCGTATCGTCTGAGATTCCCATAGATTGGAAAGCTGCCATGGTCATCCCCCTCTTCAAAGGGGGAGACACTCTAGACCCAAACTGCTACAGACCTATATCTATTCTACCCTGCCTTTCTAAGGTAGTTGGAGGTAGTTGGATGGGCTATTTACAGATGGGCTATGAACATGTAACCGATGTGAAATGGCGCGATGGGTAACGATGCTTCGTGGGGTGTCAGTTGTTGATGTGTGCAAGGGTCCCTGGTTCGAGCCCAGGTTGGGGCGAAGAGAGGGACGGAACCTACACTGTTACATACAGGTGCAGTGATCTGTAAGCTGCTCTGACAGCTGGTGCTTTAAAGTAGTGAGAGAGATATGAGTCTCCAGCTTCAGTTATTTTTGCAGTTCGTTCCAGTCATTGGCAGCAGAGAACTGGAAGGTAAGGCGGCCAAATGAAGAATTGGCTTTGGGGGTGACCAGTGAAATATACCCGCTGGAGCGTGTCCTACGGATGGTTGCTGCTATGGTGACCAGTGAGCTGAGATAAGGCGGGGCTTTACCGAGCAAAGACTTAGATAACCTGGAGCCAGTGGGTTTGGCGACGCATATGAAGCGAGGGCCAGCCAACGAGAGCATACAGGTCGCAGTGGTGGGTAGTATATGGGGCTTTGGTGACAAAATTGATGGCACTGTGATAGACTGCATCCAATTTGCTGAGTAGAGTGTTAGAGGCTATTTTGTAAATGACATACACAATTTACATTTACATGTACATTTTGAGGAGGAGGATTATTTGAAGAGGTAGGGTTTCAGATGTTTTCAGAAGATGGGCAGAGAAGAGCTTGGACTGGGCTGAGCGGGAGCTGCCCTTTCGTAGGGGTGGGAGGGCCAAGAGACCAGAGGTGGCAAAACGAAGTGCTCGTGTTGGGGTATAGGATTTGAGTATAGCCTGAAGGTAGGGAGGGGCAGTTCCTCTTGCTGCTCCGTAGGTAAGCACCATGGTCTTGTAGTGGATGTGACCTTTTACTGGACGCCAGTGGAGTGTGTGGAGGAGCAGGGACAGGGGAGAACTTGGGAAGGTTGAAAACCAGGTGGGCTGCAGCGTTCTGGATAAGTTGCAGGGGTTTGATGACACAAGCGGGGAGCCAAGCCAACAGAGTTACAGTTGTCCAGACGGATGAGGACAAGTGCCTGGATTAGGACCTGCACCGCTTCCTGTGTGTGGTAGGGTTGTACCCTATGAATGTTGTAGTGCATGAACCAGCAGTCACTGCTTTGATGTTTGCAGAGAATGACAGGGTGTTGTCCAGGGTCACGCTATGGTTCTCTGCACTCTGGGAGGGCAACACTGTGGAGTTGTCAACTGTGATGGAGAAGTCTTTGAGCGGGAAGGCCTTCTCCGGAAGGAAGAGTCTTGTTCGAGGTTGAGCTTGAGGTTGTGGGGCGACATCCAAGCTGAGATATCTGCCAAGGCTTCTGGGTAGTTCTGTGTGAGTGGGAGCAGTGGACTCAATAGGCTGAGTGCATGAGGAACAGATGTTATCAACATTCTTGACGACATCCACCTCTCAATTGTCTCAAACCTTAAAAATCCTTCTTTAACCTGTCTCCTCCCTTTGATCTACACTGATTGAAGTGGATTTAACAAGTGACATCAATAAGGGATCATAGCTTTCACCTGGATTCACCTGATCAGTCTATGTCACTGAAAGAGCAAGTGTTCCTAATGTTTTGTATCCTCAGTGTTTAATACACTTTCCTGTTGTTCTCTTGAATTTGGTTAAAAGGGCAGTGAATTTGCTGATACTTTGAGCTCTATCTGTGTGCAGACACACATTAGATTCTTTACCTTTTAGATATTATTCTGAACTGAAGACACGTGTAACCACATCTTGCATCTTATTAGTTGATAGTCATTTATTCTGCCTTACTCTGTAGACTCGCAAGCTGGCTATAACTATGGATATACATGTATGAACAATATCATTGATTCATATAAAACATGAAGTCAGATTGATGAATGTAGTTATATTATTATTCAAGATCATTTTTAACATCAACTGAAATCTTGCCCACTGTGTGTTGATGTGTCCACCAAGCTGCCCATGATAATCTATCAGGGATAATCGGGCCCCAAGAATAAACAATTGGATATTATCAATGATTTATATATACACTAGAGGGTCAGGGGATGCTGTTTTGAAGCCCCGTGCTTCCATCTTGGTACTCCCCCACCAGTGTAAACAAAATTTTGGAAGGTATAGAAATGCCTTTATTAAATAATGTCTACGTTTGCTTTTTCTCACGTTTATTCTATTACAGACACCTTAATGCATAGTTTAAAATGTATATTATGTGAGCTAAAAAAAACTTTGAGTATAATTTACTATTACTGTTACTGTCCTCACTATAACAAAAAATAACATCACATTTTGTCCTTGAAACATTTAATTGAAATACTGTAGAATTCCATTCATTCCTATGGAGGACTGCTTCTTCTGGGGAGTGACAATATGGCCGACCGGTGGCTTCAAAACCTTCATTGAACATTACATAGCATCCACAATCCAGGGTTTGTATGTATCATTGGATATCATCCACTTGAATTGGAGGCTTGAACAACACGACATCGGCTCACACAATTACCATTGTGAAAAACATTGCCAGAACTAGAATAGCAGCAGATGATGCTGGAGAGAGCTAGCAGGAAGCAGAATGGCCGGCTGAATAGGAAGGCCTGCAATCTTTTCACAAATGATCCCAAATTGCATTGATCATGGCAATTTTAGACCGGTGTTTGTAATTTTTACTTGATAATTTCCACTCCAGTGTGTTCCCTATGTACATAGAGGATCTGGCTTTTGGTTAGTCTCGCGTTGCCATAACTCCAAAATCACATCGTTCTCGACGAAGACTTTGGTTAACCCTTTGAAATATCTTGTGTATTAAAAACAGATATGTTTCTGCTCTGTGGAACAATAAAGCTTTGTACTGTGATGGATGTACTATATGTAGTGAAGCGATGTCAGAGTCTCCTTATTAGCGTTAAGACTCGTACATTTTACAATTAGCAATCAGCGATTTTGAGCTCATAATTCACATGAAGTCCTCCCGTATGGGAAATTATTTAAATGAATCTTATGCTCTATCTCAAAGCTTAGAAACAGACTCATATTTCCTATCAGAATGCACATCACACACACCCCTCTTTCCCAAAAGCGAAATGGTCTGATTAGCCACACAACTACAATACTCTGCTAATTATCACCTGAAAGACAAAGCAACTCCTGATAGGAGATCAGCACAGCCCCTAGGTGGGTTGGATGTACAGAGGGAGGGAGGGAGGGATATAAAAAAGAAGAGAGAGAGAGACAGACAGAGTAATAGTGAGGGAGAGGAAGGTGAGATGGCAGCAGATAGAGAGATAGAATGAGTGTGTGGAGCAAGAGAGGAAGGAAGGAAGGAAGGAAGAGGAAAGGAAGGAAGGGAAGGAAGGAAGGAAGGAAGGAAGGAAGGAAGGAAGGAAGGAAGGAAGGAAGGAAGGAAGGAAGGAAGGAAGGAAAAATAAAGAAAAATATGGAAAGAAGGAAGGAAGGAAGGAAAAAGAAAGAAAAATATGGAAAGAAGGAAGGAAGGAAGGAACGAAGGAAGGAAGGAAAAACAAATTAAAAAAATAAATTGCTTAGTTATGTTCTAGCCCTTTGATTGAGTTTCACACGCTGCTGTCTCTGAGCTACAGCTACATTTAACAGACAGTTCTCTTAAACACTTTGGCCAGTAGTCCTTTATTACAATGCAGTGAAACACTGCTCTCCTTAGTAATATCAAACCTCTATCCCAGTCACAGCTCACTGCGGAAGCATCCAGAAGAGACTAGCCTCTCCTCAGTAATATCAAACCTCTATCCCAGTCCCAGCTCACTGCGGAAGCATCCAGAAGAGACTAGCCTCGCCTCAGTAATATCAAACCTCTATCCCAGTCCCAACTCACTGGGGAAGCATCCAGAAGAGACTAGCCTCTCCTCATAAAACAGGCCTGGCTGTTTCACTGTCTGTTGCCACACTGTCTTGTTACACAGAAGATGAGATGGTGAGCTCACATAACTGGACATTAGGTATACTTCTATGGTAGTAGGCAATGTGTAGCGGTCTGAGTAGAATTGATTTATTCACAAAACCACTTTCTCTTATAAAGTTAGAATTCTTGTTTGTAACTTGGAAACTGTTTTTAGTTTAAAGCCCTACAGTAGTTTTCTCAACTCCATACAAATTAAGACATTCTCAAAGACTGTTAAGTGCCATTGTATTGATTGTTTGAGAAGTTTCCTCTGTGGACTAGTGCTTTAAGGAAGCACGTTGTTGAAGTCTATTTCTAAGGCCTGCTTATATATTTTGCGGGTTTTCTCATGTGGACCGGTTTCCTTTGGATGATTACACCGTCTAACAAACTGAACTGGTAAAATCGTTCCTTATTTAATTTCTTGTGGCTGGATGATTTGGATCATTCTCCTGTTTGTAGTTTTCTCACTGGACTTCTCACTGTGGTCTAAAGCTGACTATGACCTCATTAATATTTAACCTGCCTTGATTACCTGTTGGACTGGTTCGATACTGCATGTATAATTAAAATAGTGTTGCACCATCTAAACAATCATGGAGCAACTGGCCACAGATGTTTACCATAATGACTCCTGCCAATTTTAAATTGAACTTTTATTTTTATCAGGGAGTCATACTGAGACCAATGTCTCTTTTACAGATGAGCCCTGAATTACATAAATTACAGAAAATACACACATCAAAATATAAATACAAAATGCAAGCAGAAAGAAAAACACGGTCATAAAAAACAAACACATTCATCAATAACAAGGTCCTCAATCAGCTTTCTGAATTACCCTGAAGGCACCAGCACATCACATTCATCAGTAATAAGGTCCTCAATCAGCTTTCTGAATTACCCTGAAGGCACCAGAACATCACATTCATCAGTAATAAGGTCCTCAATCAGCTTTCTGAATTACCCTGAAGGCACCAGAACATCACATTCATCAGTAATAAGGTCCTCAATCAGCCGTCTGAATTACCCTGAAGGCACCAGAACATCACATTCATCAGTAATAAGGTCCTCAATCAGCTGTCTGAATTACCCTGAAGGCACCAGCACATCACATTCATCAGTAGTAAGGTCCTCAATCAGCTGTCTGAATTACCCTGAAGGCACCAGAACATCACATTCATCAGTAATAAGGTCCTCAATCAGCTTTCTGAATTACCCTGAAGGCACCAGAACATCACATTCATCAGTAGTAAGGTCCTCAATCAGCTGTCTGAATTACCCTGAAGGCACCAGAACATCACATTCATCAGTAATAAGGTCCTCAATCAGCTTTCTGAATTACCCTGAAGGCACCAGAACATCACATTTAAGAACATTGATTGTTCCACAAATAAGGTGCAAAAAAATGTTAAGCTAATTTACCTAACTCAGTACAGACCAAAAATAATTTCCAGTGTTGACCATCCCTGAGACTGGGGGTGGTGACTCGTATGTCTAAAGTTTAGTAATGATGTTGGGGACAGTGGGGCTTTCCGTAAACATCACAGAGGGCCAAGCAACTTCCTGGTAGAGAATGCAGTGATGACATCACAGAGGGCCAACCAACTTTCTGGTAGAGAATGCAGTGATGACATCACAAAGGGCTAACCAACGTTCTGGTAGAGAATGCAGTGATGACATCACAGAGGGCCAACCAACTTTCTGGTAGAGAATGCAGTGATGACATCACAAAGGGCTAACCAACTTTCTGGTAGAGAATGCAGTGATGACATCACAGAGGGCTAACCAACTTCCTGGTAGAGAATGCAGTGATGACATTACAGAGGGCCAACCAACTTCCTGGTAGAGAATGCAGTGATGACATCACAGAGGGCTAACCAACTTCCTGGTAGAGAATGCAGTGATGAGTACTAAAACGGTCACCAGTAATGAAGTGATAAACTACATCTAACGGCTTTAATGAAGTGGCAACTGCGTTCATATAGATGATGTCGCCATAGTCTAGGACCAATAGGAACATCGACTGAATTATCTGCTTTCAATTTTCAACGAGGGGCAGGACCTATTTCTATAGAAGAAGCCCATTTTTATTCTCAGCTTCTTAACTAACTCATCAATATGTTTTTTAAAAGACAGCTTTTCATCTATTCAAGATGCACAGATATTTTTGTAGCAGGGACACGATCAATGTGGACACCATCCATGCGTAAATCATCAAAGATATCTTTGTGCGCTCTAGAGATCAACATAAAGGTAGTTTTTAACAGTAGTTAGTAGCCTGGTGGACACAGCCTTACCATTTGTTTTCCTTTGAATACAATGTTGAACACAATGACCAGGCTACCACAGATGTGTAGGCTACAATGAAGGTAGTTCTCGTCAACCCAAGGCCCCATTCCCAGCCCTTCCAAACCCTCCCCACCCCTCAATAGCCCTTTCCAGCCCTCCACAGTCCTCCCCAGCCCCCTACGGCTCTCCATTGAAGCACAACTGGGAAGGAAAGTTTGTACGTCGGCTGGAAGCTGTGTTATTCATAACACAGTCATGTGCAACTGTGCTAAAACTGTGTATATTTTGTAAAAAAATTAAATAAATCTTGATGATTTGAAAAATTCCAAAGGTTTCCAAAACCGTATTGACAATTCTGAACTTTTAGAAAGAGCGCGGGGGTTCTTAACATGTTCCCTGAAGGTTTGCGAATGGACTGTAAGGCACTAGAATTGGCACAACAATGAGGGGCACAACATTGCATCGTCCCCTCTGTCTCAAAAATAATTTACAATACTTGATTTGTGAGTTTATCTATGAATATGCCATGTCTGACAGTGTATCCGTCTGATTCTTAATCTAGTCGTCAATTGGGGTGTCCAATTCTCCGCCAGGCCCTCTCAATTTCATATGATAAAAAAAGTAAGATTCCTATTCATCCCTTCATCAATTCTCTCTCCCCTACTGTACGGTAGAGAAAGGAAAGGAGACTTCGTTATCTTGGTTCAAAACTCTCTCCTCTTTCTTTCCTGTCCTTTACCCATCCACTGTTGCCTCCTCTTTCCTCCCTATGGTATCCTATCCATTTAGCCTCCTTTAATTGCTCCCACCATTTTCTAAAACGTATTATAACCAATTACGGCGACGATGATACATTAGTGACAGAGTCGATTTGATTTTGGGAAATGGATTCAGTCGGTCATTCTGGGGCTCATGCAGCGATTTTTTCCAACCGTCTGGGATTCCTATTGATCCAGCTCTAACTTTGAGCATTCTACAATTTCTTTATTTTCAATATTTAAAAGTTATTCAATCCAAACTTCCTCCTCCTTCTCCCAGTCAAAATGTTCCCCTCTCTCTCTCTCTCTCTCTCTCTCTCTCTGTCCTCGAATTAATCAATTTCTCTCTTAACGAGATTCCTTCTCTCTTTCAGGCTTAATTAACATTTGTATGTGGTTGTTTGTGTCGACTTGCTATCCATGTCATAAATAAACTATAGAGACTGGTTTCTGCTTTTCTCCTCGTTTGGTTTCAAGTCTCATTTATTTATTCGCTCCATATTCATTCCCAGTCAGAAGCATAGCGACGTTTGTGTTTGGGGTAGACCGCCTAATGAATAGAGGAATGCAAATGGAGGTAAAACACTGATTTATCAGGCTGATTGTAATGGATGGTGCTCTGGGTTCATTAATAGCAAATGAGGGAAGTCTTGTTGATGTCTCACGGCCATCTTCTATGTGTGGGATTGGGGTCTCAGAGTCTGAGAAAAGCTGTGCTTGTTGTTTTTAGAGTCTGTCGATTGTTATTAGCAAATGCATACTAGTGTATTTTAATTATACATGACTGCTCATTTTGTTTTAGGATTCTAAGGGTATAGTATGTTTCCCTATTTTCTCCCACTGTACCTTCTCTGGTGTGTGTCTGAATTGGAGTATCTTCAGCACGTCACACCTGTGAGGTCCTGTAGAATCAGATCACAACCCTGCAGATTACCACAGGGCGTCCCGGAGCCCTGCAACACTCCCACATAGACACCAACAGTTATAACTCTCTCTCTCTCTCCCTCTATCTCTCTATCTCTCTCTCTATCTCTCTCTCTCTCTCTCTCCCAGTCTCCTCTCCTCTTTGTGTCTCTTGTGTAACTGTTCCTCACTTCACCATCCCTGCCTTCCTCATCCCCTCTTGTTCTATCTTTTTTTATTACTACCTCTTTCTCTGCTCTGTTGTTGGGCTTGCTGCCAACCATTTCTCTCCTCATTCCAGTTCTTTTCCATCCATCCCTCTATCCATGACACTCTCTGTACCAGGCCAAGAAAGAAAGCCAATGGAACAATGGAGAGAAAAAAAAGGAAGAGATTCAAAGAGGAGAAGCAGTTGTCTGCTGAGCCGTCTGTAACAGAAGACCAATCAGTGAGATTAGTACATTGTGCTGTGTTGAGAAAATGACTGTCTAATTAGCATGTACTGAACCAGACTGTAGTTTATAAAGACAGTAGAAGAAGAAAAGAGGACAAGGAGGAAGCGAGTGGAGTACTGTTGGGCTGTACCCAGATGTTACCGGGTTTATGGTACTACCGGCGGGTACACACAATGAAAAATAATAACAGGTGAAATGAAGAACGCAATCTGATTCATCTGTTACATAGTGCACGAGCTGACTGCATATATTTATTTAATAAGTACAAAATATTAACATTTACAACAACAACAACAACAAAAAAAATAGATTTTGACAGTACTGAAAACTATACCATGGTTATTTGGAAATAGCATGGTATATGGTATATACGCTATACTGCCCAACCCTAATGTAAAGAGGTTGAGAAATGTCATTTTCAAGGATGAGACCTTTGCAGTGGTTCTATGGCTCTTGTTTCATGCGGTACATAACTGTTTTCTGAACCTTCATACCAAACAGTACCAAGGTAAAACATGCATTACAGTATATCAGATGAATCAAGGGTTTCTAGTTCAGGCTTGATTGAGATTAAACTTGCCTGTGTTGATTACAAGGTTTTTTTTTTTAAGTCTCAGTGTAGGAGAGTAATGCTGATCTATGATCAGTTTAGCCTTTTAGATTATAATGAATGGACATGGGGAACTGATCCTAGATCAGAACTCTTACAATGAGATACTTTATGAATATGGGCCAAACAACCAGAACAGCATCTAAAAAACACATATATCGCTATTTCATTTCTTCTCTTCAGGATAGGATTGACAAATAATTTAATTTGAAATATCAGGTAGTGATAATAACTACACTGTCATCAGCTTTGTGAGACATTCTTTTGGCTAACATCTATATTTTCTCATTCACAGCAATTAGATAACGTGTCAATACAATTCCATTTCATCCCCCCACGTGATTTAGTTCCGCAGACAAAACAATACACACCGAGCACAATGGAAGGAAGCAACACAATATTGAACAATAGAACTAACTGGAAAAATACTTCTGAAAAGGGTGAATTTGTATTGACTGTATGAAAGTCTGCTACAGATAAAGGGATTTGTTTCACTTTTACCGTCTTCACTTTTCTTCTTTTCTGCACAGACAGTAAACTTCTTTCTAAGTTTATTAATTATTTTACTGCGACAAGAGAAAAAAAAACAAGGTAGTGCTTGTTGAAATCTTTGGAAGAAGAAACCAAAAGACAAAGAGAAAGTCTTCCACAGACTTGAAGGATTTCAAGTGGGAGATGAGAAAACAATATACTTTCATCAGACAGTGCCGTTATGTGTTTGGAAAAGAGAGAGATTAAGTTCATTTTGCAATGGAGGGTTTCCTTTTGTATGATGCGCCAGCTCTTGACAAATGTAATCTGAATCTTTATCTGCCCAATGTGAGAGAGTTGCTCCCATAGTTTAAATGTTGAGGCTGAACATCCCACTGAGGTACCCGCTGGGCACAGACCCGCTGGGCACAGACCCGCTGGGCACAGTTCAACGTCTAGCTTAGATTTACATTTTGGTGAGTTATCAACCAACGTGAATTCAACGTGAAATAATATTTTTTTTAAATCACCCAGTCATTGAATTTAGGATCGGTGTTCCGCTAGCGAGACAACTTCCAGTGAAACTGGAAAGAGCGCAATTCAAATAAATAATCATACATTTTATGGATTTTAAACATTTACAGATGAAGTCGTTTACATACACTTTAGCCAAATACATTTTAACTCAGTATCACAATTTCTGATATTAAATCCTAGTAAAACTTCCCTGTCTTAGGTCAGTTTGGATCACCACTTTATTTTAAGAATGTGAAATGTCAGAATAATATTAGAGAGAATGATTTATTTCAGCTTTTTTTTATTTCAGCTTTCATCACATTCCCAGTGGGTCAGAAGATTGCATACAATCAATTAGTATTTGGTAGCATTGCCTTTAAATTGCTTAATTTGGGTCAAACGTTTCGGGTAGCCTTCCACAAGCTTCCCACAATAAGTTGGGTGAAATTTGGCCCATTCCTCCTGACAGAGCTGGTGTAACGGAGTCAGGTTTGTAGGCCTCCATGCTCGCACACACTTTTTCAGTTCTGCCCACACATTTTCTATAGGATTGAGGTCAGGGCTTTGTGATGGCCACTCCAATACCTCGACTTTGTTGTCCTTAAGCCATTTTGCCACAACTTTGGAAGTATGCTTGGGGTCAATGTCCATTTGGAAGACCCATTTGCGACCAAAGCTTTAACTTCCTGATTGATGTCTTGAGATGTTGCTTCAATATATCCACATAATTGTCCTACCTCATGATGCCATCTATTTTGTGATGTGCACCAGTCCCTCCTGCAGCAAAGCACCCCCACAACATGATGCTGCCACCCCCGTGCTTCACGGTTGGGATGGTGTTCTTTGGCTTGCAAGCCTCCCCCATTTTTCCTCCAAACATAACGATGGTAATTATGGCCAAACAATTCTATTTTTGTTTCATCAGACGAGAGGACATTTCCCCAAAAAGTACGATCTTTGTCCTCATGTGCATTTGCAAACCGTGTTGCTGTGGATATGGATACTTTTGTACCTGTTTCCTCCACCATCTTCACAAGGTTCTTTGCTGTTGTTCTGGGATTGATTTTCACCGGCACAGGTTTCATAAATTCACATATAACGATTAAATATTCACTTACTTTTTGAAAATCTTCCTCTGATTTGTAATCCAAAGGGTCCCAGCTATAACATGTAGTGTTGTTTTATTAGATAAAATCCTTCTTTATATCCCAAATAGTCAGTTTAGTTGGCGCCATCGATTAGAGTAATCCACCTGTTCAACCCAAAAATCTACCCCTAAACCTTGTTTCATCAAGTCAAAATATGTTTCTCTTTACTCCTCATATACCCTAAAATGTAACCAAACTATAATATTTCTTATGGAAAGAAGTATGTTCAATAGGGAACCAATTTTAGCAGCTGCGTAATTTCTTCATGCGCGAGCAAACACGATTTTCCAAGACTGTGTCCTTCTGCTCAAACTGATATATCTTATTTGTTTTTGAATTTACAAGCCTGAAACCTTGAACATAGACTGCTGACACCCTGTGGAAGCCATAGGATTTGCATCCAGGGAGCTAATTTTCAATATGACCTTTCTCTTGCATTTCTAAGAGGATGGTCTCTCAACAACAAAAGAATGTCTCCTACCATATCTATTGTGTTATATTCTCCTACATTATTTTAACATTTCTACAAACTTCAAAGTGTTTTCTTTCCAATTGTACCAATTATATGCATATCCTAGCTTCAGGGCCTGAGCTACAGGCAGTTTACTTTGGGCACGTCATTCAGACAGGAAGTGGAGAAAAAAGTGGCCTAGCCCTAAGAAGTTAAAAGTTGGGTGAGAAAAAGACAAAATTACCTTACGTTGATGATTTTTTTTCAAGTCCAATTAGTTTCCCACTTAATTCAACGTCATCACATGTATTTTTTGGGGTGGAAATTATGTGGAAACAACGTTGATTCAACACATTTTTTTCCCAGTGGGATGATTTTACTGAGGTAAACAGAATTCTCATAGAAACACCCCACTTTATTGTTACCATTGTATTAAATAAAGGTAAAAAAAAAATCTCATTCAAAATTAATTCCCAGGAAATCACACCAACACAACCTCCCAAAAGTTACTCCTCACCTTACAACATCATATTTTAACTTATTTTTTTCATCTATACAAAACAGTTTTCAAATTGTGTTCAAAAACCATCCCGCCTCTCATAAACTGTGACTGCGCCTTTGAATCTAATAGATTGTACTAGAATATGACCAGTATGAGGAAGCAAAAACGTATACCACACTGGCACCGAACACTACGTTAGACATACAGCTACAGAGATGTGTTGCTTGTCTGTCCAATAGACACACAGCTACAGAGATGTGTTGCTTGTCTGTCCGATAGACATACAGCTACAGAGATGTGTTGCTTCTCTGTCCGATAGACATACAGCTACAGAGATGTGTTGCTTGTCTGTCCGATAGACATACAGCTACAGAGATGTGTTGCTTCTCTGTCCGATAGACATACAGCTACAGAGATGTGTTGCTTCTCTGTCCGATAGACACACAGCTACAGAGATGTGTTGCTTGTCTGTCCGATAGACATACAGCTACAGAGATGTGTTGCTTGTCTGTCCGATAGACACACAGCTACAGAGATGTGTTGCTTGTCTGTCCGATAGACATACAGCTACAGAGATGTGTTGCTTGTCTGTCCGATAGACATACAGCTACAGAGATGTGTTGCTTCTCTGTCCGATAGACATACAGCTACAGAGATGTGTTGCTTCTCTGTCCGATAGACACACAGCTACAGAGGTGTGTTGCTTGTCTGTCCGATAGACATACAGCTACAGAGATGTGTTGCTTGTCTGTTTCATTGTGTTTACCACAGCATTACATTCTATCTCTATGGTGTTTATGCTGCTTGGCGATTGGCCGCTGTGATGTGTGACCATGTGGAACCTTAACTCTGGCCTGGCGGTGTTGTGTGTGCTGTCGACTCCGATGTGTGCAGAACACTGACGAGTCACAGATCACTTCCCCTTAGGGAGGAAGTGGTGGGGATGGAGTGTGTGGTTGCGTGTGTGTGTGTGTGTGTGTGTGTGTGTGGTTGTGTGTGTGTCGCTTGGAGGAGGCAGTTATGTCGCTTTTCACATGTATGCAGTTTTGTGGCTGACAACAATCGCGTGGCAATGCTATCTGGGCATCAGTGCTGCTTTGTGTGTGTTTGTTGGTGTTGTGTGCTCACGTGCACTTGTGCATTCGGTGTGTGTGTGTGTGTGTGTGTGTGTGTGTGTGTGTGTGTGTGTGTGTGTGTGTGTGTGTGTGTGTGTGTGTGTGTGTGTGTGTGTGTGTGTGTGTGTGTGTGTGTGTTTGTGTGTGTGTGTGTGAAATGTGCCACCTTGGGCCATGTTCACTTCTGGATATCGCTACCATGTCGTTAGCTGTTAGGGTTGCTGTGCCAGTCACAGTCGAGGCTGTGTCATTTAGTTATTTAACTTGTTCATCCTTCATTTCCATTTAGGATTCTGTCACTCTCTACGACCTGACGTGTGTCAGTCTGAGTTATGATCATACTACCAACTAGGACCAGTAACATCATCTGATGGATTATTTATGTGACAACATAGTGCATTTTAGGACACGTGTAATTGGCTGTATGTCTGACCCTGTAATGTGTGTCTCTCTCTGTACTTCCTACACCACAAGCGAGAAAAGCGCGGTAGTGTCCGTGTTAACCATTCACTTGTCACGCCTCAACGCTGTGTCAAAATCCACCCGAATCGAATTGAAATTATGTGTGTGCATGTGTGCGTGTGCGTGCGTGTGTGTGTGTGTGTGTGTGTGGTGTGTGTGTGTGTGTGTGTGTGTGCAGCCCTGTTACTTAACGATCAGACAACAGAGAGAGTCTGAGCCCAGTTCCAGATGATATGCTGGAACCTAATATTTGCATAACTGTGTCAGATAAGGGGAGCCATTATAGCGTGGCACAGTCATAACCACAGGCATGCAGAGAGCAAAGCATTACGGGACTGATTGGGGAAGGCCAGCTGTGATTTCAGTAAAGATGGAGACGAGATGGAGGAAATGGAGAGATGAGGGAACGGAGAGATGAGATGACAGCGAGATTAGAGAACAGAGAGATGAGATGACAGAGAGATGAGACAACAGAAGAGAACAGAGAGATGAGATGACAGAGAGATGAGAGAACAGAGAGATGAGATGACAGAGAGATGAGAGAACAGACAGATGAGATGACAGAGAGATGAAAGAACAGAGAGATGAGAGAACAGACAGATGAGATGACAGAGAGATGAAAGAACAGACAGATGAGATGACAGAGAGATGAGAGAACAGACAGATGAGATGACAGAGAGATGAAAGAACAGACAGATGAGATGACAGAGAGATGAGAGAACAGACAGATGAGATGACAGAGAGATGAAAGAACAGACAGATGAGAGAACAGAGAGATGAGAGAACAGACAGATGAGATGACAGAGAGATGAGAGAACAGACAGATGAGATGACAGAGAGATGAGAGAACAGACAGATGAGATGACAGAGAGATGAAAGAACAGACAGATGAGAGAACAGAGAGATGAGAGAACAGACAGATGAGATGACAGAGAGATGAGAGAACAGACAGATGAGATGACAGAGAGATGAGAGAACAGACAGATGAGATGACAGAGAGATGAAAGAACAGACAGATGAGATGACAGAGAGATGAGAGAACAGACAGATGAGATGACAGAGAGATGAGAGAACAGACAGATGAGATGACAGAGAGATGAGATGGCAGAGAGATGAGACAACAGAAGAGAACAGAGAGATGAGATGACAGAGAGATGAGATGAGAGAACAGAAGAGAACAAAGAGAACAAAGAGATGAGATGAGCAAACAGAGAGATGAGATGACAGAGAGATGAGATGACAGAGAGATGAGAGAACAGAGATGAAAGAACAGAAGAGAACAGAGAGATGAGGTGAGAGTGAGATGAGAGAACAGAGAGATGAGATGACAGAGAGATGAGAGATGAGAGACAGATAGATGGAGTATTGGGGTAGGGGGAGGCAACTGTGTCAAATACAATCTCAGCACATTGCCACTTATTATGGAATACATTTATGATACTAGTATTTGATGTGTTTCTACAATTATGGAATAGAAAGCATTTGGAAAAGCTCAACCCTGATATGCATATTGACAGTGTTAGTGTGCTACATTTTATTTAATATATGTAAACCTTGGGTATGACATGACTTGGTTGCAAATGGTTACGTAACTGTACTTCAAGCAAACTGTCTTTAAAGATTTTGATTGTCCGTTTGCACAAAGTTTTAAGTCTCTCAGTCACAGAGGGGATGTCATAGGAAGTATTTAAGATGAGGCGTCATTGTGGTTGTCGCCTGGCACTTTTAGTATGCAAGCCTGAACATGAGTCTGTCTAGACAGTGCTAGACAGCTGTCTCACTCTCAAAAACCTTCTATCCTTTTCATCTTCAGCATCCACTTTCCAATAACGTACCTAAAGATGCATGTGCCTGTTTTAACAATCACTGGAAGACAAAAAGCTAATATAAACACATGTAAACACACACACACACACGCACACACATGCACACACGCACGTACGCGCGCACATACACACACACCCACTTGCAAACTGACATGCAGATAAGGTTAAAACGGTTGGATTTCAGTCTTGAGTATTTCGAGAGGCGTGAGTGTCACTCAGAAGACAGTTGTGTAAAGATATCCCAAGATAACACTGGTAACCAGTATCACTCCACCCTCCTCACCATGGTAACCAGTATCACTCCACCCTCCTCACCATGATAACCAGTATCACTCCACCCTCCTCACCATGATAACCAGTATCACTCCACCCTCCTCACCATGGTAACCAGTATCACTCCACCCTCCTCACCATGGTAACTAGTCTCAATCCACCCTCCTCACCATGGTAACCAGTCTCAATCCACCCCCCTCACCATGGTAACCAGTCTCAATCCACCCTCCTCACCATGGTGACCAGTGTCTCCACCCTCCTCACCTTGACAACCAGTATCACTCCACCCTCCTCACTATGATAACCAGTATCACTCCACCCTCCTCACCATGATAACCAGTATCACTCCACCCTCCTCACCATGGTAACCAGTCTCAATCCACCCTCCTCACCATGGTAACCAGTGTCTCCACCCTCCTCACCTTGACAACCAGTATCACTCCACCCTCCTCACCATGGTAACTAGTCTCAATCCACCCTCCTCACCATGGTAACCAGTCTCAATCCACCCCCCTCACCATGGTAACCAGTCTCAATCCACCCTCCTCACCAAGGTAACCAGTGTCTCACTCCACCCTCCTCACCTTGACAACCAGTGTCTCCACCCTCCTCACCTTGACAACCAGTGTCTCCACCCTCCTCACCTTGACAACCAGTGTCTCCACCGTCCTCACCTTGACAACCAGTGTCTCCACCCTCCTCACCTTGACAACCAGTGTCTCCACCCTCCTCACCTTGACAACCAGTGTCTCCACCCTCCTCACCTTGACAACCAGTGTCTCCACCCTCCTCACCTTGACAACCAGTGTCTCCACCCTCCTCACCTTGACAACCAGTGTCTCCACCGTCCTCACCTTGACAACCAGTGTCTCCACCCTCCTCACCTTGACAACCAGTGTCTCCACCCTCCTCACCTTGACAACCAGTGTCTCCACCCTCCTCACCTTGACAACCAGTGTCTCCACCCTCCTCACCTTGACAACCAGTGTCTCCACCCTCCTCACCTTGACAACCAGTGTCTCCACCCTCCTCACCTTGACAACCAGTGTCTCCACCCTCCTCACCTTGACAACCAGTGTCTCCACCCTCCTCACCTTGACAACCAGTGTCTCCACCCTCCTCACCTTGACAACCAGTGTCTCCACCCTCTTCCCCTTGACAACCGGTGTCTCAATGTCTTGTTTCTATTTCTAGTTCTCCCTCTACAATTCATTCTCCCTTTCATTCTCTCTCTCTGTCTCTTTCATTCTCCCTTTCATTCTCTCTCTCTGTCTCTTTCATTCTCCCTTTCATTCTCTCTCTCTGTCTCTTTCATTCTCCCTTTCATTCTCTCTCTCTGTCTCTTTCATTCTCCCTTTCATTCTCTCTCTCTGTCTCTTTCATTCTCCCTTTCATTCTCTCTCTCTGTCTCTTTCATTCTCCCTTTCATTCTCTCTCTCTGTCTCTTTCATTCTCCCTTTCATTCTCTCTCTCTGTCTCTTTCATTCTCTCTTTCATTCTCTCTCTCTGTCTCTTTCATTCTCCCTTTCATTCTCTCTCTCTGTCTCTTTCATTCTCCCTTTCATTCTCTCTCTCTGTCTCTTTCATTCTCCCTTTCATTCTCTCTCTCTGTCTCTTTCATTCTCCCTTTCATTCTCTCTCTCTGTCTCTTTCATTCTCTCTTTCATTCTCTCTCTCTGTCTCTTTCATTCTCCCTTTCATTCTCTCTCTCTGTCTCTTTCATTCTCCCTTTCATTCTCTCTCTCTGTCTCTTTCATTCTCCCTTTCATTCTTTCTCTCTGTCTCTTTCATTCTCTCTTTCATTCTCTCTCTCTGTCTCTTTCATTCTCCCTTTCATTCTCTCTCTCAGTCTCTTTCATTCTCCCTTTCATTCTCTCTCTCTGTCTCTTTCATTCTCCCTTTCATTCTTTCTCTCTGTCTCTTTCATTCTCTCTTTCATTCTCTCTCTCTGTCTCTTTCATTCTCCCTTTCATTCTCTCTCTCAGTCTCTTTCATTCTCCCTTTCATTCTCTCTCTCTGTCTCTTTCATTCTCTCTTTCATTCTCTCTCTCTGTCTCTCTCCCTCTCATTCTCTCCCTCTCAGTCTCTCTCCCTCTCATTCTCTCCCTCTCTCTCTGTCTCTCTCTCTCTCTCTCTCTCTCCCTCTCTCTCTTTCTCTCTTTCATTCTCTCTCTCGGTCTCTCTTCCTTTCATTCTCTCCCTCTCTCTCTGTCTCTCTCCCTCTCTCCCTTTCCCTCTCCATCTCCCTCTCCCTCTCTCTCGCTCCCCCTCTCTCCCTCTCCCTCTCTCTCGCCCTCTCCCTCTCCACCTCTTTCTCCCTCCCTCTCTCTCTCCCTCTCTCTCTCTCCCCCTCTCTCTCTTTCTCTGTCTCTTTCTCTCATTGTTTTTCATATTAACCCAATGATACCAGTTTTTCCACTACTGCCCTACTCCTATCACACTCTCATCACAGGCAGAAAAACGAAACACAGAGGACAGGGGACAAACAATAATTAAAGAGACAAAATTGGTCTCTTTTATTGAGAAGAAAAACAGCTCGATGAAAGGTTCTCTGATGGGCTCTTTCAAGTGGGACACAAGACAACGTTAAAACAACTTGCCTTTCCAGGCATTATGCGAATATATCAACACTATTTAAAGATGTGTCTGAAAAACATTTTGTTTAATAAATGGGTTTGGGTTTTTTAGTTCATTTTGTTTAATAAATGAACTGGATTGTTTTTTAAATCAGTTTTAAATGTTTAATGCTCTTTTCTCTCCAAACAATCAAAGTGAATTTGTGAAGGGATTAGGTTGTGGTGGTCGACATGAACAAGGCCTATATTTGGAGAGGAGAGAAAGGGGGATAGAGAGGGAGGGAGAGGGGAGATGGGGAGATGGGGAGAGAGAGGGGGAGAGTGGGGGAGAGAGAGGGGAGATGGGGAGAGAGAGGGGGATAGTGGGGGAGAGAGAGGGGAGATGGGGAGAGAGAGGGGGATAGTGGGGGAGAGAGAGGGGAGATGGGGAGAGAGAGGGGGATAGTGGGGGGTCCGTGGGGTAGACGAGGCAGTAATCAGATAATTAGAAAATTAAATTAAAATGGACAGATACAGGCCACTAGCTCTGGGGCTGTGTTTAGACTATTTTTCTCCCTCCCTCCCTCCCTCCTCTCTCTCTGTCGCTCTCTCTATCTATCTCTCTTTCTCTCTCTGATTCTATATATCGCTGTTTCTGCCTCCAGTTTCTCTTTCTCTCTCTCGATCCTGTTTCTATCTTGCCCCTGTCTCTCTGTTTCTCTCTCTGTTTCTCTCTCTCGCTGTCTCTCTCTCTCCCCCCCCCTCTCTCTCTGTTTCTCTCACTCTTCATTTTCTCACTATCTATCTATCTATCTATCTATCTATCTATCTATCTATCTATCTATCTATCTATCTATCTATCTATCTATCTATCTATCTATCTATCTATCTATCTATCTATCTATCTATCTATCTATCTATCTATCTATCTATCTATCTATCTATCTATCTATCTATCTATCTATCTATCTATCTATCTATCTATCTATCTATCTATCTATCTATCTATCTATCTATCTATCTATCTATCTATCTATCTATCTATCTATCTATCTATCTATCTATCTATCTATCTATCTATCTATCTATCTATCTATCTATCTATCTATCTATCTATCTATCTATCTATCTATCTATCTATTCAAAGGGCTTTATTGGCTTGGGAAACATATGTTTACATTGCCAAAGCAAGTGAAATGGATAGTAAACAAAAGTGAACAGGTCACAAATCTTGCTGCTGTGATGGCACACTGTGGTATTTCACCCAATAGATATGGTAGTTTATCAAAATTGAATTGTTTTCAAATTCTTTGTGGATCTGTGTAATCTGAGGGAAATATGCGTCTCTAATATGGTCATACATTTGGCAGGAGGTTAGGAAGTGCAGCTCAGTTTCCACCTCATTTTGTGGGCAGTGTGCACATAGCCTGTTTTCTCTTGAGAGCCAGGTCTGCCTACGGCGGCCTCTCACAATAGCAAGGCTATGCTCATAGTCAAAGCTTTCCTTAATTTTGGGTCAGTTACAGTGGTCAGGTATTCTGCCACTGTATACTCTCTGTTTAGGGCCAAATAGCATTCCAGTTTTATATCTCTCTCTTTGTTTCTCTCTCTCTGTTTCTCTCTCTGTTTCTCTTTCTCTGTTTCTCTTTCTCTTTCTCTGTTTCTGCCTCTCTATCTCTCTCTCTCTTTCTCCCTTTCTCTCTCTGTCTCTCACGGCGCTCTTCTCTCCGGCTCCGAGGGTTATTATATCCAATGCACCACTGTTTATTCCTGATGGCGACCTGACGGGACGGCTCGCACATCACGGGAAATGTTCCAGCCCAATGAGAGAGTTATTACATGGATGTTAAAACCCACTTTTGAATCATGTTACTGCTTGTAGAAGGAAGGTTTTCATGTTTTTAGACTCACCAACACAAACTTGAGATATTTCGTATCACGTGAGGTATGATGGGAAGCCTACATGTTTTTTGCGACTACAGGTAGACATGTTTTGATTGTTTGGAGATACAGTATAAACGGCAGCCATGCATGCACAGGGAGCGGGCGAGCAGGGCGCTGGTGGATCCTCTGCCACGTCTGGCTCCAGATCTGAGAGCAGGCCAGGGGTTTCGGGGCAGCTTCGGCCTCCACCCCGGATCCAGACTTAACCATCGGAATTGCAAGGTTCTGTCGCCCATACAGTACTGTGAACGTTAATGTGTCCGAGGTAGCCGTGGTAGTTATCTCAAGGGCGGGCTTGATAGTGACTGAGCTCTTGGGAGTGGTTACCTAGGGCAGTGGTTACCTAGGGCAGTGGTTACCTAGGGCATTGGTTACCTAGGGCAGTGGTTACCTAGGGCAGTGGTTACCTAGGGCAGTGGTTACTGAGGGCAGTGATTACCTAGGGCAGTGGTTACTGAGGGCAGTGGTTACTGAGGGCAGTGGTTACTGAGGGCAGTGGTTACTGAGGGCAGTGGTTACCTAGGGCAGTGGTTACTGAGGGCAGTGGTTACTGAGGGCAGTGGTTACTGAGGGCAGTGGTTACTGAGGGCAGTGGTTACCTAGGGCAGTGGTTACCTAGGGCAGTTGTTACTGAGGGCAGTGGTTACCTAAGGCAGTGGTTACTGAGGGCAGTGGTTACCTAGGGCAGTGGTTACCTAGGGCAGTGGTTACTGAGGGCAGTGGTTACCTAGGGCAGTGGTTACTGAGGGCAGTGGTTACCTAAGGCAGTGGTTACTGAGGGCAGTGGTTACCTAGGGCAGTGGTTACCTAGGGCAGTGGTTACTGAGGGCAGTGGTTACCTAGGGCAGTGGTTACTGAGGGCAGTGGTTACCTAAGGCAGTGGTTACTGAGGGCAGTGGTTACCTAGGGCAGTGGTTACCTAGGGCAGTGGTTACTGAGGGCAGTGGTTACTGAGGGCAGTGGTTACCTAGGGCAGTGGTTACCTAGGGCAGTGGTTACTGAGGGCAGTGATTACCTAGGGCAGTGGTTACTGAGGGCAGTGGTTACCTAGGGCAGTGGTTACTGAGGGCAGTGGTTACCTAAGGCAGTGGTTACTGAGGGCAGTGGTTACTGAGGGCAGTGGTTACTGAGGGCAGTGGTTACTGAGGGCAGTGGTTACCTAGGGCAGTGGTTACTGAGGGCAGTGGTTACCTAGGGCAGTGGTTACTGAGGGCAGTGGTTACCTAGGGCAGTGGTTACTGAGGGCAGTGATTACCTAGGGCAGTGATTACCTAGGGCAGTGGTTACTGAGGGCAGTGGTTACCGAGCGCAGTGGTTACCGAGGGCAGTGGTTGCGTAGGGCAGTGGTTACTGAGGGCAGTGGTTACTGAGGGCAGTGGTTAGTGAGGGTAGTGGTTACCTAGGGCAGTGGTTAGTGAGGGCAGTGGTTACTGAGGGCAGTGGTTACCTAAGGCAGTGGTTACTGAGGGCAGTGGTTACCTAGGGCAGTGGTTACCTAGGGCAGTGGTTACTGAGGGCAGTGGTTACTGAGGGCAGTGGTTACCTAGGGCAGTGGTTACCTAGGGCAGTGGTTACTGAGGGCAGTGATTACCTAGGGCCGTGGTTACTGAGGGCAGTGGTTACCTAAGGCAGTGGTTACTGAGGGCAGTGGTTACTGAGGGCAGTGGTTACTGAGGGCAGTGGTTACTGAGGGCAGTGGTTACCTAGGGCAGTGGTTACCTAGGGCAGTGGTTACTGAGGGCAGTGGTTACCTAGGGCAGTGGTTACTGAGGGCAGTGATTACCTAGGGCAGTGATTACCTAGGGCAGTGGTTACTGAGGGCAGTGGTTACCGAGGGCAGTGGTTACCGAGGGCAGTGGTTACGTAGGGCAGTGGTTACTGAGGGCAGTGGTTACTGAGGGCAGTGGTTAGTGAGGGCAGTGGTTACCTAGGGCAGTGGTTAGTGAGGGCAGTGGTTACTGAGGGCAGTGGTTACCTAGGGCAGTGGTTACCTAGGGCAGTGGTTACTGAGGGCAGTGATTACTGAGGGCAGTGGTTACCGAGGGCAGTGGTTACCGAGGGCAGTGGTTACCGAGGGCAGTGGTTACTGAGGGCAGTGGTTACTGAGGGCAGTGGTTACCTAGGGCAGTGGTTACCTAGGGTAGTGGTTACTGAGGGCAGTGGTTACTGAGGGCAGTGGTTACTGAGGGCAGTGGTTACCTAGGGCAGTGGTTACTGAGGGCAGTGGTTACTGAGGGCAGTGGTTACCGAGGGCAGTGGTTACCGAGGGCAGTGGTTACTGAGGGCAGTGGTTACCTAGGGCAGTGATTACCTAGGGCAGTGGTTACTGAGGGCAGTGGTTACCTAGGGCAGTGGTTACCGAGGGCAGTGGTTACTGAGGGCAGTGGTTACTGAGGGCAGTGGTTACCTAGGGCAGTGGTTACCTAGGGCAGTGATTACTGAGGGCAGTGGTTACCTAGGGCAGTGGTTACCTAGGGCAGTGGTTACCGAGGGCAGTGGTTACCGAGGGCAGTGGTTACTGAGGGCAGTGGTTACTGAGGGCAGTGGTTACCGAAGGCAGTGGCTACACTGACTACGAGGCTGATACACCTGTCTCAATGACAAAGGAGAATGATGTGCCCAATGTCATTACAGACACACAGGGTAATGTGCACAGTGAAATTACAGACATGCAGGATGATATTGGGGAAGGGTTGACGGTCAGTGTAGGGGGGGTGAGCTCTGGATTCCGTGGAAATGCTCAATGAGGACAGAGGAACGTAGGAATAGATTGACAAGTTGGCGGACATCCCATAAATGAAGATGTAACATCTCAGGGTGAGTCACATTTAGCTTCTCTGTACAGATAACAGCAGGTTGACAAGTTTTTTTTGCAGGATTCATTTGGTAAGAAGATTGACATACAGGATCTTTTTCCTGAGAAGTTTATCAGGACAGTCAATCATATTAAGACATCAGTGGATGTAGTTAGTCAGAGGAGGCATTGGCATCTGATTGGCTGTGTTGCAGCAGGAAGGAATGGATCTCTTTCCCTTGTCTGTTACCTCTGTTGATTTAGTCTGTTACCTCTGTTGATTTTGTCTGTTACCTCTGTTGATTTTGTCTGTTATCTCTGTTGATTTTGTTTGTTATCTCTGTTGATTTTGTCTGTTACCTCTGTTGATTTTGTCTGTTATCTCTGTTGATTTTGTCTGTTACCTCTGTTTTTTTAAAACCTTTATTTAACTAGGCAAGTCAGTTAAGAACAAATTCTTATTTTCAATGACGGCACAGGAACAGTGGGTTAACTGCCTTGTTCAGTGGCAGAACGACAGATTTTTACCTTGTCAGCCCGGGCATTCAATCTTGCAACCTTTCGGTTACTGGGCTAACGCTCCAACCACTAGGCTACCTGCCGCTGTTGATTAGTATTATCATGCATCACAGGTGGATCTCTTTCCCTTGTCTGCTATCTCTGTTGATTTTGTCTGTTACCTCTGTTGATTTTGTCTGTTACCTCTGTTGATTTAGTCTGTTACCTCTGTTGATTGTCTGTTACCTCTGTTGATTGTCTGTTACCTCTGTTGATTTTGTCTGTTACCTCTGTTGATTGTCTGTTACCTCTGTTGATTTTGTCTGTTATCTCTGTTGATTTAGTCTGTTTACCTCTGTTGATTTTGTCTGTTATATCTGTTGATTATGTCTGTTATCTCTGTTGATTTTGTCTGTTACCTCTGTTGATTTTGTCTGTTATCTCTGTTGATTAGTATTATCATTCATCACAGAGGGATTTCTTTCACTTTGACTGTTGCCTCTGTTTATTTTCTTGCTTTCCTTTACCTTTTAAGGGAGGCTTAAAGAGTGGGTAATTTAAACATAGTAGGCATAAACCTTTAGATGTGGTGTTCTTACAGAAGACCTACAGTGATGGTGGTAATGAGGCTGTGTTGGTCATGGAGTGGGAGGGGCATGGAATGGGAGGGGCATGGAATGGCAGGGGCATGGAGTGGGAGGGGCATGGAGTGGGAGGGGCATGTAGTAGGGGGGGCATTGAATGGGAGGGGCATGGAGTGTGAGGGGAGCCTCCCATAGAGAATTGTATTGCTGATCTACAGTGGAGGATAATTCACAGGGCTATTGCTTTGAACAGATATGTGTCTTACCTTGATCCATCAGTGTTGAGAGGGTGTTTTTCTGTGGGTTGGAAGAGACAGTGCAGCATTCGTTTTTAGTTCTTTTGCCAGGTTGTTAGGGGTGTTTTCTGTCCTGGGGACTGTGGTGCACACACCTCGGGTTGTGGTTGACTTTGAACCTATATGTTGGAAGGCCTCGGTATACGGTAGCCAATAGTTATAGGGAGTGCCTGGTGAACTACCTGGTGGGGCAGGTAAAAATGTCAATATGGAAGATGAGGAAACATGAGATGCTAGGGGTGGGATGTATGAATCCCAGACCTGTGTTGTGGGGCTGGTGCAGAATCTCCACAAACGTCAAAGTTATTCATTTCAAATAGTTTCAAGAAAACGCATATCCTAGTTTCAGGTCCTGAACTATAGGGTCCGATCCTTAAGAGGTATTAACTAGTCATAATGCTGTAATCTATTATTAGCTTGTTAACTAGCCATATTGACTAATCTGTTATTAGCTTGTTAACTAGCCATTTTGACTGATCTGTTATTAGCTTGCTGACTAGCCATATTGATGATCTGTTATTAGCTTGTTGACTAGCCATATTGACTGATCTGTTATTAGCTTGTTGACTAGCCATATTGACTGATCTGTTATTAGCTTGTTGACTAGCCATATTGACTGATCTGTTATTAGCTTGTTGACTAGCCATATCGACTGATCTGTTATTAGCTAGCTAGCCAATTTGACGTGGTCCGTCAATCTATGTAGCCTATCCTGTCCATCATGTCTATCAGCAGCAATGTTGTTTCAAAAACAATGTTAAAAAGGGGATAATGTTAACTAAGTCGCTAGGTAGGCCCACGTTGGTTGGAGAAAAAAAGTACATTAGGTCTACTTACCACTAAGTTCATGTAGCTTGCAAAGTTCACGTTTCTACCAGTAGCTTGCAAAGTTCACGTTTCTACCGGTAGCTTGCAAAGTTCACGTTTCTACCGGTAGCTTGCTAAGTTCACGTTTCTACCGGTAGGTACCTTGCAAATTTCACGTTTCTACCGGTAGGTACCTTGCAAATTTCACGTTTCTACCGGTACGTACCTTGCAAAGTTCATGTTTCTACCGGTAACTTGCAAAGTTCATGTTTATCATTAGCTAACTTGCATCGGCAAATGTTCCTTCTGCTGCTTTACAGGCAGACACCACAAAGGAAGAGACATTTACCTAAACCACTCTTACTTGTCAGGTATAGTCCAGTTTAATATCACTAAATATCCAATTACTAGTGGTCAATACTGAAAGATATTGTGAGGCTCCCCTCACACATCTGAAATTACATGATCAATTGATGTTTACTGATTAAGACAAGCGTTCAGTTTCTTGCTGTATAACTGATGATAGAGCTGAATGTGAGCGTTTGTTTTGCATTGAATAATAGGAAATGTGTAGCTCTGACTAGTGCTCTTCAAGAAGTGATGATATTACAACCAAATAGTTTACATTTATTTAACAATCCCTTCAAAACGACTTGCCGTTGTCGATGGTTTTATCAGAACTGGGGGTCTCCTTGTCCCCCAGCAGGGAAATGAAACACTCTGCACCTTATTGTGACGTTTCATTGATAACGAGCTATAGGTTTCATGTGTTCGGCATGTTGGTCTGTCTCAGTTTGTATCATACGTGCTCTTACAGCGTTCAACTTTGCCTCTGGCGTTGCTTCACGTTCCCCCGCTGCCTGATGGAGTGTGAGCTATCTGCTTGTTGCCTTAGGGTCTTACTATGGATCTGTTAGACCACAGCTCACTTCTCCCTCCAGCTCTGGGTCCAACGAGGCTAGTTTACAGAAACAGCCCCAAGGCAGATTACCCCTGTCAATCATGGGATTCATCATACATACCATAATAACCCATCGCAGGATACACCGTGTGTTACACAGATCACCATCCCCATATCATGTGTATTCATATAGAGGCTTCTTCTCTGTGCTTTGCTCTTAGAGAAAAGGGGCTACCTAGAACCATAAAGGCTTATTTGAGCTTGTTCTAGGTAGAACACTTCTAGGTAGAACCCTCAAAGAACCAATTAAGAGCCCTTTGGTAAAAATAGTGTACTTCTCACCTGAGTCTCCATCTATACCTTCTCTTCAGTGAGGGAGTGATCCATGACGCTATAGAATACGGCCACGTATAAAAGGGTTTCCTATTTACCGTCGTTCTGTTGACATTTCAGAGTTGACCTTTAGAATAAAAACTCCACACGAGTCAGAGTTACACGCGTCTGGGACCATGTTAATGAACGAATTTGACGCACTGTGTCGATTTAAAAGTCCATTAACTTTTCTTGCCTCCCTGCATAGCAACGCGTTCCGTTCATTGTTCTCCCCTGACTAGAGCCGGCTAATTGACATTCCGAATGAGGATCGTGCTTATGAAAGTGCCTGTTTAGAAATGCAGAGGTTCCTAGGTGCACCTCGCTGGAATTTGAGCCTCTCTCTCTCTCTCTCTCTCTCTAAATAAGATAAAGGGGTAAATGGTCTGTAGGGGCGAGCGACTATGCGTGTGGCGCTAAATACTCAGAGACAGATGCTACAGAGAGAGAGAGAGAGAGAGAGAGAGAGAGAGAGAGAAAGAGAGAGAGAGAATGTGTGTGTGTGTGTGTTTGTGTGTGTGTGAGTTGTGATCCCTTTGAGCTAATTTCTCTTTGTCTCCCGAATCACCGGGAATCAACAACAACAAGGGAGGAAGTAAATAAGCACACAACTTGAGTTGGTAATGAAGGATATAAGGTAGTAATGAGGCTTTTATGTCTTCCTGCTGTGTTTGCTGTGTTACCTACCAGGAAATCTGGTGTCATTTCCTCTGTACTTTTTTAGTTGATCTTCACAGAGGCGGCGGATGAGAGTGTGCGTGAAGTTTCTGGCACAGTAGTCGCTTTTCCAGTCAGATTACTGAAGAAATGAGTGTACGATGACTCAAGTTTCATCAGGAATTCTTTCTCGATTTTCCTCACAAAGCGGTCTTTCCATATTTACAGATGTTGGATATTAATTTGAGCCAGTTTGCTACAGCAGGAAAATAATCCTGCAGCAACAGGAAATGTGAATTATTACAGGATGTGGATTACAGATGATGGACATGTTTGTAGGGGTTGATACATTTCTGGTTAGGACAAATCAAGTCTGAAATGTCTAAGTAGAAACCTTTTAAAAACTCAACTACCCTACAAGTTTGCATTGCCTGATGTGCAGGAAACTTCTCAGCAACAAAATAGTGATCAAATTAAGATCGTACATCTGAACTGTAGCAGCAAATGCCTCTCTCCCGCTTCCTCCCTTCTTCCCCCACCCCCCTCTTCTCTCATCCTCTCCCAGTCCGCCCCTCTCCTCACCCCTGGCGGTTGGCCTGGCAGTCATCGTGATGAGCAAGGATGTGAGCTACTGTATAATTTCAGCCCAACCACATATTTCCAATGAGTCACTGGAGATGTGGCGCCGCGGTGTGCCGTCCTCTTTGTTGACTGTGGAGAGGGGTGGCATCTCACGGTGGCTTGTATCTGGCCTGGGGCTGTAGCTAGTCGGTGGAAGGGTCAACTGAGTTCCTGAGACACCCGACTCTCTCTGTGAAACACAAAGAAGACAACGTGATAGGCTGAGAAAGAGAAAGCAATTACATACCTTTATCAGACTGACATGACAAAAAGGCAGAAGTTTGATACTGTCCAAGTTTAGAATGTGAACAAAGTTGTAGAGGACTGTTGAAAGGTGTGGTTTACATTGCTCAGTAGCTGTAAACTGTTTCCAAGTCCAGGAAACAGTTTACAGCTACTGAGCAATGTAAACCACACCTTTCAACAGTCCTCTACAACTTTGTTCACATTCTAAACTTGGACAGTATCAAACTTCTGCCTTTTTGTCATGTCAGTCTGATAAAGGTATGTAATTGCTTTCTCTTTCTCAGCCTATCACGTTGTCTTCTTTGTGTTTCACAGAGAGAGTCGGGTGTCTCAGGAACTCAGTTGACCCTTCCACCGACTAGCTACAGCCCCAGGCCAGATACAAGCCACCGTGAGATGCCACCCCTCTCCACAGTCAACAAAGAGGACGGCACACCGCGGCGCCACATCTCCAGTGACTCATTGGAAATATGTGGTTGGGCTGAAATTATACAGTAGCTCACATCCTTGCTCATCACGATGACTGCCAGGCCAACCGCCAGGGGTGAGGAGAGGGGCGGACTGGGAGAGGATGAGAGAAGAGGGGGGTGGGGGAAGAAGGGAGGAAGCGGGAGAGAGGCATTTGCTGCTACAGTTCAGATGTACGATGGAATCTGATTTAGGTCCTGCCTGATTGGCTGGCTGGAGAGAGCTGTGATCAGAGGGAGGCTGTTCAGTCTGATGCTGCTGTCCCGCTCCTTGGTGCTGAAATCAGGGATGTCACTGTGACTGTGTGAGTACCAGCGAGATTCTGTGTAGCTATAGGTTTCCATCGAATTGGTGACAGATTTTCATGCAAATATCATAGAATCTTCACAATAAGAATATGCACATTTTCCCACCAGATATGTGTTTCCATCAAATTTGACTTGTTGCGGATGAAAAACTGTGCGTGATGCTGTAGTTTCCATCGCATGTTCAACTCCACTGATGTTTTTCTCACAAAAACAATGTTACGTTATATAGTGAGTGTGCCCACTCTGGTCTGGGCACGCGCGCTCTAGCCAACAGCTACCAGATACAGTGTGAATATAACGTGATGAGATTATTATGGACAAAAGAGAGAGATTATCTTATTTGTCAAACATCAGCCAAGCATCAATGATCATGCCACTAGAATAAGACCCTCGATGTTGTTGGAAAGGAGCATCAAGCTTGTTTTATTTGAATTTTAGTTAAACCTTTATTTGAACAGGGAAGACACATGAGACATAGGTCTCTTTCATAAATATACACATTATACCCAAACTATAAACATATACACATTAAAATACAAAAACACAGTCAATGGAAGCCCAAACAAAATATGTAAAACAGACATACCTTAGCTACATAAATATTCAGACCCTTTGCTATGAGACTCGAAATTGAGCTCAGGTGCATCCTGTTTCCATTGAGCATCCTTGAGATGTTTCTAAAACTTGATTGGAATCCACCTGTGGTAAATTGAATTGATTGGACATGATTTGGAAAGGCACACACCTGTCTATATAAGGTCCCAAAGTTGACAGTGCATGTCAGAGCAAAAACCAAGCCATGAGGTCGAAGGAATTGTCCATAGAGCTCCGAGACAGGATTGTGTCGAGGCACAGATCTGGGAAAGGGTACCAAAACATGTCTGCAGCATTGAAGGCCCACAAGAACACAGTGGACTCCATCAATCTTAAAAGGAAGAAGTGTGGAACCACCAAGACTCGCCCTAGAGCTCGTCACCCGGGAAACTCCGCAATTGGGGGAGAAGGGCCTTGGTCAGGGAGATGACCAAGAACCTGATGGTCACTCTGACAGAGCACCAGACTTCCTCTGTGGAGAAACCTGACACCATCCCTACGGTGGGGCATGGTGGTGGCAGCATCATCCTGTGGGGATGATTTTCAGAGGAATGGACAGAGGGACTAGACAGGATCACGGGAAAGATGAACGGAGAAAAATACAGAGAGATTCTTGATGAAAACATACTCCAGAGCACTCAAGACTTCAGACTGGGGCGAAGGTTCACTTTCCAACAGGACAACGACTCTAAGCAGACTGCCAAGAAAACACAGGAGTGTCTTTGGGATAAGTCTCTGAATGCCCTTGAACGCCCAGCCAGAGCCTGGACATGAACCAGATCAAACATCTCTGGAGAGACCTGAAAATAACTGTTCAGCGATGTTTCCCATCCAAGCTGACAGAGCTTGTGAGGATCTGCAGAGAAGAATGGGAGAAACTCCCCAAATGCAGATGTGCCAAGCTTGTAGCGTCATACCCAAGAAGACGATGACCTGAGTTCTGTCAATAAGATAATCATGAAACCATGAACAGGCACCAGAGCTCAAGTATATCGAGGATTATTATTCAATAAAATAGCATGATCAAAAGCTGTCTCTCATGTGGACCACAACAGGAAAGGAAGACCCAGAGTTTGCTTCATAGGATAAGTTCATTAGAGTTACCAGCCTCAGAAATTGCAGCCCAAATAAATGCTTCACAGAGTTCAAGTAACAGTGTCATAGTCGTCTTCGTCTTCTGACAATATTGCGAAATCGTCGTCTGAAAAGGTAGACCAAAACGCAGCAGGCATGCGGTTGTTCATTTTGAACATTTATTACCTCCAAAATGAACACAAAATAACAAAAGAGAACGAACGATAACTGACAATCCTGTAAGGTTGACACACACTAAACACGGAACAATCTCCCACAAATGACAAACACACCCTAATATATGGGACTCTCAATCAAAGGCAAATAGACAACACCTGCCTTCAACCCCAATTAACCAAAACATAGAAACAGACACACTAGACTAAACATAGAATACATGAAAACCAAACAGTGCCCAAAAACCCCGGAATACTTAAATCAAATGCCCCTTCAACAAACACACCACCCCGAACCACATAAAACGAATACCCTCTGCCACGTCCTGACCAAACTACAATACCAATTAACCTTATACTGGCCAGGACGTGACAAACAGACACATCAAAACATCAACTGTTCAGAGAAGACTACATGAATCAGGCCTTCATGGTCAAATTGCTGCAAAGAAACCACTACTAAAGCACACAAATGAGAAGAAGGGACTTGCTTGGTCCAAGAAACACGAGCAATGGACATTAGACCGGTGGAAATCTGATATGTCCAAATTTAAGAAGCATGGAGGAGGAGGTGTAATGTTGTTGGGGTGCTTTGCTGGTGACACTGTCAGTGATTTATTTAGAACTCAAGGCACACTTAACCTGCATGGCAACCCCAGTATTCTGCAGCGATACGCCATCACATCTGGTTTGCATTTATTGGGACTATCATTTTTTTTTCAACAGGAATATGACTCAAAACACACCTCCAGGCTGTGTAAGGGCTAATTGACCAAGAAGGAGAGTAATGGAGTGCTGCATCAGATGACCTGGCTTCCATAATCACCTGACCTCAACCCAATTGAGATGGTTTGGGATGAGTTGGACCGCAGGAAATAAGCTAACAAGTGCTCAGCATATGTGGGAACTCCTTCAAGACTGTTGGAAAATCATTCCAGGTGAATCTGGTTGAGATAATGCCAAAGGGTGGCTACTTTGAAGAATCTAAAATATATTTTGATTTGTTTAACACTTTTTTGGTTACGACATGATTCCACATGTGTTACTTCATAGTGTTGACGTCTTTATTATTATTCTACAATGTAGGAAACAGTAAAAACATAGACAAACCCTGAATGAGTAGGTGTGTCCAAACTGTTGACTGATCCTGTACATTTCTCAGATAAGAAAAGCACAAAGTTGTACATTTACCAAGGATTCAAGAATCTTAGCTAGACAAGGAAGCCTTGAAATAGGGTGATAAGTATACTTGTCTAGCCTGTTAGGGCGCATGAACCGCTAGTGGGACACCCACGACAACATCCGGTGAAATTGCAGAGCGCAAAATTCAAAATAAAAAACTCGTAATATTAAACATTCATGAAAATACAAGTGTCACATATCATTTAAAAGCTTAACTTCTTGTTAATCCAACCACGTTGTCAGATTTAAAAAGGCTTTACGGCGAAAGCATACCATGCGATTATCTGAGGACAGCGCCCCACATCAAAATACTTTTTCAACCAGCACAGGCATCACAAAATCACAAATAACGATTAAATAAATCACTTACTTTGGAAGATCTTCCTCTGTTTGCAAACCCAAGTGTCCCAGTTACACAATGAATGGTCGTTTTGTTTGATTAAGTCCTTCTTTATATCCAACAAAGTCTGTTTAGTTGGCACCAATGATCTCAGTAATCAACTTGTTCAAAATGCATACAAACGAATCCAAAAAGTTACCGGTCAAGTTCGTCCAAACAAGTCAAACGATGTTTCTAATTAATCCTCAGGTACTCCAATGTCTAAATAAATGATAATATTTATGACTTGGAATAGTATGTTTAATAGGGAAGATAAATAACGAAGAGCGCGCACCTCATTCACGCGCGCACCAAGACTACGTTTGTAACGAGGGACACCTTAGAAAAACTACAACTACTTGCTCATTTTTTTTAAAACAAGCCTGAAACCCTTTATAAAGATGGTTGACATCTAGTGGAAGCCATAGAAACTGCAATCTGGGAAGAATTATTTTATATATCCCATAGGCTATTATTGAAATGGCTGTGACCTCAACAACAACAAAAAATTCGGAATGGATTTTTCTCAGGTTTTCGCCTGCCATATAAGTTCAGTTATACTCACAGACATTATGTTAATAGTTTTAGAAACGTCAGAGTGTTTTCTATCCAATGCTAACAATTATATGCATATCCTAGCTTCTGGGCCTGAGTAACAGGCAGTTTACTTTGGGCACGTCAGTCATCCGAAATTCCGAACAATAACCAGTATGCTAAAGAAGCTAGCTAAGATTCTTGAATCCTTGGTAAATGTACAACTTTGTGCTTTTTTAAATCTGAGAAATGTACAGTACCAGTCAAAAGGAAGCCTTGAAATGGGGTGATACGTTTTAAGATCTTCCATCCTTATGTTCTTATCCTGTTCTCCATACATAAAAATATTTCCTTATAAGAATGTAAAATGCAAAATGTGTCACTTCCTGATCTGTTTCACCTGTCTTTGTGTTTGTCTCCTACCCCCCCACCACCAGATGTCTCCCATCTCCCTTCATTATCCCCTGTGTATTTATACCTGTGTTCTCTGTTTTTCTGTTGCAAGTTCATTTTGTTCATCAGTGGTTTTCCCCTTGCATCTGTCTTTTCTACATTTCCTGTTTTCTAGTTTTCCCGGTTTTGACCATTCTGCCTGCCCTGACCCTGCTTGCCGTCCTGTACCTTTTGGACTCTGATCTGGATTACCAACCTCTGCCTGCCCTTGACTTGTCATTTTTACCTGCCCCCTGTTCTAGTAATACATTTTTGTTACTTCGACACTGTCTGCATCTGCGTCTTCCCTAAAACGTGATAACATGTGTGTTATTGAGCCAGCAATGATGGGCGCTGCAGCAGACCCGGATCCATTTCGCCAACCCCTGTGGATTTTGTGCTGTCAAAGCGTCCCTTGTTCTCCATCACCTTGCACTTTCACCACCCTGTGAAGTTCATCCTAACTTATTTAATCTGTAACCTAGTACACTGCATGGTTTCCTGAGTCGTAGTTGACACAACATGTCATTGCGTGACTCCAAGTTAACTTTATTTTGATTATTATTACATCGATATTTGCGTATAAAAGCATTTCGACCGACATTTCTCCCATCGTTCAGGATCCCACCTTGACTAGCACGTTTAGTTTTGTCGACGTTTGGAAAGTTTCACCGACAAAACTTTCTCTTTCCATCAGGCCCTGTTGTGACATGTATTCACATAAAAGGTTAGATGGAAACCTGGCTAGAGGTAATGTTTGTTGTTTCAGCCAGAGTGTGTTGACCTGTGTTTCAGTGTGTGTATTCTGTCTGTTTGCTCAGCTCTAACTACATACGTCCTGCTACCCCGATTGATCCCCTTTATTCAACATCCACCTAGGGAACGATGCATCTCTCTTGATTTCCTAAACAGAATGCAGACATAAAACACAGACACAGAACAGCATCTAAGCCACTCAGTTCCATTACACATCAAGAGGCAAAAGCGAGTTAAAGCTACACTGCTTGCAGCTTTCAAGTTATAATCATAGAGGTACACAGTACACCGACTTGAGAGATTGAGAGATTGCTTACACCACTACCAACAATTTTATTTGTATTATTCTACATCTCTAGTTTTCAGTTTAGGCTTTTAACGCCAGATGTTTGTGAAATCCATGCCGATTTCTCAATGGTACGCTTGTTCATATTGCGACAAAATAACCGCATTCACCGAGCCATTCCCAATTTCTGCGTAGTTCCTTTTTTTTGTCATGGAAACGGATAGTAATCAGAGGAGATAATAGAGCATAGGGAACGTTGTTCGGAGCGCGCTGCGGGAAGAGGATGCTGGGAATAAGAGACAGGAAACAAATGGAAAATTGAGATGATTTCAACTGCGGGCTCCCCTCTAGGTTTGGAAATTTTGGTTGAACTCAGAAAGTGTTTGAATCTCTTAGCAAACACTGGAATAAGTGGAGTGGAGTGGATTGAAGTGGAATGGACCCTTCCTCTTTCCTTTTCTGACTTCCCTTTTCTCTCTCTCTCTCTCTCTCTCTCTCTCTCTCTCTCTCTCTCTCTCTCTCTCTCTCTCTCAATGTGATTTGTTGATCTTGAACAGGGAAATGTGCATCTACAGAATGAGAGAAACCAGTTAGGTTACCGTCAGGATGTTATTGAGAAGGGGTTGTTTTGTGTCCCATTTCCCTTCAACTCTTCCCCTCGGATGTGGTGAAAATGTATGTTTATTTCAGTACAGTTAGTAGTAAGTCTTTAGAAATCTATGAATAGGCTGCTCTGATGAAGGGACTGCAGGGTGATCCTCAATGAGTGCATTCTTCACAACAGTATCTACAGGACCGTATGCACACTCATTGCAAAATGAATGTGAAATATTTCCCCCTAAATAATAGTTTGATTCTGCTTGTGGTGTGTGTGCACGCACGCACGCGTGTGTGTGTGTGTGTGTGTGTGTGTGTGTGTGTGTGTGTGTGTGTGTGTGTGTGTGTGTGTGTGTGTGTGTGTGTGTGTGTGTGTGTGTGTGTGTGTGTGTGTGTGTGTGTGTGTGTGTGTGTGTCTGTATATGTTTATGTACCTGTGTATTATTTATATTTACCCCTGCCTGGTTCAGTCTACAGAATATTAGAGTTCAGATATCAAATGTTGAAAACACTCATTTAACCCATTTCTGCAGTTTACTCAGAGCATCAGCCCATACACTTTAATCAGCTTCCAAAAACCTGCTTTCAGTTGGACAACACACTGGCTGGGGGATTTGATTCCCAGATAGAAAACAAAAAGAGAAAGAGAGAAAGCTAGGGAGAGAGAAAGAGAGAGAGAGAGAGAGAGTGAGTGCGCGTGTGTGTGTGTGTGCGCGTGTGTGTGTGTGTGTGTGTGTGTGTGTGTGTGTGTGTGTGTGTGTGTGTGTGTGTGTGTGTGTGTGTGTGTGTGTGTGTGTGTGTGTGTGTGTGTGTGGGAGGGAGGGAGGGAGGGGAAGGCAAAAACAACTCTGTCTCTCTCTCTCTCTCTCTCTCTCTCGCTCTGTCTCTCTCTCTGTTTCTCTGTCTCTGTCTCTCTCTGTCTTCTCTCTGTGCCTCTCTCTCTCTATGTCTCTCTCTTTCTCTCTCTCTCTCTCTCTCTCTCTCTCTCTCACTCTGTCTCTCTCTCTCACTCTCTGTCTCTCTCACTCTCTCTCTCTCTCTCTCTCTCTCTCTCTCTCTGTCTTTCTCTCCGTGTCTCTCTCTCTCTCTGTCTCTCTCTGTCTCTCTTTCTCCCCTCATGACAGAAGGGAGGTGACAGAGAGACAGCCAACTGGGCCTGATAACAAGCCCTTCATACCTGACAGCCGAGGAACCGTTCAGATATCAGCTGAGAGGTATCAAGATGTGTTGCTCTCTCAAGTTTGTCATTGTCTTAGATTTGGAGCTTGATGCTCAGAGGAGAGCAATGGAGGAAAAATAAAAAAGAGAGGGAAGGGGAGAGGGAAGAAGAGAGAGAGGGATGGATAGAGAGGGAGGAAGAGAGAGAGATGGATAGAGAGGGAAGAAGAGAGAGAGGGACAGTCAGACTAAACAAAGCACTTCTCTGCTGTATTGCCGAGGCAGCATTTCAGGGAATCAAGAGACGATCCATCCGCAAGTTGGAAACCAAAACAAACAAAAAATTCATAAAATTAAAGTCTGCTCTCCATTTAAGGGAAGCAAAATACTCTACTCCCTCTACTCCCCTCAGCTTGTGGGTGGCAACGTGGGCTAGTAGGGGGTAACTATTGTATTCAGACATCAAATAAAATCTGAAACTGGAATCTATTACTCATTGACTCTTTGGGGGAAAGAGAGGAATTATTATCATTAATATTATTATTATTATTATTATAAGAAGGCGATCCAGAGAGAGGGAGAGAGACAAAGCGAGAGGGAGAAAGAGAGAAAGAGAGAGAGAGAGAGGCAGAAAGAGAGAGAGACAGAAAGAGAGAGACAGAAATAGAGAGACAGAAAGAAGGAGAGAAACAGAAAGAGAGAGAGAGAGAGAGAGAAAGATAGAGAGATACAGAGAGAGGGGGAGAGAGACAAAGAGAGAGAGGGAGAGAGACAAAGAGAGAGGGAGAGAGAGACAGAGAGAGAGGGAGAAAGATAGAGAGATACAAAGAGAGAGGGAGAGAGACAAAGAGAGAGGGGGGAGAGAGAGAGAGAGAGAGAGCGAGAGAGACAGAGAGACAGAGAGAGGGAGAGAGAGAGAGACAGAGAGAGGGAGAGAGAGAGAGAGACAAAGAGAGAGACAGAGAGACAGAGAGAGGGAGAGAGAGACAAAGAGAGAGCGAGAGAAACAGAGAGAGGAAGAGAGACAGAGAGAGACAAAGAGAGAGACAGAGAGACGAAGAGAGGGAGCGAGAGAGACAAAGAGAGGGAGAGAGAGACAAAGAGAGAGGGAGAGAGAGACAAAGAGAGAGCGAATGAATAGAAATAATGGATGGGATCCCCATGACAACAGGCATCTCCATCCATTTGTCATCCATTCCATAGGATATGATTATTTTTATTGCGTTACGAATTCTATTGACCTTTGATTTACAGGCTCCAAATGTAGAAATATTGATTCATGGACAACACAGTGCACTAGAAGCATTGACAGGACATTGAACATAGGAATAGTCTCTAGCAGTTACAAGACAGAATAAATGTGTTGTGCTAACGTTTAATAGTTAAAAAGCATTTCAGTGCCAAAGTGTATGAGCTGCTATCACACCGAACGTCGGTTCATTCTCCGGTTACCGTAGACATCCGTTCTCATTTTCAAAGACCAGACTATTATCTAACACTAAATTTGTGTACACACAGAACTGGCTTTGAAGATGTTGAACAAGCACTGAGAAGAAATGAGTACTTCTGAATCGCTTGGTATTCTTGCTTAGTAATGGCACAAGAGATCTGGGAGACGTTGCTTCTTGAAAAGACACATTTAGAGAGGATTAATGTGCCTGGACAGGCAGTCCTTTGATGTCTAATGATCCTCTGGTCTCCAGTGATGTTCCTCCATGTGGGCGGTGGATGAAAAGGCTAGTTGTGGCCAGAGCTCGGATGCTTTCCCCTTTCCCTCAACCAACCCTCCCTCCCTCCTCCATCCACCCCTTCATCCCTCAAACGCCCCATCCATCAACCCTTACGTCTCCACGTCTACTGTGGATCTAGGGAGCTACCTATCACTGTATCTACCCTGAGTGCTCTCTTCTCTTCCCTTTCTTGGGTCTCCCTCCCATCTGGACTCCTCTTCTCTTTCTCCTCCTCATCCTGGGTCTCCCTCCATCCTTCACACCTCTTCTCTTCTCTTCCTCCTCTTGGATCTCCCTCCCTCCATCCTCTACACAACTTCTTGTCCCCTCCTCCTCATGGGTCTCCGTCTATCCTCCATGCCTCTTCTCTTCCCCTCCTTCTCTTGGGTCTCCCTCCATCCTCCATTCCTGAACCCCTCCTCCCTCTAGAATGGTCTATCTCTCCATCTTCCCAACCACGTCTTGATCTCCATAAATACTTAACTCTTATTAAAGACATTTTACATTTTAATGCCTCACTCTCTCACTACAGTAAAATATGTTGCTCTCTCCCTCCTTTACTCACTCTCCCTTTCACCTATATCCCTCCCTCCCTCCCTCCCTCCCTCCCTCCCTCCCTCCCTCCCTCCCTCCCTCCCTCCCTCCCTCCCTCCCTCCCTCCCTCCCTCCCTCCCTCCCTCCCTCCCTCCCTCCTCTCCCTCTCTCACCTCCCTCCCTGCCTCCCTCCCTCCCTCACCTCTATCTCTCCCTCACTCTCTCCTCTTCCCTGGTTTTAAATCAAATATCCTGGGAATTTCCGTCGTTCAATTAGCCATCCGGGTCACGTGTGCTTCTTCTTCTTCCTTCGCTCTCTCTCTCTCGCTTGATCCCCCTCTCCATCTCTCTCCTGGGATGAAGACGCTTCTAATCCATCAATTAAGGATATCAGTGCATCACCTCTCTCCCCCATCAGAGTCCATGCCGTCACAGGACTCAGAGTATAACCCAGCTCCCAGCCCTCTGTTGATATCAAGCTCCATCAGATCGTCTCACTCTCCTCCACTCAACTCCAACTTAGCACACTCTAAAATACTGTACCATGATGAAAACAAGCTCCATCAGATCGTCTCACTCTCCTCCACTCAACTCCAACTTAGCACACTCTAAAATACTGTACCATGATGAAAACAAGCTCCATCAGATCGTCTCACTCTCCTCCACTCAACTCCAACTTAGCACACTCTAAAATACTGTACCATGATGAAAACAAGCTCCATCAGATCGTCTCACTCTCCTCCACTCAACTCCAACTTAGCACACTCTAAAATACTGTACCATGATGAAAACAAGCTCCATCAGATCGTCTCACTCTCCTCCACTCAACTCCAACTTAGCACACTCTAAAATACTGTACCATGATGAAAACAAGCTCCATCAGATCGTCTCACTCTCCTCCACTCAACTCCAACTTAGCACACTCTAAAATACTGTACCATGATGAAAACAAGCTCCATCAGATCGTCTCACTCTAAAATACTGTACCATGATGAAAACAAGCTCCATCAGATCGTCTCACTCTAAAATACTGTACCATGATGAAAACAAGGGAGGAAGGATTCCTTAGGGAACAGCAATGCATCGTCAAAACAACTGAAAGAGAGACTGAAAGAGAGAGAGAGACTGAAAGAGAGAGAGAGAGAGGCAGAGAGTAAGAGAGAGAGACAGAAATAGAAAGAGAGACAGAAAGAGAGAGAGAGAGAGACAGAAAGAGAGAGAGGCAGAAAGAGAGAGAGAGGCAGAAAGAGAGAGAGACAAAGAGTGAGTCAGAAAGAGAGAGAGAGGCAGAGAGAGAGAGAGGCAGAAAGAGAGAGACAGAAAGGCGAGAAACAGAAAGAGAGAGAGAGAGAGAGAGAGAGAGAGAGAGAGAGAGAGAGAAAGGGAGAGACAAAAAGAGAGAGAGGCAGAAAGAGAGAGAGACAGAAAGAGAGAGGCAGAAAGAGAGAGAGACAAAGAGAGAGTCAGAAAGAGAGAGAGAGGCAGAAAGAGAGAGAGAGGCAGAAAGAGAGAGACAGAAAGGCGAGAAACAGAAAGAGAGAGAGAGAAAGAGAGAGAGAGAGAGAGAGAGAGAGAGAGAGAGAAAGGGAGAGACAAAAAGAGAGAGAGGCACAAAGAGAGAGAGACAGAAAGAGAGAGACAGAAAGAGAGAGGCAGAAAGATAGAGAGGGGCAGACAAAGAGAAAGGAGTAGAAAGAGAGAGGGAGAGGGCAAAAAAGTGTCCTAAAAGCAACAGTGATTTTTTTCAACCAAGAAGAGAGGGAGAGACAGAAGGAGAGAGAAGCAGAAAGAAAGAGAGAGGCACAAAGAGAGAGAAAGAGAGAGACAGAAAGAGAGAGACACAAAGATAGAGAGAGACAGAGAGAGAGATGCAGAAAGGGAGAGAGACTGAAAGAGAGAGATAGGCAGAAAAAGAGAGAGAGAGACAAAGAAAGAGAGAGAGGGGCACGAAAAGAGAGAGGCAGAAAGAGAAAGAGGCAGAGAAAGATAGAGAGAGGCAGAGAAAGATAAATAGAGGCAGAGAAAGATAGAGAGATCCAGAGAAAGAGAGAGGCAGGAAGAGAGAGAGGCAGAAAGAGAGAGAGAGGCAGAGAAAGAGAGAGAGGCAGAGAAAGAGAGAGAGGCAGAGAAAGATTGAGAGAGGCAGAGAAAGATTGAGAGAGACAGAGAAAGATAGAGAGAGGCAGAGAAAGATAGAGGCAGAGAAAGATAGAGAGATCCAGAGAAAGAGAGAGAGAGATCCAGAGAAAGAGAGGCAGAAAGACAGAAAGCAGAGAAAGATAGGGAGAGACAGAAAGAGAGAGACAGAAAGACAGAGAGTAGCAGAAAGAGGGAGAGGCAGAAAGAGAAAGATTCAAAAATAGAGAGAGAGGCAGAAAGAGAGAGAGAGAGGGTCAGAAAGAGAGAGAGACAGACAGACAGAGACAGAGGAGCAAAAAGAGAGAGAGAGAGGCAGAAGGAGAGAGAGAGAGGCAGAAAGAGAGAGAGGGGCAGAAAGAGAGACAGAGACAGAGAGAGAGAGAGAGACAGAAAGAGAGAGACAGAGAGAGATGCAGAAAAAGGGAGAGGCAAAAAAGAGTGACCTAAAAGCAACAGCAATTATACTTCCACCAAAAAGAGAGGGAGACTGAAGGAGAGAGATGCAGAAAGAGAGAGAGAGAGAGGCACATAGAGAGAGAAAGAGAGAGAGACAGAAAGATCGATTGAGAGGCAGAAAAAGAGAGACATAAAGAGAGAAAGAGAAAGAAAGAGATAGAGGCAGAAAGGGAGAGAGAGACTGAAAGAGAGAAAGAGAGGCAGAAAAAGATAGAGACAGAAAGAAAGAGAGGCAGAAAGAGAGAGAGAGGCAGAGCGAGGCAGAAAGAGAGAGAGAGGCAGAGAGAGAGGCAGAAAGAGAGAGAGAGGCAGAAAGAGTGAGAGGTATAAAGACAGAGAAGCAGAGAAAGAGAGACTAGAATCTGAAGTCGAATGTCTACTGTTTGCTGATGATCTGGTGCTTCTGTCACCAACCAAGGAGTACGTACAGCAGCACCTAGATCTTCTGCACAGATTCTGTCAGACCTGGGCCCTGACAGTAAATCTCAGTAAGACCAAAATAATGGTGTTCCAAAAAAGGTCCAGTTGCCAGGACCACAAATACAAATTCCATCTAGACACCGTTGCCCTAGAGCACACAAAAAAAACGATACATACCTCGGCCTAAACATCAGCGCCACAGGTAACTTCCACAAAGCTGTGAACGATCTGAGAGACAAGGTAAGAAGGGCCTTCTACGCCATCAAAAGGAAGATAAAATTCAACATACCAATTAGGATCTGGCTAAAAATACTTGAATCAGTCATAGAACCCATTGCCCTTTATGGTTGCAGTGTCCGCTCACCAACCAAGAATTCACAAAATGGGACAAACACCAAATTGAGACTCTGTATGCAGAATTCTGCAAAAATATCCCCCGTGTACAACGTAGAACACCAAATAATGCATGTAGAGCAGAATTAGGCCGATACCCGCTGATTATCAAAATCCAGAAAAGAACTCTACAACCACCTAAAAGGAAGCGATTCCCAAACCTTCCATAACAAAGCCATCACCTACAGAGAGATGAACCTGGAGAAGAGTCCCCTAAGCAAGCTGGTCCTGGGGCTCTGTTCACAAACACACCCCACATAGCCCCAGGACAGCAACACAATTATACCCAACCAAATCATGAGAAAACAAAAAGATAATTACTTGACACATTGGAAAGAATTAACAAAAAAACAGCAAACTAAAATGTTATTTGGCCCTAAACAGAGAGTACACAGTGGCATAATACCTGATCACTGTGACTGTCCCAAAATTAGGGAAAGATTTGACTATGTACAGACTCAGTGAGCATAGCATTGCTATTGAGAAAGGCCGCCGTAGGCAGACCTGACTCTCAAGAGAAGACAGGCTATGTATACACTGCCCACAAAATGAGGTGGAAACTGAGCTGCACTTCCTAACCTCCTGCCAAATGTATGACCATATTAGAGACACATATTTCCCTCAGATTACACAGATCCGCAAAGAATTCGAAAACAAACCCAATTTTGATAAACTCCCATATCTACTAGGTGAAATACCACAGTGTGGCATCACAGCAGCAAGATTTGTGACCTGTTGCCACAAGAAAAGGGCAACCAGTGAAGAACAAACACCATCGTAAATACAACCCATTTTTATGCTTATTTATTTTCCCTTGTGTACTTTAACCCTTTGTACATCGTTACAACACTACATATATACATAATATGATATTTGTAATGTCTTTATTCTTTTGAAACTTCTGTATGTGTAATGTTTACTTTTAATTTGTATTGTTTATTTCACTTTTGTATATTATCTACCTCACTTGCTTTGGCAATGTTAACACATGTTTCCCATGCCAATAAAGCCCCTTGAATTGAATTAAATTGAGAGAATGGCAGAAAGAGGGAGTGAAGCAGAAAGAGAAAGAGGGAGAGAAAAGAGGGAGAGACAGAAAGAGAGAGACAAAAAGACAGAGAGTAGCAGAAAGAGGGAGAGGCTGAAAGAGAGAGGCAGAAAGAGAGAGGCAGAAAGAGAGAGAGGTAGAAAGAGAGAGAGGCAGAAAGAGAGAGAGAGACAGAGAGAGAGGCAGAAAGAGAGAGGCAGAAAGAGCGATAGATGTAGAATGACAAAGAAGCAGAGAAAGAGAGAGAGAGAGGCAGAGAAAAAGAGGGAGAGAGAAAGAGAGAGACAAAAAGAGAGAGACAAAAATACAGAGTAGCAGAAAAAGGGAGAGGCTGAAAGAGAGAGAGACAGAAAGAGAGAGAGAGGCAGAAAGAGAGACAGAAAGAGAGAGAGGCAGAAAGAGAGAGAGAGGCAGAAAGAGAGACAGAAAGAGAGAGAGGCAGAAAGAGAGAGAAAGAGAGAGAGAGAGGCAGAAAGATAGAGGGAGAAAGAGAGAGAGGCAGAAAGAGAGAGAGAGGCAGAAAGAGAGAGAGAGGCAGAAAGAGAGAGAGGCAGAAAGATAGAGGCAGAAAGAGAGCGAGGCAGAAAGAGAGTGAGTGAGAGGCAGAAAGAGAGAGAGGCAGAAAGAGAGAGAGGCAGAAAGATAGAGCAGAAAGAGAGAGAGAGGAGCAGAAAGAGAGAGAGGCAGAAAGATAGATGCAGAAAGAGAGAGAGGCAGAAAGAGAGAGGCAGAAAGAGAGAGGCAGAAAGAGAGAGAGAGGAGCAGAAAGAAAGAGAGAGGAGCAGAAAGAGAGAGAGGCAGAAAGATAGATGCAGAAAGAGAGAGAGAGGAGCAGAAAGAGAGAAAGAGGCTAAAAAGAGTGTCCTAAAAGCAACAGTGGTTATTTTTCCACCAAGAAAGTCATTTGGTAGAACAACACAGAGTAGAGCAAGGCGGAGGAGAGGAGAGACGTGATCACCTTTAAAGACAACAAAAAGAGAAGAAGAGGCTGGCTAATGCTGTGCAATATCTCTCAGTCACATGTCACGCTCTCATGTGTGTCTCTCAGATAAAAGAGTGTCTCCGGGCAGAATAAACAGGAAACAGCATCCATTGGTGGAAGAAAAGTAGAAAAACAACTAACTTTAGAAATACTATTCTCTGCACAGAACTAAGGTGACCTTTTTGTTGTGATGTAAAACATGCTGCGGTTTGAATTATTTTATTTTTTTCACAGATCTGTGCTATTTTGCAACGCTAATGTTGAGGCAAATAGACCAAGTACTATGTGTCTTTCTGAGGTTATGCTGCTGAGTTTCTGTAAAAAAAAAAAAAGAAGACTTGTACTTGAGTGCTATTTCGAGAGCGCTTGGTTTGGAGAACATGTGAAGTCGGCATAATTGCGAACCATCGCCGAATGTTTAATGTTTAACATCCCTGCTGATTGTAGAATTACACACTGCATTTAATGAGGTCTCGTTTACCAGTGAATGCATTAAAATGCTTTTGATTCAAATGAAAGTTACCCTCTGTATGTATGTGTTCAGTGCTACTGCTAAAGTTGCATTGGTGTAACAAAATGTTTAGAGGCGAATAGCACTCTCATTTAAATATGTTTAGTTCAGCCTTTTGATCGCTGCACTTTGAAGTCTCAGAAGAGACACGTAGAGGAGTGTGGAGGGATAAAGAAATCGAACTTATCTCGCCAAATAAAGGGAAGAAGTATGTGGACATGAATGATTCAACTGGTGTTGTACTAGTACATCTTAGTGGTTACACTGTAAACCCCAATGTGCTGTCATTACTCAAAACCTTTTCGGAAACAGTTACTTAAAGTGATTTTGTAGTGGTTACTCAAACCGATAGTCACTGTGACCCTGTAAGGGGTCCAGATTTAAGTGGTATAAGCTTTAAAATGTTGCGTAACACCACCACTAAACCACTCATCCAATATAATTTCCCAGTGTGCCTTGCCTTTGAGTGAATTGTAGATATATGAGATATTTCTGTATTTCATTTTAAATAAATTAGCAAAAAATTGTAAAACGTCAAATATCAGCAAAATTCAAAAAGCTTTCCCCAAATTCCCAGATTTTCTAAAAATCCCTGTTGGAGGATTTTAGGGAATCTTCCAAATGGGATGGAGCATATTACATCATTTTGTAACCCTACCTGTAAGTCACAGTATGCTGGCTTTCAACGTGGTGTGTAATTACTATTGCAATTCAGCCAGAGTTAGACTATCCAACAGTTAACATATGTATTCACCTGTAACCTGCATTCATAATGACTGCCAGTGAACAACGTGAGGAGACCACCAAAGCCATTTAAACTGGAACAACCATTTCAGTAACGGGTGCAAAAAAAAAAATGTGTTTCGAAAAATGTATGTTATTTATCCTGATGTAGCATTGGATCAATGAATCACTCAATGTACATGCAAAAACACACATATAAAAAAACAATTCCAAAACAATATACTGTACCTGCAATAGAGCATGCTGGGAAAACATTTCATTTGATATCCTAATTTAAAAAAATTATGTGACTTCTCATTTAGTTTTGATTCAGTACCACATAAACATTCAAAGTAAAAAGTTCCACTTTGAGTTCAACGTACTAGAAGTATTTGATTTTAATTATTTGATTTGATTTGAGTCAAAAATGCTTTTGGTTTTACATTGTAGAATATACCTCCTCATCCACCCACCATTGTTTTAAACACATACGCTTTTCCCATCGAACAAAACACAACACCGCTCTCCCCTCCCATTGAGAGACCATCAATATATCACGGCTAGCCCTGGCTTAGGTGAGCATGCCAGCCAGCAGCCCGACTGTGCACTGATTGAAAGGGAAGGGGCTAAACTGATTATAAATGAAGATCCTACACTGATTGAAAACAAAGGGGCTACAGTGAATGTAAAAGAAGGGGCTCCACACTGATTATAAAGGAAGGCGATACACTGGTTGTTCAAATGCCTTTTTCGTTGATGTGGGCTCCTCCATTTTACATGTTTAAGCAGCTAGCATCTGTGTGAGTTCTTCTCAGCATTCTCCTGTGTCACTCAGCTGACTCATTACACGATGGCACCAATGTTTCATGCACTACTTTTGACAAGGGAGCCAAAGGGATCTGGTAAGAAGTAGTGCACGATATTAGGAGTAGTGTGCCATTTGGAATACAACCCACAGTAGCGGAAACAACGCTTATAGCCTCAAATATCACATGTCAGCTGAAATAAAATGACACAGACAAGACATTTAACACACAAAAAAGGAAATAAATATTGAATTCATTAAAATCCAGACTCGACTACGGGGACAGATTACGTTAATGAAATGTGGGGGAGAAGGCTGAAGCGGGAGAGAGAGGGAGACACCTATCACTCAGCAGCTGGGTGACAATATGGCTCCTTTAGGTGATCCAGACCCCTAGAGAAGAGAGAAAGAGAGAGGGAGAGAGGGAGAGAGGGGGAGAGAGAGAAAGAGAGAGAGAGAGGGAGAGAGAGAACGAGAGAGAGAGGGAGAGAGAGGGGGAGAGAAAGAGAGGGAGAGAGAGAAAGAGGGGGAGCGGGAGCGGGAGAAGAGAGAAAGAGAGAGGGAGAGAGAGAGAGAGGGGGGAGAGGAATAGAGAGGGGGAGAAAGAGAAAGAGAGAGAGAGAGAGAGAGAGAGAGAGGGGGAACGGGAGGGGGAGGAGAGAGGGAGAGAGCGGGAGGGGGATGAGAGAGAGAGAGAGAGGGAGAGAGCGGGAGGGGTGAGAAAAGAGAGGGAGAGAGCGGGAGGGGGGAGAAGAGAGAGAGAGATAGAGAGCGGGAGGGGGGAGAAGAGAGAGAGAGAGAGAGAGAGAGGGGGAGAGAGCGGGAGGGGTGAGAAGAGAGAGGGAGAGAGCGGGAGGGGGGAGAAGAGAGAAGAGAGAGAGAGATGCTCAACATGAGCTCCTGATGTATTTCATTTTTCACATTTTTTTTTAATGAGATAAACACTCGAATCGAAAAAGAATTCCAGACAAGAAGTGATGAACAACAACTCTATTCAATCAGAATAGAAAAGAAAGTAACTTTGCGCCTCAAGTTAAGAAGTTTTGACTCTAGCTAGCTAGCTACACAACAAAACCCTAGCCAGCAGACTAACAAGCTAGCCAGAAAAAAACAAGCTAGAACAAACCTAGCAGGGGGAGTTAATACAACTACATCAAACGACCAAACTGAGTGAGTAAACCAAAAAGGAGCACGGACTAACTTTAAACATATCTTTGTCACTCTTTTTGCTGGTTTCTGAACTAAATTAGCGCTAGCTAGCAACAGCAGCAGACAAACAAAGCGGTTGCTATGGCAACGGTGCAGCAGAACAGAGCAGCAGCAGTAGCAGAGCCCACAGGCACCATGTCCCCACTCCCGCTCAGCGCTATATCCATTCTCTAGCCTCCAGAGGCCAAAGATGACACAACGAGGAAAGCTTTTAAACAGACAATACTAAAGGGGAGGCCAGAAACCCTTTCCGCAGACCTCTACAAAAACAGTGATGATGTGAGTAATCTCATCTTTCTCACTGACTAGCCAAATGCTTGGCGCTCAGCAGTCTGCTCTCACTACCATCCATAAAGACAGAGGGAATCTGTAATGGGTGAAAGCTGAAAATCAAAGAGACAGACGACCCTGACAGCACCATGATAACAATCAACCTCTACAAGACTGGGACTGTCATGGGGCCAGGTAACAGACTGGGACTGTCATGGTGCCAGGTAACATTAGGCTGTTTGAAACAGACTGGGACTGTCATGGTGCCAGGTAACAGACTGGGACTGTCATGGTGCCAGGTGACATCAGGCTGTTTGAAACAGACTGGGACTGTCATGGTGCCAGGTAACATCAGGCTGTTTGAAACAGACTGGGACTGTCATGGTGCCAGGTAACAGACTGGGACTGTCATGGTGCCAGGTAACAGACTGGGACTGTCATGGTGCCAGGTAACATTAGGCTGTTTGAAACAGACTGGGACTGTCATGGTGCCAGGTAACAGACTGGGACTGTCATGGTGCCAGGTAACAGACTGGGACTGTCATGGTGCCAGGTAACATTAGGCTGTTTGAAACAGACTGGGACTGTCATGGTGCCAGGTAACAGATTGGGACTGTCATGGTGCCAGGTAACAGACTGGGACTGTCATGGTGCCAGGTAACATTAGGCTGTTTGAAACAGACTGGGACTGTCATGGTGCCAGGTAAGAGTAGCGACCCTTCAGTGCAGAGCAGGCTCAGGCCCTCCTCACCACCATGGCTGCCATGAGGGATGAGATCACCAGAGTGGAGTGGGAGGTGGTCCTGCTGAGGGAGAGCAAACAGCATCCAGACATCTACACCATAGAGGAGCTCCTAACCAAGGTGTTAACATCAACCAGACCTTAGAGGAGCTCCTAACCAAGGTGTTAACATCAACCAGACCTTAGAGGAGCTCCTAACCAAGGTGTTAACATCAACCAGACCTTAGAGGAGTTCCTAACCAAGGTGTAAACATCAACCACTCCTTAGAGGAGCTCCAAACCAAGGTGTTAACATCAACCAGACCTTGGAGGAGCTCCTAACCAAGGTGTTAACATCAACCACTCCTTAGAGGAGCTCCTAACCAAGGAGTTAACATCAACCACACCTTAGAGGAGCTCCTAACCAAGGAGTTAACATCAACCACACCTTAGAGGAGCTCCTAACCAAGGAGTTAACATCAACCAGACCTTGGAGGAGCTCCTAACCAAGGAGTTAACATCAACCAGACCTTGGAGGAGCTCCTAACCAAGGTGTAAACATCAACCAGACCTTAGAGGAGCTCCTAACCAAGGTGTTATCATCAACCAGACCTTAGAGGAGCTCCTAACCAAGGTGTTAACAGCAACCAGACCTTAGAGGAGCTCCTAACCAAGGTGTTATCATCAACCAGACCTTAGAGGAGCTCCTAACCAAGGTGTTAACAGCAACCAGACCTTAGAGGAGCTCCTAACCAAGGTGTTATCATCAACCAGACCTTAGAGGAGCTCCTAACCAAGGAGTTAACATCAACCAGACCTTAGAGGAGCTCCTAACCAAGGTGTTATCATCAACCAGACCTTAGAGGAGCTCCTAACCAAGGTGTTATCATCAACCAGACCTTAGAGGAGCTCCTAACCAAGGTGTTAACATCAACCAGACCTTAGAGGAGCTCCTAACCAAGGTGTTAACATCAACCAGACCTTAGAGGAGCTCCTAACCAAGGTGTTATCATCAACCAGACCTTAGAGGAGCTCCTAACCAAGGTGTTAACATCAACCAGACCTTAGAGGAGCTCCTAACCAAGGTGTTAACATCAACCACTCCTTAGAGGAGCTCCTAACCAAGGTGTTAACAGCAACCAGACCTTGGAGGAGCTCCTAACCAAGGTGTAAACATCAACCAGACATCTACACCTTAGAGGAGCTCCTAACCAAGGAGTTAACATCAACCAGACCTTGGAGGAGCTCCTAACCAAGGAGTTAACATCAACCAGACCTTGGAGGAGCTCCTAACCAAGGTGTTAACATCAACCAGACCTTAGAGGAGCTCCTAACCAAGGTGTTAACATCAACCAGACCTTAGAGGAGCTCCTAACCAAGGTGTTAACATCAACCACACCTTAGAGGAGCGCCTAACCAAGGTGCGGACAGAACAGGACAGCAGCCTTGCAACACAGCTGAAAGAGGTTCAGCAAGTGAGAGACGGACTCAAGAGAGAGCTGGATGATCTAACAAAGGAGGTGAGAGAGCTCCAAAAAGACAGGCAGAACAGTAATAACAACCTGACCTCACTAAGAGAGGAGCTGCAGGAGAGAAAGAGAACAGAGGACAGGCTGCAGGAGAGAAAGAGAACAGAGGACAGGCTGCAGGAGAGAAAGAGAACAGAGGACAGGCTGCAGGAGAGAAAGAGAACAGAGGACAGGCTGCAGGAGAGAAAGAGAACAGAGGACAGGCTGCAGGAGAGAAAGAGAACAGAGGACAGGCTGCAGGAGAGAAAGAGAACAGAGGACAGGCTGCAGGAGAGAAAGAGAACAGAGGACAGGCTGCAGGAGAGAAAGAGAACAGAGGACAGGCTGCAGGAGAGAAAGAGAACAGAGGACAGGCTGCAGGAGAGAAAGAGAACAGAGGACAGGCTGCAGGAGAGAAAGAGAACAGAGGACAGGCTGCAGGAGAGAAAGAGAACAGAGGACAGGCTGCAGGAGAGAAAGAGAACAGAGGACAGGCTGCAGGAGAGAAAGAGAACAGAGGACAGGCTGCAGGAGAGAAAGAGAACAGAGGACAGGCTGCAGGAGAGAAAGAGAACAGAGGACAGGCTGCAGGAGAGAAAGAGAACAGAGGACAGGCTGCAGGAGAGAAAGAGAACAGAGGACAGGCTGCAGGAGAGAAAGAGAACAGAGGACAGGCTGCAGGAGAGAAAGAGAACAGAGGACAGGCTGCAGGAGAGAAAGAGAACAGAGGACAGGCAGCAGGAGAGAAAGAGAACAGAGGACAGGCTGCAGGAGAGAAAGAGAACAGAGGACAGGCTGCAGGAGAGAAAGAGAACAGAGGACAGGCTGCAGGAGAGAAAGAGAACAGAGGACAGGCTGCAGGAGAGAAAGAGAACAGAGGACAGGCTGCAGGAGAGAAAGAGAACAGAGGACAGGCTGCAGGAGAGAAAGAGAACAGAGGACAGGCTGCAGGAGAGAAAGAGAACAGAGGACAGGCTGCAGGAGAGAAAGAGAACAGAGGACAGGCTGCAGGAGAGAAAGAGAACAGAGGACAGGCTGCAGGAGAGAAAGAGAACAGAGGACAGGCTGCAGGAGAGAAAGAGAACAGAGGACAGGCTGCAGGAGAGAAAGAGAACAGAGGACAGGCAGCAGGAGCAGCTAGATCACCACTCTATGACCTGTCCTCACACAGCAGAGGAGCCCAGCTCAACCAGCCAGACCCCAGCTCCAACACCCACCAGCCCCCCCTCTGCCCCCTCCAGTCCAGAAGAAACACTGGCTGACATCGTCCTGTTGATGGACTCAAATGGGAAGTTTGTTCAGGAGAAGAAACTTTTCCCTAGACACAAAAGGAGAAAGGTGTGGTGCCCAACAACGCAGAGTGCCATGGAGCTGCTTGATCAGGCCCATCTCTGGTCGCCAAGCCACATAATCATACATACCGGAAGCAATGACCTGCGTGCTCAGCAGGAGAGGGTGGCGACTTCACTACGGGGAGTGATTGAGAAGGCCTCCGCAATCTTCCCCAACTCAAGGATTGTGGTGTCAACACCTCTCCCGGGACTGTGCCCTGCGACCCAATGTACACCTGGCCCACCATCCCACCCTCCATCTGGACTGTCTCTATGACCATGTTCACCTGTACAGGGAGACAGTCCCCATCCTTGCCAAGACTCTCAAGGACGTTGCTTTAAACCGCAGCCCGACCTCTCCACCCAGGAACAGCGGAGCAATCTCCACCCCACCGAGATCACCAAGACAACACCCCGGACCAGCACCCTGGACCCCCCCAACCACGACCACAGCACCACCAACCTCAATGCCCACCACAGCCAGCGCAGCACAGACCACCCCAGCCCAGCTTCAGAGCCACCCAGACGAGGCCTCCCACCCCCCTGGAGGAGCCACAGCCCAGCAGACAGAGCTACACACAGGCTGTGAGAGGAGCAACTGGCCCAGCCCCCACCAACCAAATGAATGACATTAAACAAATGCTCACATGTGATAGGCTGAGGGTCATGGATGCTCACATGTGATAGGCTGAGGGTCATGGATGCTCACATGTGATAGGCCGAGGGTCATGGATGCTCACATGTGATAGACTGAGGGTCATGGTAAGATGAGCACAACAACTCAACCATCCTCACACTACATCCACCCAAGTGGCATGACACAATTGCTATCTTAAATGATAAACAAATCACATTTGCATAATAAGCGTTTACTTTAATTGAAAAATCCTATTTTAGTAGTTCTTGTTGGATTGTGAGTGTCTCATTTTGAAAAAAAAGAAGAAGTTATGACATTTTTTTACGTTGCATGTTGGAATTTACAATGATTGAAGTCCTCTGCTTTTGGGCTAAAGAGCAGAAACCCAGACTTCCTGAAATAAATTGATGATGTTGATATTGTAGTAGTACAGGGAACATGGCGCAAAGGTGATATTTCCACTGGCTGTCCACTAGGTTATAGGGAGATAATCCTACCATCCACTAAATTAAAAGGAATCAGACAGGGCAGAGACTCAGGACAGGGCAGAGACTCAGGACAGGGCAGAGACTCAGGACAGGGCAGAGACTCAGGACAGGGCAGAGACTCAGGACAGGGCAGAGACTCAGGACAGGGCAGAGACACAGGACAGGGCAGAGACTCAGGACAGGGCAGAGACTCAGGACAGGGCAGAGACTCAGGACAGAGCAGAGACTCAGGACAGGGCAGAGACTCAGGACAGGGCAGAGACTCAGGGGAATGCTAATATGGTATAAATCTGAACTAATTCATTCAATCGAATTGATCAAAACAGGAGAATTCTTTATCTGGTTAAAAATCAACAAGGAAGCTGTCTTGACAGATAAAATCATATTCCTCTGTGCCACATACATTCCCCCCTCAGTCACCCTACTTCAATGAAGAGAGTTTCTCCATTCTAGAGGGGGAGATGAGTCACTTTCAGGCTCAAGGCAACGTACTGGTCTGTGGAGACCTGAATGGTAGAACAGCAGAAGAACAAGACACTATTAACAGTCATGTGGATAACCACCTACCAGGAAGCAACAACCTTTCCCTCCGCACATACCCCCACAGAAACAACTATAACAATGTGAAAAACTAAAATGGAGTAAAGCTCGTGAAGCTCTGTCGAACACTGGGTCTGTACATAGTCAATGGTAGGCTAAGAGGGGACTCTTTTGGTAGGTACGCCTACAGCTCATCCCTTGGCAGCAGCACTGTAGACTACTTCCTCACCGACTTAAACCCAGAGTCTCTCAGAGCCTTCACAGTCAGCCCACTAACACCTCACTCAGACCACAGACAAACACCAAAATAGTCACTTTAATAACTCAATTACCTCAACTAACCGGTGCCCCCACACATTGACTCTGTACTGGTACCCCCTGTATATAATCTCGCTATTGTTATTTTACTGCTGATCTTTAATTATTTGTTACTTTTATTTCTTATTTTTTTAATGTATTGTTCATAAATCTGCGCTGTTGGTTAAGGGCTTATAAGTAAGCATTTCACCTGTCGTATTCGGCAAATGTGACAAATAACAATTTTATTTTATTTTATTTGAAATTGAGACTCTGCATGCTGAATTCTGCAAAAATATCTTCAGCGTACAACTTAAAACACCAAATAATGCGTGCAGAGCAGAATTAGGCCATTACCCACTAATTATCAAAATCCAGAAAAGAGACGTTCAATTCTACAACCACCTAAAAGGAAGCAATTCCCAAACCTTCCATAACAAAGCCATCACCTACAGAGAGATGAATCCGGAGAAGAGTCCCTTAAGCAAGCTGGTCCTGCGGCTCTGTTCACAAACACAAACACACCCCACAGAGCCCCAGGACAGCAACACAATTAGACCCAACCAAATCATGAGAAAACAAAAAGATAATTACTTCACACATTGCCAAATAATTAACACAAAAAAACAGAGCAAACTAGAATGCTATTTGGCCCTAAACAGAAAGTACACAGTAACAGAATACCTGACCACTGTGACTTACCCAAACTTAAGGAAAGCTTTGACTATGTAGGGACTCTGCTATTGCTATGTGCACACTGCCCACAACATGAGGTGGAAACTGAGCTGCACTTCCTAACCTCCTGCCAAATGTATGACCATATTAGAGAGACAACTCCCATGTCTACTGGGTGAAATACCACAGTGTGCAATCACTGCAGCAACATTTGTTTATGTTCCCTTCTGTACTTCAACTATTTGCACATCTTTACAACACTGCATATAGACATAATACGACATTTTAAATGTATTTATTCCTTTGGAACTTCTTTAAGTATAATGCTTACTGTTCATTTTGTTTATTATCTACTTCACCTGCTTCGGCAATGTTAACATATGTTTCCCATGCCTATAAAGCCCTGCAATTGAGAGAGAGAGAGTGAGAGAGAGAGAGAGGAGAGAGAGAGAGAGAGAGAGAGAGAGAGAGAGAGAGAGAGAGAGAGAGATCTGGGGTGAGAGAGGGAGAGAGGGAAAGGGAGCGGGGGAGAGACAGGGAGTAGGAGTACAGATGAGAGAGCAGGATATAGAGGATATAGAGGATATAGAGCAGAGACAGAGAGCGAGGGAGGCAAATAGAGAAACTAATGTGTAAAGATCCATTAATAGAGATACATAGAGATCCTCAAATCCTAATGAAGCCCCAGCTGTGTTACTACCTGCAGTAGTAGGTACCTGGGCTGTTCTCTCAGACCTACCTAGTACCTGCTACCTGGGCTGTTCTCTCAGACCTACCTAGTACCTGCTACCTGGGCTGTTCTCTCAGACCTACCTAGTACCTGCTACCTGGGCTGTTCTCTCGGACCTACCTAGTACCTGCTACCTGGGCTGTTCTCTCAGACCTACCTAGTACCTGCTACCTGGGCTGTTATCTCAGGCCTACCTAGTACCTGCTACCTGGGCTGTTCTCTCAGGCCTACCTAGTACCTGCTACCTGGGCTGTTCTCTCGGACCTACCTAGTACCTGCTACCTGGGCTGTTCTCTCAGGCCTACCTAGTACCTGCTACCTGGGCTGTTCTCTCAGACCTACCTAGTACCTGCTACCTGGGCTGTTCTCTCAGACCTACCTAGTACCTGCTACCTGGGCTGTTCTCTCAGACCTACCTAGTACCTGCTACCTGGGCTGTTCTCTCAGACCTACCTAGTACCTGCTACCTGGGCTGTTCTCTCAGACCTACCTAATACCTGCTACCTGGGCTGTTCTCTCAGACCTACCTAGTACCTGCTACCTGGGCTGTTCTCTCAGACCTACCTAGTACCTGCTACCTGGGCTGTTCTCTCAGGCCTACCTAGTACCTGCTACCTGGGCTGTTCTCTCAGACCTACCTAATACCTGCTACCTGGGCTGTTCTCTCAGACCTACCTAGTACCTGCTACCTGGGCTGTTCTCTCAGACCTACCTAGTACCTGCTACCTGGGCTGTTCTCTCAGACCTACCTAGTACCTGCTACCTGGGCTGTTCTCTCAGGCCTACCTAGTACCTGCTACCTGGGCTGTTCTCTCAGACCTACCTAATACCTGCTACCTGGGCTGTTCTCTCAGACCTACCTAGTACCTGCTACCTGGGCTGTTCTCTCAGGCCTACCTAGTACCTGCTACCTGGGCTGTTCTCTCAGGCCTACCTAGTACCTGCTACCTGGGCTGTTCTCTCAGACCTACCTAGTACCTGCTACCTGGGCTGTTCTCTCAGACCTACCTAGTACCTGCTACCTGGGCTGTTCTCTCAGACCTACCTAATACCTGCTACCTGGGCTGTTCTCTCAGACCTACCTAGTACCTGCTAGAAGTCGAAATTAAACACGTGTTTTTCGTCCCTCTTGTCTCATTTGCTTCTCCACTTCTCATTGGTCTGTTTGGGAGAGTTAGAATGAAGAGAGATTGAGGGGGAACAAGGAAGAGAAAGGTGATTTTGTTCCTTTGGTAATGTCATGGTATGGTTCTGTTGTGCTTTACACCATACGGTGGAAAGTTTCCTTTAGGGCTATTTTAGGAAGTTGTGCTGGGGGGATTACTACTGTTGCTACCTCAGCAGTAGGCTGTTCGGGATTCTGAGAGAGAGAGAGAGCGAGAGAAAGAGGGAGAGATAGAGGGGAGAGAGAGAGAGAGATGGGCTGAGAGAGAGAGAGAGAGAGATTGGAGACAGAGGGGGAAGAGAGACAAAATTGAATTGAGAGAGAGAGAGAGAGAGAGAGAGAGAGCCTATAAACCACCAAGTCCAAAAACTCCTCTCAGAATGTGGTTTTTCATGGTAGATATCACTATGTGACAAGGCTCATAAACTCACTGATTAATGCCTTTCTAAGGGAATACCGTGGAGATAAAATGGCTGACGCAAGAGAAGTTAGACGAATTATTCTCGATAGCGGTGTTCTTGTCTCCAAGTTGATGTTTTAGCTTTGTTTGCTCATCAGTTGAAATGTACGTTACTGCTCTCAATGAATCTTGGTTGGAACGTGTTCAGCTTGATTACCCCTCTGTATACCGTGTAACTGTGAAGTCAGGGAAGATCCGTACTGTAGTTACGCAAATTTTAACATGTCTTGGATCATTATTGTGGCTTCCGTCTTCCCACTGTCCAATCAGTATGACATTCCATTTATCAGCCTGTGTAAACAGATGGAGAGAGAGAGGGAGGGAGGGAGGAGATAGAGAGATGGGGAATGACTGAGTGAGATGATGGAATGGGCAGCTTACAGATCCACACTGTTCCCACCCCCCTCACACACACACAGAACAGGGATAAATCCACACTGTTGCCCCCCCCCCCCCACACACACACAGAACAGGGATAAATCCACACTGTTGCCCCCCCCACACACACACAGAACAGGGATAAATCCACACTGTTGCCCCCCCCCCCCCACACACACAGAACAGGGATAAATCCACACTGTTGCCCCCCCCCCCCCCCACACACACACACAGAACAGGGATAAATCCACACTGTTGCCCCCCCCCCCCCCCACACACACACACAGAACAGGGATAAATCCACACTGTTGCCCCCCCCCCCCCCCCCACACACACACACAGAACAGGGATAAATCCACACTGTTGCCCCCCCCCCCCCCCCACACACACACACAGAACAGGGATAAATCCACACTGTTGCCCCCCCCCCCCACACACACACACAGAACAGGGATAAATCCACACTGTTGGCCCCCCCCCCCCCCCCCCCCCCACACACACACACAGAACAGGGATAGAGAGAGGGGGTACAAAGATAGTAAGAGAGAGAGAGAGAGGGACTTGAAGGTTTATCAAGAGAGTAAAATAGAAGGAGGTGGATCCGTCACAGTCAAGTAAATACCATGAACAAGATAAAATAACTGCTCACTGTTTCAGCATGTATCACTTGGAAATGAAACAATGGTTATAGCTTAATAAATTAGGCTACATTGATACTACCTTTTGTGTTAAACTCAGAAATGCATGATGCCTTTAGGTATTAAGGATAAATTACTAAAGATGTTTTCCGTGTTCTGCCAACTTGACTTCCCAAGCTGCAGTTCCCACTTCTCACCAACAGATGGGAGTAATGATACACACCAGAACACTTGTTCAAAAGCCCTGCAGAAGAGCACTCATTTCAATACTTTTAAAGCTGCACTATAATAAAGTATTCCTCCCATCTCTCTGCAAGGTGCTGTCTATGACTTTCCACGTTGCTTTTAAATGCTTTCAAAAACTATTAAGTGTTGTTTGTTTTGCTTTTTCGTCTGCTGGCACCGTTGACTTCGTGTACCAACACCACTTTAATAGTCATTGAGAACAAGCCCCTGCCTCCAGCTTTTGAAAGCACGAGGTATAATCAAGTAAAACAATCAAGCTTCAATAGGAATGGACTACCTGTTCTTTACACCTCTCTCCCTCTCTCCCTCCCTTTCTCTGTTTTGTCAACAGGGGGGAGTTGGGCAGAGTGACGTGAGTATATTACTACTATGAGATACAGGCTACAGGTGAAGCTATTGTATGTTGACGTAACAGGATAATCGCCGCACTCCGTCTACACGTCTGTAGGAACGTTTCATGGGCATAGGAGTACTGTACAGTAACATCCAGGTTAGTGCTGAATACCTAAAGGCATAAAACCATAGTCCAACTGAGAGGCCCACACTACCGTTCAAAAGTTTGGGGTTAGTGAGAAATGTCCTTGTTTTCCATGTAAAACACACATGAAATGAGTTGCAAAATGAAAAGGAAATATAGTGAAGACATTGACAAGGTTATAAATCATGATTTTTAATTGAAATAATAATTGTGTCCTTCAAACTTTGCTTTCGTCTTACGTACCATACGGTCAAGCACAGCAGCTTAATAGTGCTGAGATCCGGTGACTAACTTGGCTACTCCATTATAGACAGAAAACCAGCTGACTGCTTCTTCCCCAAATAGTTATTGCGTAGTTTGGAGCTGTGCTTTGAGTCATTGTACTGTTGTAGGAGGAAATTGGCTCCAATTAAGTGCTGTCCACAGGGTATGACAAGATCCCTTTTTTCCCTGTACAAATCTCCCACTTTACCACCACCAAAGCACCCCCAGACCGTCACATTGCCTCCACCATGCTTGACAGATGGCGTCAAGCACTCCTCCAGCATCTTTTCATTTTTTCTGCGTCTCACGAATGTTCTTCTTTGTGATCCGAACACCTCAAACTTAGATTTGTCTTTCCATAACACGCTTTTCCAATCTTCGTCTGTCCAGAGTCTGTGTTCTTTTACCCACCTTAATCTTTTCATTTTATTGGCCAGTCTGAGATATGGCTTTTTCTTTGCAACTTTGCATAGAAGGCCAGCATCCCGGTGTCGCCTCTTCACTGTTGACGTTGAGACTGGTGTTTTGCGGGTACTATTTAATGAAGCTGCCAGTTGAGGACTTGTGAGGCGTCTGTTTCTCAAACTAGACTCTCTAATGTACTTGTCCTCTTGCTCAGTTGTGCACCGGAGCCTCCCACTCCTCTTTCTATTCTGGTTAAAGCCAGTTTGCTCTGTTCTGTGAAGGGAGTAGTACACAGCGTTGTATGAGATTTTCAGTTTCTTGGCAATTTCATCTATCTGTGAGGCTACAGTGAGGGCTACTATACATCAAATTAAGACAAACTGATTCCATTATTTCCAGCGAATCAGTGGCGTGTGCTGCATTCAGGAAATTATGCAGTTGGATCGACTCGTCCATGTGATTCATTCAACTATAACGTAATCATGCAGTTGGATCGACTCGTCTATGTGAGTCATTCAACTATAACGTAATCATGCAGTTGGATCGACTCGTCCATGTGATTCATTCAACTATAACGTAATCATGCAGTTGGATCGACTCGTCCATGTGATTCATTCAACTATAACGTAATCATGCAGTTTGATCGACTCGTCCATGTGATTCATTCAACTATAACGTAATCATGCAGTTGGAGCGACTCGTCCATGTGAGTCATTGTTCTCCATTGTTCCTTCCTCACATTTCCAAGCATTGCCATGCCAATAGAATTCCCCGGAGACACGGATTAATGCGTACATGGTACAGTAGACAACCACGTGTGATGTGATTGGCTGACCGGCAAGTCAGTATAGTGAGAGAACGTAAAATATGACAACATGGACTAGTGGTAAACGTTTCACCGCCAAGAACAGTAACACCGCCGCGGTTTAGTCTTCAGACGCTTCACCACTTACATGTTCATTTAACCTTTTGAAGAGCGTGACCTTACTGATGCTATTTTAAAGTCAGAGCCTGGGAGATTATCAGTATCACCCTACAAGTCCATGTATTGAAGATGTTACTAATCTATATTCCCTCCCTCCCTCCCTCCCTCCCTCCCTCCCTCCCTCCCTCCCTCCCTCCTTGAGCACTTTGATCAACACATGACTCTTATCTCACACCAGAACCCAATCTTTTCATTTGCTTCTCTCCTCTGCGTAGCCAATTAGGCTAATGAGCTGTGTTCCGTTAGTGAAACACATATAGGGGTTTACGTGTCGTAGGGATCACCAGGGCTGCGTGACAAAATGGCACCCAATTCTGTATATAGGGCACTACTTTTGACCAGAGCTGTATAGGCTGGTAGTGCACTACTTTTGACCAGAGCTCAATAGGCTAGTAGTGCACTAAATAGGGAATAGGGCGCCATTTGGGATCCCGCCCAGGTGCATGTTACAGTAGGATGTAGATGACGGAGGTAATATGGGTATAAAGGTTGATGTTGAAGGACTACTGTTATTTTCTTCTTCCTGTGTTGTGGAGCTGACAGGATGCTGCCATGCTGCTGCAGGATATGAGGTAATTAACACGGCAAGGCGATTGAGGCGAGGCTCTTCTCCATGAAAAATTTGCTTAGACTGTTCAATTATTATTATTTTTTTAATCCTGATCGGCAATGTTACTGTAACCTTTCATAAATAATACCAGTGAACGTGGTGATAGAGATTCCTTGTGGTTGCACTTTATCTGGTGAGGGAAAAAAGACTGCAGTATGGAAGACGTAGAAGTAGGGGTTTCTAACTATCCATGCAACATATTAGTAATGTAAACTAAGCATATCACAGCATCATTTATGAACTAATAATGTAGTATTATTCTGTTATGCAACATTGAAGAGATTAGATCCCCTACCACTGGGATGGGCAACAAAAAAATCTGAACTCATGAGGAGCTGCAGGGATCGGGGGTTTGCCTACCCACATCCAGACAGAGCCGGCCCTCGCACCTTGCGAGCAAAACATTTTAGCGGCACCCCTCTTGACAATTTTTGCAATTCAACACATTTTGTCATAAGGCGTAGAGACAATTTTGTAGTCTTAATGCAAGTTTGCTGTAATTGTTCTACTAGATGTTTAGACAGCTGGTTAGACTAACTTACCAATCTAAAAAATGTTAGCTGACATGAGCTAATTGACTGACTATCAGTGACTGACATAACAAGAGAAAAACTGCTGATTCACAAACAAATTTCTAAATTGCATCTTGTATATTCTACTATTCTAACTCTCAACAGTATGTTGAGACACTGACTGAGTTAAAAATAAATAAAAAATCGTTGGGCCTACAAAAGGGGGTTTTGCGGGCCACCAGTTGTCCGTCCCTGCCCTGATGAAGACAGCTTGGCTGTCGAAACGTTGGATATTACATTTTTGCATCTGAGCTCCTAGAGTGTGTGGCTCTCCCTTATTTTCAAGCCCGCCCCTGCCCTACCTAATCATCTCCAAAACCTAGCCCTTGATATAAACAACATCAGTCACAGCTCGGTGCTTCGCTAAAGTAGTCTCACCTCTGCATCAAATTCAGGTCTGTAACACTTCCCTACAACTACTGAGGGACCTTGTAAATAGAGTGAACCCGGTCCGGGGGGCGGTAGCAGACTATGATGAATGAATTGGCACAGCCCCCACTGTGTTATCCTTGTTCTCTCCAGCTACTTGTGACATGCAGAAGTCGCTAGGCGTTCCCAGTGACTTTGCTAATGCGTCAGCGGAGGTTGCTGTGGCAGCGTTCCGGATTGTTCTGAGCAGCGGCTACGACGTTCCCTACGGAGGTGTTTGGCCGCAGCGACCATAAACCCACTCAAGGTTTTACATTTCACCCGTGTCCCTTCGCTCCGTGGCGGCGGTGAAAAAATGTGTATGGAAGCATCCACCCCTCGGAGCCAAACTCAAGGCTAAAATGTTTTGAGTCATTAGCTTTTCAGAGGACACTGAACAATACATCATGGCTTAACTAATGGAAGGCAGGACGGCAGGTCGGTGGGTGGAGGAACGGCAGGTGGGTGGGTGGGTGGGTTGGTTGGTTGGTGGAGGAACTGCAGGTGGGTGGGTGGGTGGGTGGGTGGGTGGAGGAATGGCAGGTGGGTGAGTGGGTGGAGGAACGGCAGGTGGGTGGGTGGGTGGAGGAACGGCAGGTGGGTGGGTGGAGGAACGGCAGGTGGGTGAGTGGGTGGAGGAATGGCAGGTGGGTGAGTGGGTGGAGGAATGGCAGGTGGGTGGGTTGGTGGAGGAACTGCAGGTGGGTGGGTGGAGGAACGGCAGGTGGGTGGAGGAACGGCAGGTTGGGGGGTTGGTGGAGGAATGACAGGTGGGTGGGTTGGTGGAGGAACTGCAGGTGGGTGGGTGGGTGGGTGGAGGAATGGCAGGTGGGTGAGTGGGTGGAGGAACGGCAGGTGGGTGGAGGAACGGCAGGTGGGTGGGTGGGTGGAGGAATGGCAGGTGGGTGAGTGGGTGGAGGAATGGCAGGTGGGTGGGTTGGTGGAGGAACTGCAGGTGGGTGGGTGGAGGAACGGCTGGTGGGTGGAGGAATGGCAGGTGGGTGAGTGGGTGGAGGAACGGCAGGTGGGTGGGTGGGTGGAGGAACGGCAGGTGGGTGAGTGGGTGGAGGAATGGCAGGTGGGTGAGTGGGTGGAGGAATGGCAGGTGGGTGGGTTGGTGGAGGAGCTGCAGGTGGGTGGGTGGAGGAACGGCAGGTGGGTGGAGGAACGGCAGGTTGGGGGGTTGGTGGAGGAATGACAGGTGGGTGGGTTGGTGGAGGAACTGCAGGTGTGTGGGTGGGTGGGTGGAGGAATGGCAGGTGGGTGAGTGGGTGGAGGAACGGCAGGTGGGTGGAGGAACGGCAGGTGGGTGGATGGGTGGAGGAATGGCAGGTGGGTGAGTGGGTGGAGGAATGGCAGGTGGGTGGGTTGGTGGAGGAACTGCAGGTGGGTGGGTGGAGGAACGGCTGGTGGGTGGAGGAATGGCAGGTGGGTGAGTGGGTGGAGGAATGGCAGGTGGGTGGGTTGGTGGAGGAACTGCAGGTGGGTTGGTGGAGGAACGACAGGTGGGTGAGTGGGTGGAGGAATGGCAGGTGGGTGCGTGGAGGAACGACAGGTGGGTAGGTGGGTGGTGGAATGGCAGGTGGGTGGGTAGAGGAATGGCAGGTGGGTGGGTGAGTGGAGGAAAGGCAGGTGGGTGAGTGGGTGGAGGAATGGCAGGTGGGTGCGTGGAGGAACGGCAGGTGGGTAGGTGGGTGGAGGAATGGCAGGTGGGTTGGTAGAGGAATGGCAGGTGGGTGGGTGGAGGAAAGGCAGGTGGGTGAGTGGGTGGAGGAACGGCAGGTGGGTGGGTGGGTGGGTGGAGGAACGGCAGGTGGGTGGGTTGGTGGAGGAACAGCAGGTGGGTGGGTGGGTGGGTGGGTGGGTGGAGGAAAGGCAGGTGGGTGAGTGGGTGGAGGAACGGCAGGTGGGTGGGTGGGTGGAGGAACGGCAGGTGGGTGGGTTGGTGGAGGAACAGCAGGTGGGTGGGTGGAGGAAAGTGGGTGAGTGGGTGGAGGAACGGCAGGTGGGTGGGTGGGTGGGTGGAGAAACGGCAGGTGGGTGGGTTGGTGGAGGAACAGCAGGTGGGTGGGTGGAGGAAAGGCAGGTGGGTGAGTGGGTGGAGGAACGGCAGGTGGGTGGATGGAGGAACAGCAGGTGGCTGAGTGGGTGGAGGAACGGCAGGTGGGTGGTTTGGTGGAGGAATGACAGGTGGGTAGGTTGGTGGAGGAATGGCAGGTGGGTGAGTGGGTGGAGGAACGGCAGGTGGGTGCGTGGAGGAACGGCAGGTGGGTGGGTGGGTGGGTGGGTGGGTGGAGGAAAGGCAGGTGGGTGGGTGGGTGGGTGGGTGGAGACTATTGAAAAGGGGGGATGAATGATCAAAAGGGAGCACAGATAAAGGAGAGATGAGAGGAGGAAGAGCGCCAAGAGCATCAAGCTGTTGTAAGAAAGTTTTGTTGTCCCAACCCTCTCATTTGCAGCGTGTCCCTGTGATGGAGTCATAGGAGTGGAACGCCCTGAGGCTGATATAAGGTCTAGCACAAGATGGAGGAGAGTCATTCCCATAATTGTAATTAACCATCATTGTTTTTTTCCCTTTAGAAAATGCAGCCCCCCAACGCTTAGGCTTACGTGATCCGTTGCTATAGGGAAAAACTGCTGTTACTATGCTCCAGCTATTTTAATTACCTGGAAGGAGACATCAGGAAGATCCACTAAACCTGAAAATGGATCCAGGTAAAAGCTGTTAGATATGTGTCATCCCACATCATCCGCATTTTTCTTTTCTCGGTTGTGCTTTCAGCTTTTAGTCGAACTAATGTTACGCTGCCTATGTGTCTCCTGCAATAGTCGTCATGACAAAAAGACTTTCAAAAAAGATGGTACTCAAGTAATGTTGCTGATGAAGGCTTGATGGCCGAAAGTAGTCCTTAGAGACCGACAATAAAATACATGTAATGAAATAACTTTATTTTCAAGTGGTAGTCAACCTTTTCATTCCGTTCGTTTACTTTTGAGATACAGAACCCTTATTGATGTAAGAGTTGACCACATTATGTTTTTTGCACTAATGAACTAGTCTGTTGCCAGGCTACAGCATCCACATTCTTCCCTACAATGCTGTAGGACCTACTACATGTTTTCATTTGGAACTGATGTAAGTCCTATGGCTGCCAGCATTCGGCACCACTCTCTATATTACAGACACACAGCTTGTGATTCAGATGAACACCCATGCTGTTTTGCAATCTGAGCAGGATTTCTTTTTGACCGGACACATTAACCTGGAGATTAGTGGATCCGTTGCTTGTACAGGTTGATCAGATGCTGCATTACGTGTGATAACAGTGACTCAAGCCTAACCTCAAAGAAGGGAAAAGTGGTAGTAGTGATCAACTAGCTGTATCGAAGAGCCACTATAAACAACTCTTAAAGCATCTACTGCTCTGGAAAGAGCAAATGTCCCCTATATATTTCCTTTTATAGCTAACTGAAATGGTTTATGTATTAATCATCATGACTTTCACACCCAAACACTTCAGAAACAGACGGATTGAAGGTGGGCTTTTTAATTGCTCACTCCTTCATTCATTACCATACATCACATTTATTTGTTGCACCTCTGGGTTCGCTAGTAATCAGAACCCTTGTTTTCCTAACAATCAGGGAAAGCCCAGTTAATTAATCAGATACCCTGTTCTCCAAACAATCAGGGGGAAGCCCAGTTCATTAATCAGAACCCTTGTTTTCCTAACAATCAGGGAAAGCCCAGTTAATTAATCAGATACCCTGTTCTCCAAACAATCAGGGGGAAGCCCAGTTCATTAATCAGAATAGTCATTCTCCTAACAATCAGGGGAAGCCCAGTTCATTAATCAGATCCCTTGTTCTCCTAACAATCAGGGGAAGCCCAGTTAATTAATCAGAACCCTCGTTCTCCTAACAATCAGGGGAAGCCCAGTTCATTAATCAGATCCCTTGTTCTCCTAACAATCAGGGGAAGCCCAGTTCATTAATCAGAACCCTCGTTCTCCTAACAATCAGGGGAAGCCCAGTTCATTAATCAGAACCCTCGTTCTCCTAACAATCAGGGGAAGCCCAGTTAATTACAACCACTAATTGGACACTGTTGTTTTGACATTGTCTTCCAGATGGCCTGATGTTCCTTTGATATTCATTTACTGTAGCTGGTCTCCACTTCCCACAGTAGTGAAACTCACTGAAAGGCCACCCAATGTTCAGGGACTCAAACACCGTACAATACATGCATTTTAGTTTTTGTGGAATTCCTGTTTGCTACAAAGCAAGAACAAGACAAAGTAACATCTAAGGAAGTTGGGTTTGGTTATTTACCTTTGAAGTGTTGAATTATTTCTTGTTGTGGTCCTTTTTCAAAGCTGAATGTCTTTTATAGACACTTCTTTTTAGACTTCATCTTACAACAACACTGTCATTTTTCACAAAAGGTACACTTGGAAACATTCTCCCATTGTAGATATGTACACTTATACACGAAACACCACATGAGGGATTAAGAAGGAAACGTATTTACTTGGATTACCTGATGTGGTACTATTTAACTACAGTGTAACTTAGGAGAGATCTCTTGCCTCCGGATGTCGTTCAGAACGGAGAGAAGACAGAAGACTCCTTCTCCAGAGGATGTTGACAAGTTGCCAGGAAGTTGTCTCTAGAGTTGTTGTAATTGTGCTGTTCTGTAAAGCCACCAGGAGAGAAGGCAAGACAATTTAACACCATTAAAGGTGAAGTGCTTGGTGAATGCCAAACAAGCTCCTTGCCAGTTGCTGATTAAATGAGGTTTGCATTTGTACGGTTTGTTTGAAGTGTTGTTCTCAGAATTTCAAACTATTTGTATTGATACACTATATATACAAAAGTATGTGGAAAACCCTTCCAAATAGTGGATTTGGCTATTTCAGCCACACCCATTGCTGGCAGGTATATAAAATCGAGCACACAGCCATGCAATCTCCATAGACAAACATTGGCAGCAGAATGGCCATACCAAAGAGCTCAGTGACTTTCAACGTGGCACCATCATAGGATGCCACCTTTCCAGCAATCAGTCCATCAAATATCGTCCCTGCTAGAGCTTCCCTGGTCAACTGTAAGTGCTGTTATTATGAAGTGGAAACGTCTAGGACTAACATCGGTTCAGACGCGAAGTGGTAGGCCACTCAAGCTCACAGAATGGACCACCGATTGCTGAAGCACATAGCACCTAAAAATCACAACACTCAGTACCGAGTTCCAAACTGCCTCTGGAAGCAACGTCAGCACAAGAAATGTTCATCGGGAGTTTCATGAAATGGTTTTCCATGGCCCAGCAGCCGCACACAAGCCTAAGATTACCATGCACAATGCCAAGCGTTGGCTGGAGTGGTGTAAAGCTTGCCGCCATTGTACTCTGGAGTAGTTGAAATGAGTTCTCTGGGGTGAAGAATCACGCTTCACCATCTGGCAGTCCGACAAATTAATCTGGGTTTAGCAGATTCCAGGAGAATGCTACCTGCCCCAATGCATAGTGCCAACTGTAAAGTTTGGTGGAGGAGGAATAATGGTCTGGGGGTGTTTTTCATGGTTCGGGCTACGCCCCCTAATTCCAGTGAAGGGAAATATTAACGCTACAGCATACTATTACATTCAAGACGCTTCTGTGCTTCCAACATTGTGTCAACAGTTTGGGGAAAGCCCTTTCCTGTTTCAGTATGACAATGCCCCCGTGCACAAAGTGAGGTCCATACAGAAATGGTTTGTTGAGATCGGTGTGGGACAACTTGACTGGCCTGCACAGAGCCCTGATCTGGACATAGACATATCTGATATTGGCAGAAAGCTTAAATTATTGTTAATCTAACTGCACTGTCCAATTTACAGTAGATCTTACAGTGAAAGAATACCATGCTATTGTTTGAGGAGAGTATACAATTTTGAAAATGGAAAGTTATTAATTAACAAACTAGGCACATTTGGGCAGTCTTGATACACCGTTTTTAACAGAAATGCAATGGTTCATTTGATAAGTCTAAAACTTTGCACATACAATGATGCCATCTAGTGGCCAAAATCTAAATTACATCTGGGCTAGAATAATACATTATGGTCTTTCTCTTGCATTTCAAAAATGATGTCACAAAAAAATCCAAAATATGTTTTTTTTTCTTTTCATTTTCTTTTACCAGATCTATTGTGTTATATTCTACTACATTATTTTCACATTTCCATAAACTTCAAAATGTTTCCTTTCAAATGGTACCAAGAATATGCATATCCTTGCTTCAGGGCCTGAGCTAAAGGCAGTTATATTTGGGTATGTCATTTTAGGCAAAAATTTAAAAAAGGGGCTAATCCTTAAGAGGTTTTAAAGCAGCAAAGGGGGACCAACTCCATATTAATGCCCATCATTTTGGAATGAGATGTTCGACGAGCAGGTCTCCACGTACTTTTGGTCACGTAGAAAAATTAAGCTAGTACAGTCAAATGTAATTAAATGTCACAATATGATTTGTGTAAAAAGTGTTATTTTAATTATTACTGACACTGAGTCATAAAGAAAACTGATTGCTATTCAAGATTCTAATAAACATGTCTATGATAATTTTTACAGTTAAAGAAAATGGAGACACCTCATTAACTGTAAACTAATTGTCTGTGATTAAAATAGACTAAAACATTAAATTAATCAACCATTACAGCAAAAGGTAATTAAAAACCACACATATCAAACTAACACACGTCAGTAATTAACTTGATAAGGTGAATTGGTGTAATGTCTTTACTAATAATGTATTCACTTTGTTGTTTTCCATTTGTGCAGAAATCAGAGAACATTCCTCTGAGATTTTATGAAAATCAATTCTTGACATTTTAACAAAACACCAAACATTTTGAAAAAAAATGGACTTTCAGTCTCCCTTGCATGTTGTACTGGTTTGTAATTGACTGAAATGTACATTATTCCTCCTTATAACAGGCCTACTGTAGGGCCTCTCCGTCCGATCAGATTTGCGGTTCATACTGTTAAGTGTGGGCATTCCAGGAAGTATACTTTTGAAGGTCAGAGGTCACCCCAGAATGCCTGTAGCATCCTCCTCTGTATCTCCCTTCATCTCTCTCTCTTCTTTTCCTCTCCCTGTGGTGAGACCTGTTGCCCTCAGAGTGCTGTCTGAAGGAGAGAAGGAGAGATGGAGGGGGGAGAGTGGGAGGTATGGAGGGGGGAGAGTGGGAGGTATGGAGGGAGGAGCGTAGGAGAGTGGGATGGATGGAGGGAGGAGAGTGGGAGGGATGGAGGGAGGAGAGTGGGAGGTATGGAGGGAGGAGCGTAGGAGAGTGGGATGGATGGAGGGAGGAGAGTGGGAGGTATGGAGAGAGGAGAGTGGGAAAGAGAGCCAGGGTAGAAAAAGGGAATGGAGAAGATTTTTGGGCAATTTGGTATTTTATTAGGATCCCCATTAGCTGTTGCAAAAGCAGCAGCTACTCTTCCTGGGGTCCACACAAAACATGAAACATGACATAATACAGAACATTAATAGGCAAGAACAGCTCAAGGACAGAACTACATACATTTTTTTAAAGTCACATGTAGCCTACATATCAATGCATACACACAAACTATCTAGGTCAAATAGGGGAGATGCTTTGTGCCGCGAGGTGTTGCTTTATCTGTTTTTTTAAACCAAGTTTGCCGTTTATTTGAGCAATATGAGATGGAACGGAGTTCCATGCAATAATGGCTCTATATAATAATGTACGTTTTCTTGAATTTGTTCTGGATTTGGGGACTGTGAAAGACCCCTGGTGGCATGTCTGGTGGGCTAAGTGTGTGTGTCAGAGCTGTGTGTAAATTGACTACGCAAACAATTTTGGAATTTTCAACACATGAATGTTTCTTATAAAAATAAGAAGTGACGCAGTCAGTCTCTACTCAACTCTTAGCCAAGAGAGACTGGCATGCATAGTATTTATGTCAGCCCTCTGATTACAATGAAGAGAAAGACATGCCTTTCTGTTCTGGGCAAGCTGCAGCTTAACTAGGTCTTTCTTTGCAGCACTTGACAACATGACTAGACAATAATCAAGGTAAGACAAAACTAGTCTGCAGGACTTGCTTTTTGGAGTGTGGTGTCAAAAAAGCAGAGCATCTCTTTATTACAGACAGAGCTCTCCCCATCTTTACAACCATTGAATCTATATGTTTTGACCATGAGAGTTTACAATCTAAGGTAATGTCATGTAATTTAGTCTCCTCAACTTGTTCAACAGCCACACCATTCATTACCAGATTCAGCTGAGGTCTAGAACTTAGGGAATGAAGATTAATGTGTCTCTCATCATGATCCCTCTTTCTTTCAAAATCAGAGAGAAATAAATGGAGTGAGAGGGAGAGAGAACAAATCAGAGAGAGACAGCGAGGAGAGAGAGACAGCGAGGAGAGAGAGAGAGCGAGAGAGGAGAAAGAAAGAGGAGAGAGAAACAGAGGTGGTTTCAGACCCCTAGCAGCCTAGATATTGAACTGGGTCTCACAGGATAAACCTAATTATTAGTACGTCTTTGATTCTCATTCCCATAATTGACCAAAGGCCTTTCTCTCTGAGCCTAGCCTACCATCAGGGCATAGGCAGCATCCTACATCTTCCTAACACACTTTGAGCCATAATACCCTGGCAGATCCAACCTTGGCCCTTTAGAATGATCCAACCAAGTATGATTTGGATGCTGGGTTTGATTTCGTTTTTCATGGGAGACGTGGCGGTGAACTGGAGACGTGGAGGTGAACTGGAGACGTGGAGGCGAACTGGAGACGTGGTGGTGAACTGGAGACGTGGTGTTGAACTGGAGACGTGGCGGTGAACTGGAGACGTGGCGGGGAACTGCATGTAGCCATCCAGCAGTACAGACCCTTTGCAGCAATGCCAAAGATAAAATTCTTTAGTGAGATGTGCGCAGACACGTACATCAATGTTATTTATTTAATCCTTATTTAACTAGGCAAGTCAGTTAAGAACAAATTCTTATTTACAACGACAGCCTAGGAACAGTGGGTTAACTGCCTTGTTCAGAACGACTTATTTGTACCTTGTCAGCTCAGGGATTCGATCTTGCAACCTTTCAGTTACTGGCCCAACTCTCTAACCACTAGGCTGCCTGCCTCCCCAAATTGTGAAATTGTGAAATTAGTGTATCTGATCTTTGGGATACAGACCAGCAGGAGGAGGTGTTGAAGGGCGTAAGTGATGGAATTAAATCCATTTCTTTAATCACTGGAAATAATAATGATTTGAAAGGCAGATTTATTTTCTTCTCTTTTGGAAATTGCTAATTATATTTTTGGACTTGTCAGGAAAATAGGTTTATAATTATTATGTAAAAACAAAATGTATGGTAAGTAGACATGCCCCGAAAAGGCATCGAGCACCACAAGACAGAACGATGTCTAATGCCGTTTACTCAATGCTACATGTCATGATGAATCATTACATGTCAGTGACGTTGGGAAAAATATCTAGCTTCATGTTGCATTTTTAATTAAACACACAGAGACAGTGGCACATGATAAGTTACAGTCACTGACAGAGAGACCATCAAGATGGTAGAGTATGTTCCACGGCTACCAAAATGTCTTTCTGACATATTCCTGCCTTCTTTTTCCTCCAGTCAATCATGCTCTGAAAATGTGTATTGTGTCTCAACAGCATCATTCCTCAGGTAGATAGAAAACCTTCTCGCAATGAATTACTCATTAAAAAAGCTAAGCATTACAGTTGACACTACAAGGTGGAAAACCATTTCACAGTCATTCAATGCCAAATATCGCGTGTTGCTTTTTCCACAAATGATTCTTGTTACTTTTCCCTTCACTGTGTGAGAGATGAAAATAATTAGTCTCATTTTGTGATGAAAAACAACACGACAAATCAATGGCTTGTTGTTGCGTTTCTGTTCAGGAGGCTTTTTCTAAAGGCATGGCTGCTGTGTGCCTGTCTGGCATGGTGGAGGACTGATGGGGACTGCCTCTGTGCCCTTTCCAACGATAAGCACAGTAATTGTGGGTAAAAGGTACACAGCACCTTTCATCTCTCTCTCCAGACTTTTTTTTCTCCCTTTCCCCCCCTCTTTCTTTTTTTTCTCATCAATGCCTAATGGTTTCGCAATTGCCGTTTAAAAGCCACCATTTATGCTGCCTTTTTCCCTGTCCACTCTCTCTCTCTCTCTCTCTCTCTCGCTCTCTCTCTCTCTCTCTCTCTCTCTCTTTCTCTCTCCCTCTCTCTCTCTCTCTCTCTCTCTCTCTCTCTCTCTCTCTCTCTCTCACATTCTATTTTTCTTTACTCGTTTCGAGGGAGCACTTTTCTCGGCGAGCACAATTAAATTTGTTCAGCTTGACCTGTAAATACAGGAAAAGGAGAGGAGAGTGAGGGGCTGGTGGATTTAAAAAGCCAAGCCACCTTGCTCAGGGACTGATGTGATGGCATAAGAGGGACCATAACGTTCCTTCTCCTGCTTTTCAAGGAATTGCTTTGCTTTCAACGGGAGGCCATTAATGGCATTGACCTGTGCGGTCGGGAGGTGTCAGGACGTGTTTTGCCATTGTGCATTTTGTGACGCTCCATAGTTCAGTGGTAACACTCCTTAAGAGCCCTGATGGGCTAATAAAGACCCATCGCTGCTCTGACCTTGTGGGTAATTCTCCTCACTTTACATCAACTCTTTTCACAAGGCAGAATATGCCCTGTCCACTTTGTATGTTTAGCCTCTTCTGCAAAGCAAGTCATTACTATGGACAAGACATTTAAGAGTTGCATTTTAGCCTCGTTCAAAAAATGAAGTCAGTATGGACAGGACGTTACAGAGTATTTCAACTCATCCCAAAGGTGTTTGATGGGGTTGAGGTCAGGGCTCTGTGCAGGCCAGTCAAGTTCTTCCACACCGATTTCGACCAACGATTTCTGTATGGACTTCACTTTGTGCTTGGGGGCATTGTCATGATGAAACAGGAAAGGGCCTTCCCCAGACTGTTGCCACAAAGTTGGAAGCACAGAATAATTTATAATGTCATTGTATGCTGTAGCATTAATATTTATTTTCACTGGAACTAAGGGGCCTAGCCCAAAACATGAAAAACAGCCCTAGACCATTATTCCTCCTCCACCAAACTTTACAGTTGCCACTATGCATTCTGGCAGGTAGTGTTCTCCTGGCAGCCGCCAAACCCAGATTCGTCCATTGGACTGCCAGATGGTGAAGCATGATTCATAACTACAGAGAAAGCATTTCCACTGCTCCAGAGTCCAATGGCGGCCAGCTTTACACCACTCCAGCCAACGCTTGGCATTGCGCATGGTGATCTTAGGTTTGTGTGCGGCTGCTCGGCCATAGAAACCCATTTCTTGAAGCTCCCGACAAACAGTTCTTGTGCTGACGTTGCTTCCAGAGGCAGTTTGGAACTCGGTACTGAGTGTTGTGATTTTTAGGTGCTATGTGCTTCAGCACTCGACAGTCCCGTGCTGTGAGCTTGTGTGGCCTACCACTTTGCGGCTGAGCCGTTGTTGCTTCTTGAAGTTTCCACTTCACAATAACAGCACTTACAGTTGATCGTCGCAGCTCTAGCAGGGCAGAAATGTGACGAACTGACTTGTTTGAATGGTGGCACCCTATGACAGTGCCATGTTGAAAGTCACTGAGTTCTTCAGTAAGGCCATTCTGCTGCCAATGTTTGTCTACAGAGATTGCATGACTGTGTGCTCGATTTTATGCACTTGTCATCAATGGGTGTGGCCGAAATAGCCGAATCCAGTCGTTTGACGGAGTGTCCAAATCTTTTTGTCTATGTAGTGTATGTATTTTAGATCAGATTTAACATGAAGCCTTCTTATGGTAGAAAGACTGCTGTACATGAAATAAAACTCATAGGAAGAGACAGTCCAATATGACGTAAACCCCATCACATCCTGGTAGTTAGATCTCACTGGGGAAATATGGGAAATAATCTCCCTTAATTCCCCCTCATACTTTGTGTTATTTTTAGACGTCACATTTCTGGAAAATAATAGAAAAGGAGCCCACAGATGTGATTATGGCAGTGTCACATCTCAAAGACTACCTGTCTCTGGGAGAGAGACAGCTAAAATTAACAGGGTCACCATGGCCATGATTTCCCTGTCTCACTTTGTCTATTCTGCTCAACCAATCCCCTTGCTGGCTATAGAGGTTTTTAGTAACTTTCCACCAATCATATGTTGGTCTATATTAACTCCAGAATGGAGAGCTGTGATTGGACACTTTAGTGGAATTTATCACTATGGACCAGGGAATAGGTACCACCTTCTGTGTGTCGTTAAGCCCGCATGTATTAATAATCCTCAACTGCAGCTAAAGAGGAAAGGGGAGAGAGATGGACATGGGGAAAAAGAGATGGACACGGGGAAAAAGAGAGGGTAGGTTCTATAATACTTTGTGATTTTAATGCAGGTTGGTTAAAGAGAGGTGGGATGTGCCTGAAATCGCCCTGAGAGCCCTTGTACGCTCACAAAGTACGAGAACCCCTGACCCAGGATACCACTGGGTCCCCCCCCCCCCTCCCTCCCAATTAATAACACATGATTGAAAATACAGTAAACTGCCATGCTAAAAAATTGTAGTGATCATAAAGTGCTTTGATCACATGGTTAAATAGATTTCACTTCCTTTTCTCTTTCGGCAGGAATTGATTTTATGGCATCTATAACCTTCGATAACATTGAACTCTGAAAATAATCTTGGACACTGAGGCTCTTCTTGTCTGAAGAAATCCAACTGGCTTCGCCTGTCATTTTTATTCCTCTCTTTTTTCCTCAGAGTTCTTTCTCTCTCTCTTTCTCCCTCATTCTCTCAACTTCTCTCTCTCTCGCTCTCTCTCTCTATCTCTCTCTCTCTCTCTCTCTTACCTTTTCTCGCTCTGTCTCTCTCTCTCTCTCACCAATTTCTGCCCACAGGGAGAAATGCTAATTCTCTCTGAGGAGTTGTGGAGGAATTATGCTTGCCTCAGTAAGTTTCCTCTCCGACTGCATTGGATAATATCCATAACGCATCTCGTCTGTGATTGAATGCAATTTACATGCCATATAAAACAAATCCGCCTTGCCCCTAGATCACACAGAGAAATGTGGACGCATATTTGTTCAACTAGACATGCAGGTGTCTACTGTATCTTCCAGGTTCTCCCTTGTTCTTCTTGTACCGCGCCCACTATTAGAGGGAGGAGGCCCAGCCATCTGTGAAGGACGAGAGAACCTTTTGTCCGAGACAAATCACTCTGGAACAGCGATAGATCCTTCTACCCCACCACCTCTCCCCTACCCGTTACTCCTTCTACCCCCACCACCTCTTCCCTACCCGTTACTCCTTCTACCCCCACCACATCTCCCCTACCCGTTACTCCTTCTATCCCACCACCTCTCCCCTACCCGTTACTCCTTCTACCCCACCACCTCTCCCCTACCCGTTACTGCTTCTACCCCCACCACCTCTCCCCTACCCGTTACTCCTTCAACCCCACCACCCCACCCCTACCCGTTACTCCCTCTACCCCCACCACCTCTCCCCTACCCGTTACTGCTTCTACCCCCACCACCTCTCCCCTACCCGTTACTGCTTCTACCCCCACCACCTCTCCCCTACCGTTACTCCTTCAACCCCACCACCTCTCCCCTACCCGTTACTCCTTCAACCCCCACCACCTCTCCCCTACCTGTTACTCCTTCTACCCCCACCACCTCTCACCTACCCGTTACTCCTTCTACCCCACCACCTCTCCCCTACCCGTTACTCCTTCTACCCCACCACCTCTCCCCTACCCGTTACTCCTTCTACCCCACCACCTCTCCCCTATCCGTCACTCCTTCCACCCCCGCCACCTCTCCCCTACCTGTTAATCCTTCCACCCACCACCTCTCCCCCTACCCGTTACTCCTTCTACCCCCACCACCTCTCCCCTACCCGTTACTCCTTCTACCCCCACCACCTCTCCCCTACCCGTTACTGCTTCTAAGCCCACCACCTCTCCCCTACCCGTTACTCCTTCTACCCCCACCACCTCTCCCCTACCTGTTACACCTTCTACCCCACCACCTCTCCCCTACCCGTTACTCCTTCTACCCCCACCACCTCTCCCCTACCCGTTACTGCTTCTACCCCCACCACCTCTCCCCTACCCGTTACTGCTTCTACCCCCACCACCTCTCCCCTACCCGTTACTGCTTCTACCCCCACCTCTCCCCTATCCGTCACTCCTTCCACCCCCGCCACCTCTCCCCTACCTGTTAATCCTTCCACCCCCCACCTCTCCCCCTACCAGTTACTCCTTCCACCCCCGCCACCTCTCCCCTACCCGTTAATCCTTCCACCCCCACCTCTCCCCCTACCCGTTAATCCTTCCACCCCCGCACCTCTCCCCCTACCCGTTAATCCTTCCACTCCCGCCACCTCTCCCCTACCCGTTAATCCTTCTACCCTCCACCTCTCCCCTACCCGTTAATCCTTCCACCCCCACCTCTCCCCCTACCCGTTAATCCTTCCACCCCCGCACCTCTCCCATACCCGTTAATCCTTCTACCCTCCACCCCTCCCCTATCCGTTAATCCTTCCACCACCCCACCTCTCCCTAGGCGACCCCTAGATCTCCCGATGAAACAACAGGGCAGTAAAAAGCTAGGCGACCCCTAGACCTCCCGATGAAACAACAGGGCAGTAAAAAGCTAGGCGACCCCTAGACCTCCCGATGAAACAACAGGGCAGTAAAAAGCTAGGCGACCCCTAGACCTCCCGATGAAACAACAGGGCAGTAAAAAGCTAGGTGACGCCTAGAACACCTGATGAAACATCAGGGCAGTAAAAAGCTAAGGTAGGGGAAATGGTGGCTGGGTTATGAGACAGGGCAAACTGTGATACATTGGAGAGACAGACTGTCCCCTGTCGGCAGGGATAGTGACAATAAAGTAATAAGTAGTTCACTTTTTTGGGCAGACCTGAACCAAACTGTGTTGACGCAAATAGCACACAGCCATTTTTCACCTTCTTTACAGCACAGTTCCAACAAAAATGTTGGTACAACTCAACTCGACAGTATTGTGAAAAGGATACAGAAAACAATGGCTGATGGAGGACATGGAGACTAGAGACGAGTAGTTTGACCCAGAATGTTTAGGATTAGAAAGCAACAAAAGGCTCGGAGTCTATATTCTGATTGACAGGTTAATCAAACAGTAGGCATTGAACTTTATTGAAGGCGATCTCAAACCGACAGCAGACAGACCATCATAAAAGAACCAGTGATTATGTGTTGATGATCGTCCTAGCCGTGGTGGCCTAATCTTTAGAAAACGGCATAGCGTTCAGAAAACAACATATCAAGTGGACTGATTGCTATAATCAAAGATGACACAGAGTAAATATGTCTCTATATAAACCTCTAATGGATTCATATTGGGGAGCCGGCTGAAATGGGAACGCCTTGTCCCAGTGAAAGGCAGTTGCAATTTCAAATTTCAAATTTTATGGCTCAATGTTCCGGCTGGGGGCTGATGGTTAACTGCCTAAACAGCCAATCAGCTTTAGCTGTCAGGCGGTTCCAAAGTTGCCTGAACCGGGTTGTCACCCAAGTCATTTTTTTCCACATGAGTGGAGGGAGGAAAAAGGCCATGAGACTGGATTTATAATTTCTCTCCCTATATCAACACGGGCAATATACTGTAGATGGAAACACGCTATTAGGGGAGGCTGGAGCTACTGCAGGGGCAGATGTTACCCATGCTGACATACAATGTAATCTATTAGTGTTGTGTGTGTGTGTGTGGTGTGTGTGTGTGTGTGTGTGTGTGTGTGTGTGTGTGTGTGTGTGTGTGTGTGTGTGTGTGTGTGTGTGTGTGTCCGTCCAGTTAGATAACCAAAAGTCCATTGTGACCTTGTAGAAAAAAGCCCTCTCCTCTGCTCCTCCATTGCAGACGCACCAAGGCTTGAAGTATACATTAGTGCGCTGCATTACATCTTCTAATAGGCAGTCAGTCAAAATAACACGGTGCCTCAAATGTCAACGCTTGCCTTGGTAATGACCAGCCTCAGACTGAAATTAATGGACCCTCATGCTCCTCTACGCCGCGATGCGTCTTCTAGCTGTCAGAACTGCAGGCCCCAATGAACTACACACAAAGACTCGCACACACACACACACACACACACACAGACACACACACACAGACAGACAGAGAAACACAGAGACACACACACAAACACCCACACACACATCTTCTATCACACTCTTTGACACACAGAGACACACATCTTAAACTGCATGACATCGTCACCCATCTTATCTGTGAGTCAATGAAAGGAATGAGCACCATATTAATTCATGCTTTTGATTTGGCAAGCTCACAGAGAGAGAGTGTCAGTCAAGTCTGAAGAGGAGAGATTAAAAGATCCACACAGCTACTACTACTACTACTACTGCTACTACTACTACTACTACAACTACAACTGCTACAACTACTACTACTGCTCCTACTACTGATACTGCTACTGCTACTACTACTGCTACTGATACTACCACTACTACTACCGATAATACTACTAGTACTACTGATACTGCTACTACAACTACTACTACTATTACAACTACTACTACTACTAGTAGTGCTACTACTGATATTGCTACAACTACTACTACTACTAATACTGCTATTAAAACAGCTACTACTGCAAATGCTGCTACCACAACTACAACTACTACAACTACTGCTACTATTACTACTATCAAATGCAATCACTATTGCCACTACTTCCATTACTGCTACTACTACAACTACAGCTATAGTACTACTACTAATGATGCTGCTACTACTACTACTTCTACAACTAATACTACTACTACTACTGATATTGTTGCAACTACTACTACTACTACTGCTATTCCTCCTCCTGCTGCTGATACTTCTACTATCACTACTAATACTACTACTTCTACTACAACAACCACTAGTACAATTACTACTACTACAACTACTGCTAATACAACTACTACTAATACTACCACTACTACTACTGCTATCACAACTACTACTACTGCTGATGCTACTACTACTACTACTACTCCTACTAATACTGCTACTTTCACAACTACTACTGATACTACTACCACTACCACTACTACTTGTACTACTGCTAATAATACTACTACTACTACTACTACAACTGCTACTGTAACTACTACTACAATTACTATTACTGCTATAACTACACTACTACAACTGTTACTACACTACTACTATTACTACTACTACTACTACTACTACTACTAATGCTGCTACCACTACTACTACTGCTACTACTACTTCTACTACTTTTGCTGCTACTAAAACTACTGCTTAAAGGATTACTACTGATACTTATAATAATATTACTAATCCTACTACTACATATATTACTACTACTGCGACTATTGCTGCTACTTCTACTACCACTACTAATACTGCCGTATTACTACTACTACTAGTACTACTGCTTCTACTACTACTGATACTTCTACTACTGCTACTACTACTACTACTACTACTACTACTACTACTGCTAAAGCTACTACTACTAATACTAGTACTACTACTACATTATACTACCACTAGTATTACTACTTCTGCTACTACTCCAACTACAACAACTTCTACTACTACTGCTACAACTTCCACTAGAACTACTACTACTACTACTACTGCTACTACTACTACTACCACTACTACTTCTCATAATACTACTGCTACTACTGCTACTACTACAACTGCTGCTACCACTACTACTACTACTACAACTACTGCTACTATTACTGCTACAAATGCAATTACTATTGCCACTACTTCTATTAATGCTACTACTACTACTGCCTACTCTACTACTACTACTACTAATGACACTGCTACTACTACTATTGCTAAAACTACTACTACTATTATTACTACTACTAGTACAACTAATACAACTACTGATAATGTTGCAACTACTACTACTAATAGTAATACAACTACTATTACTGCTACTCCTCCAACTACTGCTAATACTACTACTACTACCACTACTAGAAGTATTGCAAATACTAATACTACTACTACTACCACTACTACTACTACTACTACTACAGCTTCTGCTACTACTACTACTGCTGATGCTACTACTACTACTACTGCTAGCATTAGAAGAAGTAATACTATTACTACCACTACTACTACTACTACTAGTGTTGCTAGTGATACTACTGAAACTGTAATGACTACTGCTGCTATCACTACTACTGCTTCTACTACCACTACTACTACTTATATTACTGCTAGTGTTACTACTTCAAATTCAGCAACAACTAATAATATAAAT
>NC_138297.1:10527500-10615000 GCF_965601325.2 Salmo salar
AAAAAGTACAATATTTGTCCCCATGTGCAGTTGCAAACCGTAGTCTGGCTTTTTTATGGCGATTTTGCAGCAGTTCCTTGCTGAGCGGCCTTTCAGGTTATGTAGATATAGGACTCGTTTTACTGTGGATATAGATACTTTTGTACCTGTTTCCTCCAGCATCTTCACAAGGTCCTTTGCTGTTATTCTGGGATTGATTTGCACATTTTGTCACGGTTGTCGTAGGGTAAAGTGGACCAAAACGCAGCAGGAATATGTGCACTCATCTTCTTTTTATTGAGGACAAAGAAGTTAAACCAAAACAAACACGTACACAAAAAAAAACACAACGACAAATAACAGGCCGGTAAGGCAACAAAGCTATACCCAGCACAATCTCCCACAAAATACTAATACAAACACATACCTATTTATAGGACCCTCAATCAGAGGCAACTAGAAAACACCTGCCTCCAATTGAGAGTCCAACCCCCAATAAACTAAACATAGAAATACAAATGACTAGACATAACATAGAAATACATAAACATAGAACAGTGGCCAAAACCCCGGAATAATAAATCAAACACCCTCCTATAAACACAACCAGCCCGAACCACATAAAAAAATACCCCCTGCCACGTCCTGACCAAACTACAATAACAAATAACCCCTTCTACTGGTCAGGACGTGACAGTACATCCCCCCCCCCCCCCCCCCAAAGTTGCAGACCCTGGATGCACCTCACACAAATAAACAAAATAACCCCAAAACAAAATAAATCCCCTAAACTAAAGGGAGGGAAGGGAGGGTGGCTGCCGTCACCGACGGCTCCAGTGCTACACCCCCCCCCTCCCCAAACCTCCTACAGTGGAGGTGGCTTAGGCTCAGGCCTTAATCCCCTCCCTGGACCAAACCACCCCCACTGCATACCTCTGCCTGAGGCCAGTCACTGAAGACCCTGGAATGGGTTCTGGGAGCTCTGGACTGTAGGGCGACTCTAGGAGCTCTGGACTGTAGACCGACTCTAGGAGCTCTGGACTGTAGGCAGACTCACTCGGTTCTGGACTGTAGGCAGACTCACTCGGTTCCGGGCTGTAGGCAGACTCACTCGGTTCCTGACTGTAGGTCGTTTCACTCGGTTCCTGACTGTAAGCCGTCTCACTCGGTTCCTGACTGTAAGCCGTCTCACTCGGTTCCTGACTGTAGGCCGACTCACTCGGTTCCTGACTGTAGGTCGTTTCACTCAGTTCCGGACTGTAGGCCGACTCACTCGGTTCCGGACTGTAGACCGACTCTAGGAGCTCTGGACTGTAGGCAGACTCACTCGGTTCCTGACTGTAGGCAGACTCACTCGGTTCCTGACTGTAAGCCGTCTCACTCGGTTCCTGACTGTAGGCCGACTCACTCGGTTCCTGACTGTAGGTCGTTTCACTTGGTTCCGGACTGTAGGCCGTCTCATTCGGTTACGGACTGTAGGCCGTCTCACTCGGTTCCAGACTATACACTGTTGCCGGATACTCTGGACGGGGTACTGTTGCCGGATACTCTGGACGGGGTACTGTTGCCGGATACTCTGGACGAGGTACTGTTGCCGGACACTCTGGACGAGGTACTGTTGCCAGACACTCTGGACGGAGCACTGTCGCCGGACACTCTGGACGGGGCACTGTCGTCGGACACTCTGGACGGGGCACTGTCGTCGGACACTCTGGACGGGGCACTGTCGTCGGACACTCTGGACGGGGCACTGTCGTCGGACACTCTGGACGGAGTACTGCTGTCGGAAGCTCGGGACTGAGCTGACGCACTGGAAGCCTAGTGCGTGGGGCTGGTAGTGGAGGTACCAGACTAGAGACACGCACTTTAAGGCTAGTGCGAGGAGTGGGAACAGGACATCCTGGACTGGGCTGATGCACTGGAAGCCTAGTGCGTGGTGCTGGTACTGGAGGTATCAGACTGTAGGCATGCACTTCAAGGCTAGTGCGAGGAGCGGGCACAGGACATAATGGACTGGGCTGATGCACTGGCGGCCTGGTGCGTGGTGCTGGTACTGGATATACCGGGCTGTGGAGACGCACTGGCGGCCTCGATCGCACCTCCTGCACAACCCGTCCTGGGTGGATGGAACTAGTAGCCCTGCACAAGCGAAGTGCTGGCACAGGGCGAACTGGGCTGTGCAGGGGCCAGATGGTTGTCGTGCGTAAAGCGGGCGAAATCGTGCGCACTTCCGCATACTCCGGCGCTCTCTTCTCCACCTGCTTCTCATAGAAAGCACGGGGAGCTGGCTTAGGTCTACTGCCTGGCCCAGCCAAACTACCCGTGTGCCCCCCCCAAAAAATTATTTGGGGTGCCTCTCCGGCTTCCTAGCCAGCTGTGTTCCCCAGTAGCGTTCCAAGTCCTCACCAGACTTCCTCCATGGGCCCTCTCCGGCCAAAATCTCCTCCCACGTCCAAAACTCCCGATAGTCCATATAATTTTCCCGTTGCTCCTTACCCCGCTGCTTGGTCCTTGGTTGGTGGGAGATTCTGTCACAGTTGTCGTAGCGTAAAGTGGACCAAAACGCAGCAGGAATATGTGCACTCATCTTCTTTTTATTGAGGACAAAGAAGGTAAACCAAAACAAACACGTACACAAAAAAAACACAACGACGAATAACAGGCCGGTAAGGCAACAAAGCTATACCCAGCACAATCTCCCACAAAATACTAATACAAACACATACCTATTTATAGGACCCTCAATCAGAGGCAACAAGAAAACACCTGCCTCCAATTGAGAGTCCAACCCCCAATAAACTAAACAGAAATACAAATGACTAGACAAAACATAGAAATACATAAACATAGAACAGTGGCCAAAACCCCGGAATAATAAATCAAACACCCTCCTATAAACACAAACAGCCCGAACCACATAAAAAAATACCCCCTGCCACGTCCTGACCAAACTACAATAACAAATAACCCCTTCTACTGGTCAGGACGTGATACTTTTCGCACCAGGGTACGTTCATCTCTAGGAGACAGAACTCGTCTCCTTCCTGAGCGGTATGACGGCTGCATGGTCCCATGGTGTTTATATTTCAGTACTATTTTTTGTACAGATGAACGTGTTACCTTCAGGCGTTTGGAAATTGCTCCGAATGATGAACCAGACTTGTGGAGATCTACAATTTTTTTATGAGGTCTTGGCTGATTTCTTTTGATTTTCCCATGATGTCAAGAAAAGAGGCACTGAGTGTGAAGGTAGGCCTTGAAATATATCCACAGGTACACCTCCAATTGACTCAAATTATGTTAATTAGCCTATCAGAAGCATCTAAAGCCATGACATCTTTTTCTGAAATTTTCCAAGCTGTTTAAAGGCACAGTCAACTTAGTGTATGTAAACTTCTGACCCACTGGAATTGCAATACAGTGATTTATAAGTGAAAAGATCTGTCTCTAAACAATTGTTGGAAAAATGACTTGTGTCATGCACAAAGTAGATGTCTTAACCGACTTGCCAAAACTATAGTTTGTTAACAAGAAATTTGCGTAGTGGTTGAAAAACCTAAGTGTATGTTAACTTCCGACTTTAATGGTAAATGGTGTGAAAGACACAAGTCTGAGGATTTTAGCAAATTTCTAAAGAACAACTGACAACCACTTATCCCAAAGGAGACTACCTCGTAAACCAATTGAGGCGCAGTAACATTTTCATCGAGGGAATTGTGGACGTAAAGACTGAAACTTGTCATGGCACAGATGTCATTGCAAAGAAACTCCTGGCAGATCTTCTCAAACTGGACCCTAAACTCATTGAGATGGCGAAGGGGGCTTAGGAATGGCATTTTCTTCCCTGATGGATGGCCCAGATCTATAGTGGTGAAACTGCTCAGGTTCAAAGAGTAGGAGGAGAATCTCAGGAGAGCCAAGTGCCTGAAGGGAACCAATATCTTTGTCAATGAAGACATCTCTGAAAAGGGCATGCCTCAAAAGAAAGGAAGTGCTGACACGACTAATTGAAGAACAAAAAAAGTCAACATCACACACCTGATGTATGATCACCTGGTCGTTCAGCCCCCTCACGTTGGCTTATGACAAGTGACTCCGCTAAAGTTTAAGGATTTGACACAAATGCACACACACCCACACATAGACACCCAAACACACACAAAACAAAACTTTGATCATTTTTTTCACCTACCCTCAAGACCAAAAACACACATTGCTCTAAATTTCAAAACCCTCTGAAGTCTTCAGTGGTGTTATGTGAACTGTGTCAATGTACATTCCATAGGATGTGGGATACCATAGGATCCTCTACTGATAAAATTAACACAAATGTACATTCCACAGGATGTAGGATACCATAGGATCCTCTACTGATAAAATTAACACAAATGTACATTCCATAGGATGTAGGATACCATAGGATACCCTACTGATAAAATTAACACAAATTTACAGTGCATTGGGAAAGTATTCAGACCCCTTGACTTTTTCCACATTTTGTTACGTTACATCCTTATTCTAAAATTGATTAATTTGTGTTTTTTCCTCAGCAATCTACACACCGTACCTCATAATGTCAAAGCAAGAACATGTTTTTAGAAATGTTTGCAAATATATTAAAAATGAAAACTAAAAATCACATTTACATACAGTAAGTATTCATAATCTTTACTAAGTACTTTGTTGAAGAACCTTTGGCAACAATTACAGCCTCGAGTCTTCTTGGGTATGATGCTACAAGCTTGGCACACATGTATTTGGGGAGTTTCTCCCGTTCTTATCTGCAGATCCTCTCAAACTCTGTCAGGAAGCATGGGGAGCGTTGCCGCACAGCTATTTTCATGTCTCTCCATGAAACGTTCGATCAGGTTTGATCAGGTTCGAGAGATGTTCAATCCGGTTGGAGTCCGGTCTCTGGCAGGACAACTCAAGGACATTCAGAGGCTTGTCCCGAAACCACTCTTGCGTTGTCTTGGCTGTGTGCTTAGGGTCGTTGTCCTGTTGGAAGGTGAACATTCGCGCCAGTCTGAGGTCCTGAGTGCTCTGGAGCAGGTTTTCATCAAGGATCTCTGTACTTTGCTCCATTCATCTTTGCCTCGATCCTGAATAGTCTCCCAGTCTCTGCTGATGAACAACATCCCCACAGCATGATGCTGCTTCCACCATGCTTCACCGTAGGGATGGTGGCAGGTTTCCTACAGACGTGGCGCTTGGCATTCAGGCCAAAGTGTTCAATCTTGGTTTCATCAGACCAGAGAATCTTAGTTCTCATGGTCTGAGAGTCCTTTGGTTGCCTTTTGGCAAACTCCAAGCGGGCTGTCATGTGCCTTTTACTGAGAAGTGGCTTCCGTCTGGCCACTCTACCGTAAAGGCCTGATTGGTGTAGTGCTGCATAGATGGTTGTCCTTCTGGAAGGTTCTCCCATCTCCACAGAGGAACTCTAGAGCTCTGTCAGAGTGACCATCGGGCTCTTGATCACCTCCCTGACCAAGGCCCTTCTCCCCCTATTGCTCAGTTTTGCCCGGCGGCCAGCTCTAGGAAGAGTCTTGGTAGTTCCAAGCTTCTTCCATTTAAGAATGATGGAGGCCACTGTGTTCTTGGGGACCTTCAATGGTGCAGACCATTTTTGGTACCCTTCCTCAGATCTGTACCTCGACACAATCCTGTCTCAGAGCTCTACAGACAATTCCTTCGACCTCATGGCTTGGTTTTTGTTCTGACATGCACTGTCAACTGTGGGACCTTATATAGACAGGTGTGTGCCTTTCCAAATCATGTCCAATCAATTGAATTTAACACAGGTGGACTCCAATGAAGTTGTTGAAACAAAGATGATCAATTGCAACAAGATGCATCTGAGATCAATTTTGAGTCTCATAGCAAAGGGTTGGATTATTATGTGAAGTAGGTATTTCTGTTTCGCTTTGTCTTCATGGGGTGTTCTGTATACATTGATACATTGATGAGGAGAAAGATGTACTTAATACATTTTAGAATAAGGCTATAACATGACAAAATGTGGAAATAACGGAAAGGGTCTGAATACTTTCCAAATGCATTATATGGTTTTATTGGACATGTGAGGCATACACTTCTATGTTTCTGTTCCACTCTCTGGATGATTCCAATTGTGTATCTCTCTTAGTTGGCCAGGACATCAACCCTGATAACATTGTATTTAACCCATTAGATTTTAATGAAGCAAATGATAAATATAATGATTGTGTTGACCCAGATTCAAAATTCCTGAGGTTTTTCCAGAGATGAGTCTATCACATGTCATTACTAGCAATTTAACAACATGTATAGTAGTTTCTCTAATTCCAAGACAAGCTTTTTTATCTACTTTTCATTTGAACGTTGTCACGACTTCCGCCGAAGTCGGTCCCTCTCCTTGTTCGGGTGGCGTTCAGCGGTCGACGTCACCGGCCTTCTAGCCATCGCCGATCCACCTTTCATGTTCCATTTGTTTTGTCTTGTCTTCCCACACACCTGGTTTCAATTCCATCAATTACATGTTGTGTATTTAACTCTCTGTTCCCCCATGTCCTTGTCCAGTGTTGTTTATTGTCAGTGCTTGTGCATGTTATGTCTGGTGTGCATCGGGTTTTGTACCCATGTATTGATTGTTCTGTTTTCCGGTGGTTTTTATGATTAAACTGCGCCGTTGGAAACACAGTTTTTGCTCTCCTGCTCCTGACTTCTCTGCCGCCAGTACGCACCTCTTACGAACGTTCGCAGCCGTCCTAAAAATCATAACCACCTTGTTCATTATCTGTCTTCTCTCAATCATGAATTTTCCATTGTTGCCCTTTCAGAAACATGGTTGACTGAAGAGACAACCATGCTTCACAACATGTCTCCTTATAATGCTGTTCACCACTGTAGAATTTCAAGAGTGGGAGGAGTGTTCATTTTTGTTCGTAAACATTTTCAATTCTTTATAAGAGAGCACCTCGTACTTACTTCTAATAACTTTGACCTTGAATCTCTTTCTGTAGAAATTATCATCATTTTTGTTGGTGGTAAAAAAGTGTTAATTGGATGGATCTATCGGCCACCCGATTCTGACACTGGTAATTGTATTGATATTTTATTGATATCTACCTTTGATTTGATTAATAATGATTATAAAATGTGTTTTCTATTTTGTGATTACAACATAAACTGATTTAAAACTGAGAACCACTTACTGACATCTGACTTTTGTAATATTTTATACTCTAGCTAACTTTATCCCCTCATCTATAAACCCAGAAGACTGATAAGTTCATCTGCCATCCTTATTTATAATATTTTTACTAATTCTTAGAACAATATGGCTAATACAGGTATACTTTATACTGACATTTCTGACCATTTTCCAATTTTCCACTTCCCTTTGGCAGCTGGAAATGAACAGATGGGAATGACTAGTAACTTTAAGGGTAGAATATTTAACAAAAGCAATTGTGAGCACTTTAAGATTTTGATTGATGGATATTTTTATAATCAGGCTGATGTGGATTCTGCTTCAGAGACTTTTCTCACATCTTTCAATTCTGTATATCACCACTGCTTTCACCTTCGTTAAATCACGTAAAAGAGCAGCAGATGGATTATGGAGAACATGGTTTACTGCCGGTCTAAAAAAATCATCAAGTTGTATAAAACATTTCTGTCACGCCCTGGCCATAGAGAGGGTTTTGGTTCTCTATTTTGGTTAGGCCAGGGTGTGACTGGGGTGGGCGTTCTAAGTTCCTTTTTCTATGTTTTTGTATTTCTTTGTTTTGGGCCGAGTAGGGTTCCTAATCAGAGGCAGCTGTCTATCGTTGTCTCTGATTAGGAATCATACTTAGGCAGCCTTTTCCCACCTGTGCTTTGTGGGATCTTATGTTTTTGTAGCTGCCTGTGAGCAGCCCAGAACGTCACGCTTCATCTTCATCGGTATTGTTTTGGTGAGTTTTCATATTTATTAAACATGTGGAACTCTAAGCATGCTGCACCTTGGTCTACTCCTTTAGACGATCGTGACAGAAGATCCCACCAAAGAAGGACAAAGCAGCGTGCCCAGGAGGAGCAAGGATCCGGGGCAGGGAGAGAAAGGACTGGACATGGGAGGACATCCTGGACGGCAAGGGATCCTACACTTGGGAAGAGATCCTGGTCGGAAGGGATCTCCTCCCATGGGAACAGGTAGAGGCACTCAGAAGAGCGGAGGCAGCAGGAAAGAAGGACCAACGGCAACGGTATGAGGGAACACGGCTGGCAAGGAAGCCCGAGAGGCAGCCCCAAAATATTTTTTTTTTGGGGGGCACACGGGGAGTGTGGCAGAGTCAGGTTGGAGACCTGAGCCAACTCCCCGTGCTTACCGGAAGCAGCGTGGTACTGGTCAGGCACCGTGTTATGCGGTGGAGCGCATGGTGTCTCCAGTGCGTGCTCATAGCCCGGTGCGCTACATCCCAGCCCCCCACAAGTGCCATGCTAGAGTGGGCATCGAGCCAGGATGGATTGTGCAGGCCATGCGCTCTAGACCTCCAGTGCGTCTTCAGGACCCGGTCTGTCCTGTGCCTACGCCCAGAGCCAGGCCTCCTGCATGTCTCCCCAGCCGGGGGAATCCTGTGCCTGCGCCCAGTACCAGGCCTCCTGCATGTCTTCCCAGCCTGGTGAGTCCTGTGCCTGCACCCAGAGCCAGGCCTCCTGCATGTCTCCCCAGCCTGGTGAATCCTGGGCCAGAGCCGCCCGCCAGTCCGGAGGCGCCAGAGCTGCCCGCCAGTCCGAAGCCGCCAGAGCCGCCCGCCAGTCCGGAGCCGCCAGAGCCGCCCGCCAGTCGGGTGCCGCCAGAGCCGCCCGCCAGTCCGGAGCCGCCAAAGCCGCCCGCCAGTCCGGAGCCGCCAGAGCCGCCCTCCAGTCCGGAGCCGCCAGAGCCGCCCGCCAGTCCGGAGCCGCCAGAGCCGCCCGCCTGTCCGGAGCCGCCAGAGCCGCCCGCCTGTCCGGAGCCACCAGAGCCGCCCGCCAGCCTGGTAAGTCCTGTGCCTGCGCCCAGGGCCAGGCCTCCTTCATGTCTCCCCAGCCTGGTGAGTCCTGTGCCCGTGCCCAGGACCAGGCCTCCTTCATGTCTCCCCAGCCTGGTGAATCCTGGGCCAGAGCCGCCAGAGCTGCCCGCCAGCCCGGAGCCGCCGGAGCCGCCAGAGCCGCCCGCCAGCCTGGTGAGTCCTGTGCCTGCGCCCAGGGCCAGGCCTCCTTCATGTCTCCCCAGCCTGGTGAGTCCTGTGCCTGCGCCCAGGGCCAGGCCTCCTTCATATCTCCCCAGCCTGGTGAATCCTGGGCCAGAGCCACCAGAGCCGCCCGCCAGCCCGGAGCCGCCAGAGCCGCCCGCCAGCCGGGCGCAGCCAGAGTCGCCCGCCAGCCCGGGGCCCGCTGCGAGGGTCCCCAGTCCATGGTCGGCGGCAGGAGATCACGCTCTAGGGGAGCCATCTAAGTGGGCCAAGCCGAAGGTGGAGCGGGGTCCACGTCCCGCACCAGAGCCGCCACCGTAAAGAGGGCCCACCCGGACCCTCCCCTTTAGAGTCAGGTTTTGCGGCCGGAGTCCGCACCTTTGGGGGGGGGGGGGGGGGGGGGGGTACTGTCACGCCCTGGCCATAGAGAGGGTTTTGGTTCTCTATTTTGGTTAGGCCAGGGTGTGACTGGGGTGGACGTTCTATGTTCCTTTTTCTATGTTTTTGTATTTCTTTGTTTTGGGCCGAGTAGGGTTCCTAATCAGAGGCAGCTGTCTATCGTTGTCTCTGATTAGGAATCATACTTAGGCAGCCTTTTCCCACCTGTGCTTTGTGGGATCTTGTGTTCGTGTAGCTGCCTGTGAGCAGCCCAGAACGTCACGCTTCGTCTTCATCGGTATTGTTTTGGTGAGTTTTCATATTTATTAAACATGTGGAACTCTAAGCATGCTGCGCCTTGGTCTACTCCTTTAGACGATCGTGACAGTTTCTCACAAATCTCTCTGCCCTGAATTATGCAAATTACTAAAAGCATAAGAACAAATTTACTCTCCTATTTAGGATATCCCCCAAAAATATATTTTACTAATAAATTCAAAGAATCCTTAATATAAAGTAAACTTGGAAAATCGTCAATCAACTGTTGTATAAGAAAAACACATCTACAACTATTCCATCTCAATGTATTGTTGGAAATAAGACCTATAGTGATCCTGATGTTATTTCATATGAATTTAATAACTTTTTTGCGTATGTGGGTTTCTCTCTGTCACAGAAAATAGAGAAAACTGAAGGAAATCCCTTGGATTACATTAACCCATTAGATTTTAATGAAGCAAATGATAAATATAATGATTGTGTTGACCCAGATTCAAAATTCCTGAGGTTTTTCCAGAGATGAGTCTATCACATGTCATTACTAGCAATTTAACAACATGTATAGTAGTTTCTCTAATTCCAAGACAAGCTTTTTTATCTACTTTTCATTTGAACGTTGTCACGACTTCCGCCGAAGTCGGTCCCTCTCCTTGTTCGGGTGGCGTTCAGCGGTCGACGTCACCGGCCTTCTAGCCATCGCGTGGCTCAGTTGGTAGAGCATGGTGTTTGCAACGCCAGGGTTGTGGGTTCGATTCCCACGGGGGACCAGTACGAAAAAAATAAAAATAATAATAATTAATTATGAAATGTATGCATTCACTACTGTAAGTCGCTCTGGATAAGAGCGTCTGCTAAATGACTAAAATGTAAAAAATTAAGAGACATTTCCCTTTTCTTCTTATGGTTGATCCTCCTGATGTAGTGGAGGTGATGATGTAATGGAGGTGATGATGTAGTGGAGGTGATGATGTAATGGAGGTGATGATGTAATGGAGGTGATGATATAATGGAGGTGATGATGTAGCGGAGGTGATGATGTAGTGGAGGTGATGATGTAATGGAGGTGATGAGGTGATGGAGGTAATTGGTAACTTAAAGATATCAGCAGCAGGTCATGAAGAGATTGGTGACTCTTTGGTGAAATCAGTGTCATCCTCGATTACTGAGCTGGTAACATATATCTTCACCAAATCTATGCAAACTGGTTTTATTCCTAAAGATTAGAAAATTGCCAAAGTTATCACCCTCTATAAATCTAGGGATTCAAGATATTTAGAAAATTATCATCCAATATATGTACTACCATGTTTTTCTAAATTTCTTGAGAAATTGGAGTATAAGAGAATGGTGAAACATTTAAATCAACACTGCATTCTATATGTGCACCAATATGGTTTTGGTAAAAACTACTCCACAAATATGACCCTTGTGGAACTTGTGGAGCCAATCTTTACAGCCCTGAACATCAATGAATACGCTCTTGGCATCTTTTTAGATTTATCCAATGCGTTTGACACGGTTGATCATGAAATAGTACTTTCTATATTGCATTATAACGGTTTTCATGATTATACATATAATTGGTTATATAGTTATGTTTTTGTTAGAGAACAATGTGTTTATGCAGACGGCTGTGCATCTAACAGGGCCAAGATATCCTGGTGTGCCACAGGGTTGGATAATTGGACCTTTGTTAATCCTAATCTAGATTAATGACCTTACTACTGGGTCTTCCATTGTCCTTCCCATTCTTTTAGCTGATTATACCAATTATATTTTATTTCACAATAATTTTGACTCATTAATCAATGAAACCAACTCAGGTATGGATAAACTTTCTGAATGTTTCCAAATAAACTAATTATCTTTAAATGTAAAACAAATCCAATTGTATTGTATTCACTAGTAAGAATAATAAGAATTGTAAAAAATAAACAGTCAGTATATCAATTGGTGGGAATGAAATGGAACAAGTCACATCCACTAGATTCCTCTGAGCTCTAATTGATGAAAAGTTATCCTAGAAAGATCATATTCAATTTGTCTGCAGCAAAGTGATGACATCTGTTGGTATCATCAGAAAGATTAGTAGTTTGGTTCATCAGGTTTGCTTCCTAACTCTACACTATATTTTAATTTACTTCAATATTGTCTGGGCAAGGACATATGCCTCCTACCTACACAAATTACTCATCATACAAAATCAATTTGCAAGACTAGCCACCTCATCAATTTGCCTGGCTCCATCTGCACCTTTTTTGAAGAAACCCAATATCTGTCTATTTACAACATTAATGTACGCCAAGTATGCACTTGTGTCTACAAATACTCATACCTCCCAGAAAGCTAATTGGTACATTTCTAATTAGTAGGTTTTGTTATCTGTTTTAACAAACTTGTTTTATTTTTGTACTTATGTATTATATGCAGTGTTTTTTGTGGTATGGTTTTCATATCAGCCCTTGGGCTTCCAAAGTTCCTTTGAACGGGGTATGGTAGTAGGTACCAGGCGCACCAGTTTGTGTCAAGAACTGCAACACTGCTGGGTTTTCACACTCAACAATTTCCTGTGTGTATCAAGAATTGTCCACCACACAAAGGACATCCAGCCAACTTGACAAAACTGTTGGAAGCATTGGAGACAACATGGGCCAGCATCCCTGTGGAACCCTTTTGACACCTTGTAGAGTTCATGCCCTGATGAATTGAGGCTGTTTGAGGGAAGAAGTGGGGGGTGCACCTCGATATTAGGAAAGCTTTCCTAATGTTTGGTGTATTCAGTTTATAGTATAATGTGTATCATACACATATAAAATATGTACGGTAAATGGTCACCCTGACGTGATATATCATTAGGAACTTGTGGATTATATTGATCATTTTGGACATACGGTAAATGTCAACCTAATAATTTGGAGTATTATTGATTACTTTGAAGGTCCGGTTCAGGTGAGTTTATGTAGAGGATTGTCGTAACCTTCAGTGTTGCTCCCACGGGTCCGTAGGAAATGTTGATGATTTATTACATTTGATTCCCTGATACATAACAAATACATAGCCAATGCAATGGATAAAGTGCAGACCTTTTAAAGTTGAGGGAATCTCGTATTCATGAGTTAGCTCAAAAGCTGATCAAGAAAAATAAGAATGGTCTTACTATTAATTCGACAAGCAATGAAGGATAATTGGCACAAAAAGGAGGCAGAGAAGAACCAAATTCTAGAGGTTAGTGTGCATTTGCTTTGCAATAACCAAAACAGAGAATTGAAGGGAAATGTATGCATTTTGGAAATATTTTCTGATGAGATGCGTTCTGCCCGCCCGTCCAGCATCACTACTCGTTCCAGTCATTGGCAGCAGAGAACTGGAAGGAGAGGCGGCCGAAGGAGGAATTGGCTTTGTGGACAACTACAAATACCTAGGTGTCTGGTTAGACTGTAAACTCTCCTTCCAGACTCACATCAAACATCTACAATCCAAAGTTAAATCTAGAATTGGCTTCCTATTTCGCAACAAAGCATCTTTCACTCATGCTGCCAAACATACCCTCGTAAAACTGACTATCCTACCGATCCTCGACTTCGGTGATGTCATTTACAAAATGTCCTCCAATACCCTACTCAATAAATTGGATGCAGTCTATCACAGTGACATTCGTTTTGTCACCAAAGCCCCATATACTACCCACCAAGCGACCTGTACGCTCTCGTTGGCTGGCCCTCGCTTTATACTCATCGCCAAACCCACTGGCTACAGGTCATCGACAAGACCCTGTTAGGTAAAGTTCCCTCTTATCTCAGCTCGCTGGTCACCATAGCAGCACCCACCTGTAGCACGTGCTCCAGCAGGTATATCTCTCTGGTCACCCCTAAATCCAATTCCTCCTTCGGCCGCCTCTCCTTCCAGTTCTCTGCTGCCAATGACTGGAACGAACTACAAAAATCTCTAAAACTGGAAACACTTATCTCCCTCACTAGCTTTAAGCACCAGCTGTCAGAGCAGCTCACAGATTACTGCACCTGTACATAGCCCATCTATAATTTAGCCCAAACAACTACCTCTCCCCCTACTGTATTTATTTATTTATTTATTTTGCTCCTTTGCACCCCATTATTTCTATTTCTACTTTGCACTTTCTTCCACTGCAAATCTACTATTCCCGTGTTTTACTTGCTATATTGTATTTACTTTGCCACCATGGCCTTTATTGTCATGAATCCCACTTCCTGAGTTTGTTTTCAGCCTGAGTTGCCTGTTTTCTGTCTTGGAGTCTGTTTCCTGAGGTTCCTGAACGCACCCTGTCTGGTTGCCGGGCGACGAAGCTAGGCGGGAGATCTCTCGATTACCCGCACCTGCATCTCATCAGCTATCTGCACACCTGGTCTTGAGCATCACCTCTCCACTTCATAAGCTCTGACCTGACATCCATTCCCTGCTGGATCGTTAGCAATGAACAGTATGTTGTGTCAGCGTATCAGCCTCAAGTTTACTAGAGTTAGTTTTGTTGTTCTGTACTTTTTGCTTGCTGTGTACTCACCTCCGTTTACTCTGTCTACAGTCATTCTCCCGGAACATTCACCCCACCCCTGCCTGGTCGTCGGTGGCTTCTGTGACATCATTGGATCTGCCTATTCACTCTCACCATCTCACCTCCGCTGCCCGCTCCGTCTCCTGGATTATTCTGCTTTCACAATAAATACTCACCTGGACTCCGTTCGCCATGCTATTACCCATCAGGAGAAGATGTTGGGACAACACAGCACGCCGCTACAGGAGATAGCGTTTTCGGTTCGTAACTTTTCTGCTAGTCTGACGAGTATCCAGGCTCAGCTCAGTTTGCCGGCGGATCATCCACCACCTGCTTCACCCCTCTCACTTGTCGCTTCTGGAGCTGTTTCCTTCCGTGAGCCCAAGGTTCCGACGCCAGATAAGTACGAAGGGGATTTGGGAAGATGCCGTTCGTTTCTTATGCAGTGTGGATTAGTGTTTGATCTGCAGCCCCACTCTTACGCCACAGACAAGGCTAGGATAGCTTTTGTTATTGAACTGCTGCGTGGAAGAGCTCTGGAGTGGGCTTCAGCCGTATGGGAACGACAGGACACCTGCATTGCGTCATACCAGGAGTTCACGGCAGAGATGAGGAAGCTTTTTGACCATCCTGTCCGAGGTAAGGATGCATTTAAGCGTTTGTTCTCTCTTCACCAAGGAGCTCGCAATGTGGCAGACTTTGTTATCGAATTCAGGACATTGGCTGTGAAGAGTGGGTGGAATGAGGTGTCACTACAAGCGTTTTTTTGTCAGGGGTTGTCGGAGCAACTCAAAGATGAGCTGATCTCCTATCCTGAGACTAGTGACCTGGACAGTCTGGTAGCATTATCTATTTGGGTGGATAACAGAGTCCGAGAGAGAAGGAGGGAGAAGCAATGGGGCACGTCCAATCAATCAGCCACTCGGTTACCATTCATTTCAGGAAGTGGACCAGAACGAGTCGATCATTATTCACCACACGGGATTAGTGGAGGGGTCCTGCCTCCAGATCCTGAAACCATGCAAGTGGGGCGGCACTGGTTAACCAAGGAGGAGCGCCAACGTAGACGTGAGACCAACAGCTGCCTCTACTGTGGTAGCTCGGGACATTACATCTCCGCTTGTCCCGAGCGCCCGTTAAACTGCCTGGCTCGCTAAGTTTGGGAGGACTTTTAGCGAGTCAGTTTCAACCTCTCAATAGTCCTGTCAGACCCCAATGACCTGACTGGGAACAGAATGGGAACAGGCAGTCTTAAGGCAGTTAGCATGACATTCAGTGCTCCAACTAGTTACCTTGCCAGTCACCCAATCGAACGTGGGATTGTGTTCTCTCAGCCAGGGGTATCCAAGAACCAGAGGAACATGGGGAGAAGGCAGAATGAAGAAGGAGATAACCTCTGAATGATTCCCTGACAACAGCATCTTAACTGGTTCAGTCCTCATAGTGATACGTGCCAGACTTCTGCCGTTCAGAGTGGTAGCTTCAATGGCTTCCGGTAATTGCTCCTTGGAAATCCCCAGCTGTTCCACCAAGTCGGCATCTATAAAGCTGCCATCGGCACCTTAATCGATAAAAGCGTTAATCGCTAAACTCTGATTCTTGTTCATGAGTGTCCCTGGTTCCTGAAACATATCACGATTTGGGTGAAGTGTTCAGTAAGCAGAAGGCTCTGTCACTTCCTCCCCACCGACCATATGATTGTGCCATTAACCTGTTCCCTGGAGCTGCCTATCCCAAGGTACGTTTATACAATATCTCTCGACCTGAACGTGAAGCTTTGGAGACCTACATAAAGGAGTCTCTAGCTGCTGGTCTCATTCGTCCCTCGTCATCACCCCTGGGGGCAGGATTATTTTTTGTGAGTAAGAAGGATGGCTCTCTTCGACCTTGTATTGATTATCGGGGTTTGAATGATATTACGGTCAAGAACAAGTAAGTGGGGCGGCACGGGTTTATTGCCTTTACCTCCCTTATCTCACCTCATTTGCTCACATTGTATATAGACTTATTTTTCTACTATATTATTGACTGTATGTTTGTTTTACTCCATGTGTAACTCTGTGTTGTTGTATGTGTCAAACTGCTTTGCTTTATCTTGGCCAGGTCGCAATTGTAGATGAGAACTTGTTTTCAACTTGCCTACCTGGTGAAAAAAATAAAGGTGAAATAAAAAAAATAAAAAATAAAATACATTTATTGGGAAAAGAAACAAGAACAAAATGTAAAAAAAATGTTGCCTCAGAGCGAGAGGGGATTCTTTGAAGCAGCAATGTAAAGTGCTAGAAAAAGAGTGTCAGACAAAAGAGCACGTGGCCCACAGCCCTGCTGAACCATTCAGGCACTGTGGACTGAGCATGGGGGCCCACAGCCCTGCTGAACCATTCAGGCACTGTGGACTGAGCACGGGGGCCCACAGCCCTGCTGAACCATTCAGGCACTGTGGACTGAGAACGGGGGCCCACAGCCCTGCTGAACCATTCAGGCACTGTGGACTGAGCACGGGGGCCCACAGCCCTGCTGAACCATTCAGGCACTGTGGACTGAGCACGGGGGCCCACAGCCCTGCTGAACCATTCAGGCACTGTGGACTGAGAATGGGGGCCCACAGCCCTGCTGAACCATTCAGGCACTGTGGACTGAGCACGGGGGCCCACAGCCCTGCTGAACCATTCAGGCACTGTGGACTGAGAACGGGGGCCCACAGCCCTGCTGAACCATTCAGGCACTGTGGACTGAGCACGGAGACCCACAGTCCTGCTGAACCATTCAGGCACTGTGGACTGAGGATGGGGGCCCACAGCCCTGCTGAACCATTCAGGCACTGTGGACTGAGGATGGGGGCCCACAGCCCTGCTGAACCATTCAGGCACTGTGGACTGAGGACGGGGCCCACAGCCCTGCTGAACCATTCAGGCACTGGGGAGGGAGCACAGGGCCACAGCCCTGCTGAACCATTCAGGCACTGGGGAGGGAGCACAGGGGCCCACAGCCCTGCTTACCATTCAGGCACTGGGGAAGTTTCAGACATCGATAGTGGTGTTGGCTTTTCACGAGACTGTGGAGAGCATAGCTGTACTCCAAAACGCACATAATTTGAACTCGCAGCCGCTGTCGCACTCCTCCTAGACTAGCGAGCCGATTTAGGTCAGTAGCTGCTCATGTTTCAGTCATTAGGACATTGAAAAACAATGCAGGCGCAGAGTCTGTCATTTCGAGCAGGTTGACATGCAGTGAGGCTACCTCTCACTCAAATTGATATTGTACCATTCCCAGTGAAATCTCCATTCACACCATGCTGGGAATGGGTGAAGACCCAGCACAACCCATATAGTCTTGACATGAAAGATGTATGGGAAGTAATTTAGCTCTCGATTCCAAGTGAAATTGTCCACAGAGCCACAAATGATTTCAAGGAGGGCACAATTGTCAACCAGCTGTTTGACAGTGAAAGCAAAGCAAACTAGCTTGCTCTTTGGGGTCCATCTCATGTAGACTGGACTAGGGTCATGGCCTGTAAGCAATATGCAGTATGCAAAGCGACGGTGGAAACTTTTCTATGAATATTCTGGCCATGAAACACCATCAAGTGACAATGACATGCTACGGACAATGCTAACACGCAACTCAGGCTCTCACCTGAGTAAAGCATTTGATTTGGGGGGGGGGGGGGTGGTCCTGCAGATAACACATTCCAAGGAATTGTTACATGGGCTACTAATATTGAATCTAGGACAGGATATCCTAACCAGGCATGTTCTGTTGCATCTAAATATGTCATCCCTAAATATCATACTAAACGGGGTACTCACTGCAAACAAACAGGACATGTAATGAAAACTTGTTGGGATCTGGGGAGGGGTCATCCCCCCCAGGCAAATCAGCCAAGGTGTATACGTTAATGTACTTCCTGTAACAGGATGGGCCGACTAGCATCGGTGTTGGACCCTTGGATTCGGGAATCCACCTTTCTTTATGCGTCTTAAACTAGACAGAGCAAATGTATCAAATCTAATTTTATTTGTCACATGCACCAAATACAACAGGTGTAGACCTTACAGTGAAATGCGTACTTAAAAGCCCTTAACCAACATTGGAGTTTTAAGAAAAATAAGTGTTAAGTAAAAAATAGATTAGTAAAAAAGAAATGTAACAAATAATTAATCAGCAGCAGTAAAACAACTGTGAGGCTATATACAGGGGGTACCGGTACAGAGACAATGTGCGGGGGCACCGGTTAGTCGAGGTAATTGAGGTATTATGTACATGTAGGTAGAGTTAAAGCGACTATGCATAGATGATAAATACAGAGTAGCAGCAGCGTAAAAGAGGTGGTGGGGGGGAGCAATGCAAATAGTCTGGGTAGCCATTTAATTAGCTGTTCAGGAGTCTTATGTCTTGGGGGTAGAAGCTGTTTAGAAGCCTTTTGGACCTAGACTTGGCTCTCCGGTACCGCTTGTCGTGTGGTAGCAGAGACAACAATCTATGACTAGGCTGGCTGGAGTCTTTGACAATATGTAGGGCCTACCTCTGACATGCCTGGTATAGAGGTCCTGGATGGCAGGAAGCTTGGCCCCAGTGATGTACTGGGCCGCACGCACTACCCTCTGTAGTGCCTTGCGGTCGGAGGCTGAGCAGTTGCCATACCAGCAAGTGATGCAACCAGCCAGGATGCTCTCAATAGTGCAGCTGTAGAACTTTTTGAGGATCTGGGGACCCATGCCAAATCTTTTCAGTCTCGTGAGGGGGAATATGCTTTGTCGTGCATTCTTCACGACTGTCTTGGTGTGTTTGGATCATGATAGTTTGTTGGTGATGTGGACGCCAAAGAACTTGAATCTCTCAACCTGTTCCACTGCAGCCCCGTCGATGAGAATGGGGCATGCTCGGTCCTTTCTGGGGTTTCTGGGATAATGGGATAATGGTGTTGATGTGAGCCATGACCAGCCTTTCAAAGCACTTCATGTCTACAGCTGTGAGTGCTACGGCTCGGTAGTCATTTGGGCAGGTTACTTTAGTGTTCTTGGGCACAGGGACTATGGTGGTCTGCTTGAAACAAGTTGGTATTACAGACTCAGTCAGAGACAGGTTGAAAATGTCAGTGAAGACACTTGTCAGTTGGTCAGTGCATGCTCGGAGTACACGTCCTGGTAATTCGTCTGGCCCTGCGGTCTTGTGAATGTTCACCTGTTTAAAGGTCTTACTCACATCAGCTAAGGAGAGTGTGATCACACAGTCGTCCGGAACAGATGATGCTCTCATGCATGCTTCAGTGTTGCTAGCCTCGAAGTGAGTGTAGAACAAATTTAGCTCGTCTGGTAGGCTCGTGTCACTGGGCAGCTCACAACTGTGCTTCCCTTTGTAGTCCGTAATAGCTTTGCCTGTTTGACGGTTCGTCGGAGGACAAGGCGGGATTTTGAATAGAGACTTGCTCCTTGAAACCTTTAGCTCAGTGTGGATTTTGCCTGTAATCCACGGCTTTTGGTTGGGGTATGTACTTACGTTCACTGTGGGGACGACGTCATCGATGCACTTATTGATGAAGCCAGTGACTGATTTTCTGTACTCCTCAATGCCATCGGAAGAATCCCGGAACATTTTCCAGTCTGTGCTAGCAAAACAGTCCTGTAGCCTAGCATCTGCTTCATCTGACCACTTTTTTATAGACTGAGTCACTGGTGATTCCTGCTTTAGTTTTTGCTTGTAAGCAGGAATCAGGGGGCTTGAATAGGACTCGTCTGTAGCCTAACTAACGACGGCGGAATCCGGGCCTCTCTCCAGCAACCAGACAGGTTACAGAGCTTCCTATTCATTCATTCTGATTCTTGTTTTTTAACATGAATTGCAAGTTTTAAGACAAAGCGATCACTGGACAGACTGCAGTGTTTTTTGGAAAGGTGGGTGTTTATTATGCTATGGTTGTCTTGGTTGTTTCAACTTTAGCGATTACAAGGTATAGAAATCCTCTCAATGGGTGGTATGAGTGGGTAATTATAGAGCAAATTATCCTGTAAACTCTCTTTGACAAATATGCTGACTTGTTTGAGAAATGGTGCAGCCTCTCTCTACCCCAATGTTTTAAACACAAAATCTAATTGCTTGACAGCTCAGATGCTCAGACTAACTGTAATTCTAACATAGTCGGGTAGGCTCTGATAATGTAGTCTCAAACATATGTTTATAACATTTCACCCTTTTAAACTTGTGTGGCAATCGGTTGTGTTAGATTTCTGAGTGTGATTTATATTCCTATGCTCATTGTCAAGTCCATCTGATATCTGAAGATGTAACGCGTACGCTGGGAGTCGGGAAACAAGTACAAGGAGTGCCAATTTAATAATAAATAGAACATAGTACAAAACAAGAAATACGAAAAGCATACAGACATGAAACAAAAACAGAGTCAATAACGCCTGAGGAAAGAACCAAGGGGAGTGACAGATATAGGGAAGATAATCAAGGAGGTGATGGAGTCCAGGTGAGTGTCATGAGGCGCAGGTACATTAGAGAGGAAGAGCAGGAGTAAACGAGACAGAAGATGTGTGTGAGTTAGGAGTTTTGTCCCACCCCTCTGCTAGCCGCTGGCTTGCTAGCCAGTTGCTAGCTAGATGGGCTATGCTAGCTAGTAGCTAGCTAGATGGGCTATGCTAGCCAGTGGCTAGCTAGATGTGCTATGCTAGCCAGTGGCTAGCTAGATGGACTACACAGGAAGGTCATTGATAGGAGATTACATTTATTAGCTTTTTGTAATAATGATTGACTCTTTTCCCTTACACAGCATGTCCGACTGATTCGATGTCATATTTTAACTGTTTATGATTCAACCTATGCATGTTGATTATTTTTGTAGCATTTTAGCTAATCAATAACGCTATGGAAAGCTGATTCCTTGGATGAATTTCTTAGCTTCGGCTCGATGTCCCTTTTATCTGTACTATAAAAGTGAATCACATTTGCCTGGCTGGTTTTTCATACCAAACTCACCTGTCAATATGAAAGTAGATTTTCATGCATTTTTAATGGTAGACTATGATTCCCAACTGACTGATAGAAGTCCTTGGCCAAGGCAACTCCTTTACTTTGTCCCATATAGGCCAATGTTTGTACATTATATGTTCCATGTGTTCTATGTTCCATGTACTCTACGTTCCATGTGTTCTATGTTCCATGTGTTCTACGTTCCATGTGTTCTACGTTCCATGCGTTCTATGTTCCATGTGTTCTACGTTCCATGTGTTCTACGTTCCATGTGTTCTACGTTCCATGTGTTCTATGTTCCATGTGTTCTACGTTCCATGTGTTCTATGTTCCATGTGCTATATGTTCCATGTGCTCTACGTTCCATGTGTTCTACGTTCCATGTGTTCTATGTGCCATGTGTTCTACGTTCCATGTGTTCTATGTTCCATGTGTTCTATGTTCCATGTGTTCTACGCTCCATGTGTTCTATGTTCCATGTATTCTACGTTCCATGTGTTCTATATTCCATGTGCTCTACGTTCCATGTGTTCTATGTTCCATGTGTTCTATGTTCCATGTTCTCTACGTTCCATGTGTTCTACGTTCCATGTGTTCTGTGTTCCATGTGTTCTACGTTCCATGTGTTCTATGTTCCATGTGCTCTACGTTCCATGTGTTCTATGTTCCATGTGTTCTACGTTCCATGTGTTCTATGTTCCATGTGCTCTACATTCCATGTGTTCTATGTTCCATGTGTTCAATGTTCCATGTTCTCTACGTTCCATATGTACAAATTATACTGACAAGCATACTATCACACAGATAACATGTCTTGTTTTAGATTATGCCGAAACAATTCCAACCCTTTTGCCGTGACCACATTGAATTGAATTGATCTCCTTTGGTTGTCACACACAATGCGAGACAAAATGACTGATGTGGATCTGCAAGGGATCAGATTGATGTTGAGGTGGCGCACATGGTTAAGTCAACTGTTTTACAGAACATTGCTTTAATGTTGTTATTCAACTGTTTTACAGAACATTGCTTTAATGTTGTTATTCAACTGTTTTACAGAACATTGCTTTAATGTTGTTATTCAAATGTTTTACAGAACATTGCTTTAATGTTGTTATCCAACTGTTTTACAGAACATTGCTTTAATGTTGTTATTCAACTGTTTTACAGAACATTGCTTTAATGTTGTTATCCAACTGTTTTACAGAACATTGCTTTAATGTTGTTATCCAACTGTTTTACAGAACATTGCTTTAATGTTGTTATTCAACTGTTTTACAGAACATTGCTTTAATGTTGTTATTCAACTGTTTTACAGAACATTGCTTTAATGTTGTTATTCAACTGTTTTACAGAACATTGCTTTAATGTTGTTATTCAACTGTTTTACAGAACATTGCTTTAATGTTGTTATTCAACTGTTTTACAGAACATTGCTTTAATGTTGTTATTCAACTGTTTTACAGAACATTGCTTTAATGTTGTTATCCAACTGTTTTACAGAACATTGCTTTAATGTTGTTATCCAACTGTTTTACAGAACATTGCTTTAATGTACATACAAAGCCTAACAGTAACAAGTAACTCTTGACAGTGATGAAGTTTCATCAAATGTTGAGAAGTGATATAATTGATGTAATCTCTCTGCTCTTAACAACAAAATTAAGTTTAATTAAAGGAATGTGTACAGTGAGGGAAAAAAGTATTTGTTCCCCTGCTGATTTTGTACGTTTGCCCACTGACAAAGAAACGATCAGTCTATAATTTTAATGGTAGGTTTATTTGAACAGTGAGAGACAGAATAACAACAAAAAAATCCAGAAAAACGCATGTAAAAACATTTATAAATTGATTTGCATTTTAATGTGGGAAATACGTATTTGACCCCTCTGCAAAACATGACTTAGTACTTGGTGGCAAAACCCTTGTTGGCAATCACAGAGGTCAGACGTTCCTTGCAGTTGGCCACCAGGTTTGCACACATCTCAGGAGGAAATTTTGTCCCACTCCTCTTTGCAGATCTTCTCCAGGTCATTATGGTTTCGAGGTTGACGTTTGGCAACTCGAACCTTCAGCTCCCTCCACAGATTTTCTATAGGATTAAGGTCTGGAGACTGGCTAGGCCACTCCAGGACCTTAATGTGCTTCTTCTTGAGCCACTCCTTTGTTGCCTTGGCCGTGTGTTTTGCGTCATTGTCATGCTGGAATACCCATCCACGACCCATTTTCAATGCCCTGGCTGAGGGAAGGAGGTTCTCACCCAAGATTTGACGGTACATGGCCCCGTCCATCGTCCCTTTGATGCGGTGTAGTTGTCCTGTCCCCTTAGCAGAAAAACACTCCCTTAGCATAATGTTTCCACCTCCATGTTTGACGATGGGGATGGTGTTCTTGGGGTCACAGGCAGCATTCCTCCTCCTCCAAACACGGCGAGTTGAGTTGATGCCAAAGAGCTCCATTTTGGTCTCATCTCACCACAACACTTTCACCCAGTTGTCCTCTGAATCATTCAGATGTTCATTGGCAAACATCAGACGGGCATGTATATGTGCTTTCTTGTGCAGGGGGACCTTGCGGGCGCTGCAGGATTTCAGTCCTTCACAGCGTAGTGTGTTACCAATTGTTTTCTTGGTGACTATGGTCCCAGTTGCCATGAGATCATTGACAAGAATCTCCCATGTAGTTCTGGGCTGATTCCTCACCGTTCTCATGATCATTGCAATTCCACGAGGTGAGATCTTGCATGGAGCCCCAGGCCGAGGGAGATTGACAGTTCTTTTATGTTTCTTCCATTTGCGAATAATGGCACCAACTGTTGTCACCTCACTAAGCTGCTTGCCGATGGTCTTGCAGCCCATTCCAGCCTTGTGTCGGTCTACAATCTTGTCCCTGACATCCTTGGAGAGCTCTTTGGTCTTGGCCATGGTGGAGAGTTTGGAATCTGATTGATTGATTGCTTCTGTGGACAGGTGTCTTTTATACAGGTAACAAACTGAGATTAGGAGCACTACCTTTAAGAGTGTGCTCCTAATCTCAGCTCGTTACCTGTATAAAAGACACCTGGGAGCCAGAAATCTTTCTGATTGAGAGGGGGTCAAATACTTATTTCCCTCATTAATATGCAAATCAATTTATAAAATTTTTGACATGCGTTTTTCTGGATTTATTTGTTGTTATTCTGTCTTTCACTGTTCAAATAAACCTACCATTAAAATTATAGACTGATCATTTCTTTGTCAGTGGGCAAACGTACAAAATCAGCAGGGGATCAAATACTTTTTTCCCTCACTGTACCTAGGGACATTTTGCTTGTCAAATGCACATTGTCAACAATCCCACGGAAGACACTTCTGATAACATGGGCCCAAGGGACTAGTAGAAGTTGGGTTCCGTAAGTCGGACTGAAGACTCACTAAGGAACTCTCATGTGGTGCGGGCCGTTTCTTCCTCTATTGCACAGCTTCTGTCCAGGGAGGATTTGTAAGCACGGCCCTAATTTATGTGGTCTCTGACACCTAGAGTTGCATGGAAAACTGCCCAGGAACAAAAGGACAATGCCCAAGGACTAGTCAGCCCTTCCCCCTCTGAGGGGTATCTCTCTGTTACAGTATCCAGAGGACTGACTATTATTACAGAACACTACTATACCATGTCTGATATCTATCTGAAACGTGTCCTCTAAAGAGTGATTTTGTCAGACAGCAGCTCTATAGAGATGAGACGACTTGGAATGAAATAATAAAGTCATCAAATAAAACAAATGTAATAAACATAACTGAAATATTTTATTAAAGTAAATGAATGTGAATAAATGATTAATAAGTGATCAGCAGTAATGGACAGTCACTACCATCATGGGACTTGGATAAATTTTATTCTGTGTTGTTACAACATTTAACCCAAATAATCGAAAATTAAATCGAACAGACCTCAATAAAGCACTCATTGTTTAAATAATCGAACTGAAGCCGAACAGACCTCAAAAAGCACTAATCGCTCAGCACTAAGGGTTAGGTACATCTGTTTTGTTTACTGTAAACAATATTTCAATTCTATTTTATGCACTTTGAGATTATTCTTGTATATTGAAAAGCGCTTTACAAATGTTATAAATTCTTCTTCTTCTACTTCTTCTTCGTCTTTATTACTCCATCTACCATACGGGTCAGGCCTAGACAGAGGCTGAAAGCTCTTTTTTCAGTTGTGCAATAGCTCGTTTAAGTCAATCAAGCCCAGGTTGTGGCACACATGGACCGACTCCCGTCTCCAAGGAGACCAGCCAAGTGGGAGAGATCTGCAATAGGAGGGGAGAGGCACAGCAAGCCATAGAAAACCATGAACAAGAATACAGGGCACATAGTATCTCAATGAATAGTTACTATAAACTCAAAATGAATTACACAGGGCACACAACATCTCAATGAAAGTTACTGTAAACTCAAAATTAATTATACAGGGCACACAATATCTCAATGAAAAGTTACTGTAAACTCAAAATAAACACATAGAAAAGGGCCAGGTCTCCAATTAGGGGACAAACAAGGGAGGGCAACATGTGACACACACACACACACATACATGCACACACACTTGCACACACACATGCACACACACATGCACACGCACATGGACACACATGCACATGCACACACACACACACACACACGCACATACATGTAGATACAATGATACATACACACATATTCATGCGTTACGGCACATATAACCCCCCACCCGTCCTGTCAGGACCGACATGATGATGTACAGAGATTAAATGCACACACATTGAGATACTCTTCCCGGCGTAGCACGGCGGAGCATGGTGCATGTGTGTGTGTTCATGGGTCATTGGCAGAGCGCAGGCATATGCCCCCACCTCCTCTGTGACTTCTCCCAGATACACAGGCAAATAAAATGGTAATGGAATGGTAATGAAATGTCTAATTGTGGATTGGGAGCATCCACGCGAAACTGGCCTCTCTGGGCTTCTGTATTTATCAGCTTCATCTACATGATATTCCCTATGGGAGAGAGGGGACACAAAACAACTTCAGCAACAGTTCACTTTGGCGGAAAAACAAAACACAATGTACAATGTCAACTACTATGCATGAAGGGCTGGTGAAGGGTTAGTAGGTTAGTTGATTAGTTAGTGGGTTAATTAAGGGTTAACGGATTAGTTAAGGGTTAGTGGGTTAGTTAATGGCTAGTGGGTTAGTGAAGGGTTAGTGGGTTAGTTAAAGGGTTAGTTAATGGTTAGCGGGTTGGTAAATGGTTAGTGAAGGGTTAGTGGGTTAGTTAAGTCTTAGTGGGTTAGTTAAGGGTAATGGTTGGTTAGTGGGTTAGTGAATGTTAGTAAAGGGTTTGTGGAGGTTTAGTGAAGGGTTAGTGGGTTAGTGAAGGTTAGTAGGATAGCGGGTTATGAATGGTTAGCTGGTTAGTTAAGGATTAGTGGGTTAGTGAAGGGTTAGTTAATGGTTAGTTAAGGGTTAGCGGAGGGTATGTTTTTGTTTATTTTTATTTCACCTTTATTTAACCAGGTATGCAAGTTGAGAACAAGTTCTCATTTACAATTGCGACCTGGCCAAGATAAAGCAAAGCAGTTCGACACATACAACAACACATGGAGTAAAACAAACATACAGTCAATAATACAGTAGAAAAATAAGTCTATATACAATGTGAGCAAATGAGGTGAGATAAGGGAGGTAAAGGCAAAAAAGTGAATACAATATAGCAAGTAAAACACTGGAATGGTAGATTTGTAGTGGAAGAAAGTGCAAAGTACAAATAGAAATAATGGGGTGCAAAGGAGCAAAATAAATAAATAAATAAATACAGTAGGGGAAGAGGTAGTTGTTTGGGCTAAATTATAGATGTGCTATGTACAGGTGCAGTGATCTGTGAGCTGCTCTGACAGCTGGTGCTTAAAGCTAGTGAGGGAGATAAGTGTTTCCAGTTTCAGAGATTTTTGTAGTTCGTTCCAGTCATTGGCAGCAGAGAACTGGAAGGAGAGACGGCCAAAGGAGGAATTGGCTTTGGGTGTGACCTGAGAGATATAAGTTAAGGGTTAGTGAGTTAGTGAAGGGTTAGTGGGTTAGCGGGTTATGAATGGTTAATGAGTTAGTTAAGGATTCGTGGGTTAGTGAAGGGTTCGCGGGTTAGTGGGTTAGTTACATGTTAGTGGGTTAGTTAAAGGTTAGTAAAGGGTTAGTGAAGGGTTAGTAGGTTAGTTAAGGGTTAGTGAAGGGTTAGTGGGTTAGTTAATGATTAGTGAAGGTTTAGTGGGTTAGTGGAGGGTTAGTGAAGAGTTAGTGGGTTAGTGGAGGTTTAGTGAAGGGTTAGTGGAGGGTTAGTGAAGTGTTAGTGGAGGGTTAGTGTCACGTCCTGACCATAGTAAGTGGTTATTTTCTATGGTAGAGTAGGTCAGGGCGTGACAGGGGGTGTTTGTCTATGTTTTGTATTTCTATGTTCAGTTTCTAGTTTTGTATTTCTATGTTGGTTTTGTTTGGTATGATCTCCAATTAGAGGCAGCTGGTCGTCGTTGTCTCTAATTGGATATTTAAGTTGATGTTTGTCCCACCTGTTTTTGTGGGTGATTATATTTTGAGTAGTGTGTATTCTCTCTGCGTCACGGTTTGTTGTTTTTGTTAGTTCAAGTATTTAGTGTACTGCATTACGTTTCACGAAATAATAAAGATGTGGAACTACACACACGTTGCATTTTGGTCCAATCCTTCAAACAGCCATGACAGAATCACCCACCAAAAAAGGACCAAGCAGTGTGGTAAGGAGCAGCTGGAGGAATGGACATGGGAGGAGATTTTGGATGGGAAAGGACCCTGGAGGCAGGCTGGGGAGTATCGACGCCCGAAGGAGGAAATCGAAGCAGCAAAATGGAGCGACGATACTACGAGGCTCTATATGCACCGAGAGGCAAGGCTGAGAGGCAGCCCCCCAAAAAATGGGGGGGGGGGCACACGGGGAGTTTGGCGATGTCAGGGGGGAGACCTGATCTAACTTCCCATGCTTATCGGAGAGAGCCGTGGAGTGAACCGGAGCCAGTCAAGGAGTCAAGCGCGGAGCTCGACGCACGATTCCGGAGAGAGGTACTGGCATCGAGAGCACTGCGGAGCGGGCATGCTGAGGAGAGAGTGAATGAACGAGCAATGGGTTATGGTGTGATGTGCACTATATCGCCCATACGCACTCACAGCCCGGTGAGGTCAGTGCAAGCTCCTCACCGGTGTAGGGTGAAGATGGTCATTCAGCCAGGAAGGAGTAGGCCTGCTCAGCTTGCCTGGTCTCCAGTTCGCTTCCATAGTCCGGTACGTCCTGTGCCTCCTTCCCGCACTCGCCCTGAGGTGCGTATTACCAGTCTGGCGCCACCTAGGCCAGTCCCATGCATCAGACCTCCAGTGCGCATGCCCAGTCCGGAGTGTCCTGTTCCTGCTCCCTGCACTCGCCCTGAGGTGCGTGTTACCAGTCTGACACCACCTAGGCCAGTCCCACGCAATAGACCTCCAGTGCGCATGCCCAGTCTGGAGTGTCCTGTTCCTGCTCCCTGCACTCGCCCTGAGGTGCGTGTTACCAGTCTGGCGCTACCCTGCATCAGGATTCCAGTGCACATTCCCAGTCCAGAGCTTCCGGCGACAGTTCCCCGTCCAGAGCTTCCAGCGACAGTTCCCCATCCAGAGCTTCTGGCGACAGTTCCCCGTCCAGAGCTTCCGGCGACAGTTCCCAGTCCAGAGCTTCCGGCGACAGTTCCCCGTCCAGAGCTTCCGGCGACAGTTCCCAGTCCAGAGCTTCCGGCGACGTTTTTCAGTCCGGAACCTACTGAGACGGCCTACAGTCCGGAACCTACTGAGACGGTCTATTGTCCGAAAGCTACTGAGACGGCCTACAGTCCGGAACCTATTGAGAAGGATCTCAGTCTGGAACCTCCAGCGACGCTCCCTAGTCTGGAGCCTGCAGCGACGCTCCTCAGACCGGAGCCTCCAGCGACGCTCCTCAGTCCGGAGCCTCCAGCGACGCTCTTCGGTCCGGAGCCTCCAGCGACGTCTCCCAGTCTGGAGCCTCCAGCGACGCTCTTCGCTCCGGAGCCTCCAGCGACGTCTCCCAGTCTGGAGCCTCCTGCGATGCCTCCCAGTCCGGAGCCTCCAGCGATGCCTCCCAGTCCGGAGCCTTCAGCGGTGGTCTGCAGCCCAGAGCCTTCAGCGGCGGTCTGCAGCCCGGAGCCTTCAGTGGCGATCTGCAGCCCGGAGCCTTCAGCGGCGGCCTGCAGCCCAGAACCTCCAGCGGCGGCCTGCATCCCAGAACCTCTAGCAATGATCTACAGTCTGATTCTTTTGATGATGATCCACGGTCAGGTAGTGAAGAAGCAGAGGGATCAGTGGGTGGAGTGGGGGTTACGCCCCGAACCCGAGCCGCCTCCATGGGGGGAGGCGCTGTATAAGAAGATTCTGGGTACTGCATATGAGCTGCCATAGACATTAGTCGCCCACCCTACCCTCCCTTTGTGTTTTGTTGTTGGGGGGGTTTGTTGTGTGGGGGGTTTGTTGTTGGGAGGGGTTTTGTTGTTTTTTTGGGGTTTTTTTAGGTGCGGTCGGAGTCTGCACCTTTGGGGGGGGTACTGTCACGTCCTGACCATAGTAAGTGGTTATTTTCTATGGTAGAGTAGGTCAGGGCGTGACAGGGGGTGTTTGTCTATGTTTTGTATTTCTATGTTCAGTTTCTAGTTTTGTATTTCTATGTTGGTTTTGTTTGGTATGATCTCCAATTAGAGGCAGCTGGTCGTCATTGTCTCTAATTGGAGGTCATATTTAAGTTGATGTTTGTCCCAGCTGTTTTTGTGGGTGATTATATTTTGAGTAGTGTGTATTCTCTCTGCGTCACGGTTTGTTGTTTTTTGTTAGTTGAAGTATTTAGTGTACTGCATTACGTTTCACGAATTAATAAAGATGTGGAACTACAAACACGCTGCATTTTGGTCCGATCCTTCAAACAGCCATGACAGTTAGTGAAGGTTTAGTTGATTAGTGGAGTGTTAGTGGGTTTGTGGAGGGTTAGGGAAGGTTTAGTTGGTTAGTGAAGGGTTAGGGGGTTAGTTAATGGGTTAGTTAAGGGCTGCAACTTGTATCAGATGGTGGGCTGGACCTCACTTTAAATGCTCAGTAGATTCTGTGTCTCAGTTGGCTTTTCCCGGTTAAATACAGGTTATAAATAATGGATGACAGGACTGAAGGATAGTCTTCTATCGATTGGCTTAAGGCGATTTTAAGCCCCTGTCTGTCTCTCACAGCCGAGGCAGAGACGGGCACACAGAGGCCCGGTAAGGCCAAGTAAAGCCAGGGGCTCTCTTTATCTCTCTGCCTGCCAGCCTCAGCGTGGTTCTGGGCAGTGATTAGTAGACAGATCCCACATGGGTCAGTCTCTGCCATAAGAGATCAGTGAAAGAGATTTGGAAGCGTCTGAAGCCCCTTTGTAGTGGAAGTCTATGATGAACAGAGCGATAGATGTATGGATGCAATGGAAAGTAAAAAGGTAGAGGTAGAGAGGGGGAGAAGGGCTAATAGCTGATGCAGTTAAACAGTACAAATGTTTTACCAGGTTACCATTAAACATAGTGAATAGACTGTCCTCTTCAGACAGTTGTAATTCATTGGAAGCCTAACTATAACTGGCAAGCCGAACAGAAAACATTCAAAGACTTTGTCAGATTCATACAGTCTGTTTAACTTCTTATTACACCATAGTAAAAAAAAACACAGAGCACCTCAAGGACATCCAGGTCTCTCTTTCACCCTCCCTCGCTTTTTCTCCCTCTCTTTATCTTGTCAACAAACAGAGAGAGCCGTTTGTGACTTCTCTCTCTCTCTCTCTCTCTCTCTCCTCTCTCTCTCTCTCTCTCTCTCTCTCTCTCTCTCTCTCTCTCTCTCTCTCTCTCTCTCTGAACCACTCGGAGGCAGCATGGGAACAGGCGTCAGCGTGAGGCAGGAGATAATACATCTCTTCAGACAGAGATGTGTTTATGGCCCAAATACTGAGTTCACAAATAACTTAATTTTATTATCGCCACCGGTCCCACCTGAACCCGATCGGCACCGACAGAACTCCCCCCCCCCCCACCCACCCTCCCCCCTTTGCAATGTCAGACCTACGAGCAAAGTTAAGCCAGCAGAGGAAGTAAGGACAGAGTTGGCATAGGTAAATTACTTCTGGGTTTGGGGGTCTTTGTTTAGTCGATAGCGCGCCTCGAGTCAGGTCTGCCCGCGCTCCAACTCCTTATCGTCAGTCAAGAACAACACATCAGACCTCCTATTCAAACAGCCTCCCAAAGTAATAAACTACACAAGATAATACACCCTGTAGATTTTGCTTGGCAAATACACCTCTTATCTGAGAAGCCGAGGAGGAATGGTTCCATCTGTGAATTAATAAACGTTGCTATGGGAACTGTGCAGGTCGTCGTGTCAGGAGGGAAGATGGGTTCTCGTCACCTTGCTTTGATTTCATTGAACTTTTTCACACTGCCGTGCTATAAATGCATGTGTTTCTTTATCAATTTACCTTTTCTTATCTTATCTTTTCTTCTGGTATTTGTTAATTTGACAACTGACAATTTATGCATGAACTGGATTGTGTAGTGTGGTTACAACTTGATTGTCATCAGGTCCTTGTCAAATGATGTGCTTTGTAGGTTACAGTAAGGTTGATTTCAGGATGGAAAACATTGTGTTTTTTAATCAACTGTAATTGGTTATTTTTCCCATTACTCAAATGTTTTATTCCATGTAATTACGTACTAAAACCGACATTTACCATTTCCCCCAGCTTTGAAATATCTCGACTTAGCAGGACTCTCTCTCTCTCTCTCTCTCTCTCTCTCTCTCTCTCTCTCTCTCTCTCTCTCTCTCTCTCTCTCTCTCTCTCTCTCTCTCCTCTCTCTCTCTCTCTCTCTCTCTCTCTCTCTCTGTGTGTGTGGCAGAGGGGGAAGAACATGGAGATGACTGTAAGTCAGAATGACTGGGGCTTTAGTGGCAGGCTCCAATTGTTTAGCTCTTCAGGCCTCCCTCCCATTGATAGACAGGGTTCACTATCGGAAATTGGTAATCCGTCCCCACCAAGAATCCAATCTCCGAAATAAAGGCCGCTTAACCTACTTAAAGGGGCTTGTTGGAGATGTAATGGGAGCATGATCTAAAGAGGCAATTTGTTACATTGAAATCGGCATTCATTTAAATTTTCTCATGACTCTCGCTCTCGACTTTATAGTGCTAATTATGCCGACTACTGTGTCATTTACTTTAAAAGGAGACGAGAGACGAGCGCCCCCCCCCCCCCCCCCTCCCTACCCCCCGCCACTGAAATAGAAATCCCGATGATTTGCTTAGTAATGAAGAAAGTTCTTCCATTTCACTGAGTTTACCCATCTCCCCCCCCCCCCCCCCCATCACCATAGCGTTGATTTGGTTTTGAGACAATGCATTTTAGAGTGAGAACAAGACAGAAAGGATACAAAAATGTGGGAGAGAGAGGAAGGGGAGGGGGGGGGGATCAGAGCCCGAGAGGAAGTTATGCATATGTTTGATAAAGATAATTGACGTCCTATCAGGCGGTCGTCTTAATGAGATCTTCTGCAGCAGTAAGATGCATGTATGCAGCTCTGATGTGGTGTGGTGCACACAGGGGGAAATGGCTGTTGGAGAGAGAAGTACTTCATCACGTCTAATTGCTGCCTTGTACGCACTTATCCCCATAGGTCCACACTCTTTCCACATTCACTGAGGACCCCTATCTTTCTTTCTTTCTTTCTTTCTTTCTTTCTTTCTTTCTTTCTTTCTTTCTTTCTTTCTTTCTTTCTTTCTTTCTTTCTTTCTTTCTTTCTTTCTTTCTTTCTTTCTTTCTTTTCTCTATCATCCTTTTTTTCTCCCTCTCTCACTTTTTTCCTACCTCTCTCTTTCTCTTCTCTCTGTTCTATCTCTGCATTATGTCTCTCTCTCTCTCTCCTCTCTCTCTTTCTCTCTCTCTCTCTCTCTTTCTATTCTGTCTGTTCTATCTCTGCATTATGTCTCTCTCTCTGTCTTTCTCTCTCTCTTCATTGCCCCCAGTGTCAATCCCTTCTCAACAACATAATTTTCAGTTAAACAATGCTCGATCAGCAGAACAATTAATTGGTAGTTAGTGTTTCTGAATACAGCTTTGATTCTTAAGGGCCAAAACAATGACTACCTCATCACAGAAGGTCTCCAGTGATTTTGGAAGTTTTTGCCAACGTGGTAAGAGTATTGCTGAAGTTGAGTTACTGGGTTACTGAATGAAATATAAACAGCAGACATGTATTATCCTGCAGGAGCCAGAGAAAGCATTTAGTTTCAACTTTCTACCCCGCTATTATGTTCAAGGTCATTTTAATGCAAATAGATTCATAATTAGTTGCAGAGAATGAATTCACTAAAGCTAGTTGACCAGTCCTAAGCAAGATGTCTGGCTTACTGGCGTGCCACTGAAGAGCATAGTACACTGGCAACCCATATCAACCACAACAATGGGACTAAACTGGCAAAACCCGAACCAGAGCTAAATAGGATGGCCACATTATTGGCCCTGATCTAAACCAGCCACATAAAGGGTGGGCGCACTGACACATACATAAAGCCACATAGAAGAGGGATGGTCACATTGGCACACATTGGTCAAGTAGCACGGCATTATTGGCACTTAACCACACCAGTCCAGACAGGAGGTTGGCATGGCATATTGATTGATCCAGGAACAGAGAGCAGGGAAAACCAGGGATCATTGGCAAACCTGTACAACAGATATGACCCAAGCAGGTTAGCCGCTTCATCGGGTCTAACCCCTCTGTCCCTATGGGACTTGGAGCCTGAGAAGGGGTGAAAGTGAGAGATGTGGCTAGGCAGGAGGATAGTCTCAGCTCCCCTGCCATGCAGCTGTGTCTATATTGGTATAGGTGACATCACCAGGGGAAAAGACTGTTGTTTTTGTAAACCCATGAAAATCTAGCTAACCTAAAACACAGCCATTTTTCATTGAAGAGAGATAAAATAAAACGAAGCAATTGAAGGCACAAACGTAGGAAAAAAAACCTTACTTTGAAATGTATCTAGCATTAAACATTTGCTCGCTCTTTCTATAGACAATGAAATAGGGCGAGTGAACTTTAAAAGCAAATGATATCTCTGCAAGAAAAGGGCAAAGGCTACATTCAATTAGCTTTTCTCCACGGAAGACGAGACAAAAAAGGAAGATGAGCCAAGCAGCTCCCGTCCTTTTAAGCCCAGGTGGGTAATAGCTGCCAAAGCCACTTGAAATGCCCCCCACTTCAGACAACACCATGATAGAAAGCATCCTAGGGAAGGAGGGTTTGAGTATTACCACGAGACTACGGCTTAAATACCGGAGAGGCTCTGGCATAATGCTCATGAATATGCAAAAACCCTTTGTGTTCTACTGTACTGTCTGTTGGGAAACATGCAGCGCTGCAATATTCTGCTGGACTCAAGATGAGTACTGAGGAATGAGCATTGATTTATGAATGGACAAGTCACATCATAACATTTATGGGTTTCATTTGACGGAAGGATGTCTTCATTTTATCTCCTCTATGCTTTATAAAAGTGGGGAGGCAGGTAGCCTAGTGGTTAGAGCGTTGGGCCAGTAAAATGAAAGAGTTGCTGGATGGAATCCCCGAGCTGACAAGGTAAAAAATCTGTTGTTCTGCCCCTCAGCAATGCAGTTAACTCACTGTTCCCCGGGTGCTGAAGACATGGATGTTGATTATGGCAGCTCCCTGCACCTCTCTGATTCAGAGGGATTGGGTTAAATGCAGAAGACACATTTCAGTTGAATACATTCAGTTGTACAACTGACTAGGTATCCCCCTTTCCTTAAATATCAGATGTAAGTTAATGCAACACATGTAGAGAAAGAGAGACAATGTTGAATGGAAAACAAATATGTACTTCATACAGTGGCCTATATACTACTGGCTGAGGCCACATTGCAACCCTATAGCAACAACAATCATGTTTGAAGCTCTTTTAGTCAGCTCTTCTTCATATTTTCCTTCAGATGCTAACCCCTCACAAAGGGAAGAGGCTCCTTTCTTAACAACAGGCTATTGAATGTGTGGGTGTTAGGCGTGGGAGGATAATTCACAGCCAGGCAGTGTTAGTGTGTATGAGAGCAGGGCGAAGCTCGCCAGTCCCAGTGAGTGGGTGAGATGGGCGGGTTTACATAATGGCCATCTTCAGTGGATTCACCACCGTGCCTATGGCACTGCACATTATTCCCAGTTTGTTGAAATTGCCACACCCAGGATCGCTCAAGTGTTAAATCCTTCCAGTAAATTTGAGGTTATTAAATGAATCGGGGAACATGGACATTCCACATGGGATGTAGCGTAGCATTGACCGATGTCACATGAACAGTGTTCCTTAGTTGAAGCCCATTGAAAGATCTTATCATTTTCTCTATTGGGATTATAATGGAATCTGAAATCGTATTAATATTAATGATTGACTTCTGGGAGGTCGTAAACAGTAATATACGAAAATCGTAAAGCACCTGACCTCAAATTACCATAGCAACAGTGAAACAGGTTAAATAAGCTGTTTGTACGATCAATTTAGCCCCAATCTCGATGCGACTCCTTTGGGTGTTAAATTAATCACATGCCCAAAGGAAGCAAATGTATTTCCCATTCTGCTTTGAGTTATCTTCAATATAAACCTTGGCCCCATTGTCTGAATAACAATTGATTGTATTTGAAAAATAGCACCACCTTGTGGTGGTTTTTGATAGAGGTTCCGGGTTTAGATTATAAGGGCAACTATACCAGTTCCGGTAAGAGGAATGGAAATTACCAGTAGGAGAAAAGTGTACAGATCACACGTTCATTGCCACACTGAAGACAGGGACACACACACACACACACACACACACACACACACACACACACACACACACACACACACACACACACACACACACACACACACACACACACACACACACACACACACACACACACACACACACAGGAAGTGGAATGGTCAGTGACGCACTAACCACCGGTAAGGAAGTCCAAGTTGGTGTATTGTCCTTGTAGGAAAAGTGCCTGGCAACCTGGTCCCTAACACAGAGGTGTCAAGAGCCCTATGCCACTGAACTACAGGCTCGAGCTGAGACGGGGATGGTAGCCTGCCTCCTCAGTAAAAGGAGGTCAGTGAGAGAGGATTAAGGACAGAGGGATTTTAATGGTATTCATCACAATGACTACTAAAGCAAAGTTCTCTCACCTTTAATGAAACGGTGTGGGATGGCAGCAGATGTTATTGAAATAAGCACAAATCAATGAGAAACTAATGGGGAAACTATGGCCACCCAATTACTCGCTCCTGATGAGCTGTTGTGCAAAAACATGAAAGGTTTATCTTTGTTTGTGGAATGTAAAACAATCCTTAAAGGGATAATGTAAAAAAAAAATATCAAAAGAAGACATACACAATGACTACTATAAGACATACACAATGACTACTATAAGCACAGAATCAAACATTTATGTGCAAGACATAAGCGTAAGTAGATATGCAAATAGACACTATTAATTTCAGTCAACGCAAGCATTTCATTTACTTCCACAATTTATCCCGATGTGTCTTTCTGGCTTAACATTATGATGTCACTGATGGAATGTTTTTTCCTGTAGTCCTTCATTGATCTGACACAACTGGATTAGAGAAGGATGACGAGGAGATATGGCAGGCCAGGGATATAAAGCTGCTAAATGAGAAAGGGAAAAGGCTTAGCAGTTATTTTAAGCCTATATGGTGAGAGACCACCCAAAACGGCTCTAAGTCCTCTTAAGGGCCACCGAATGGGTAGGCTGTCTGGATCACGAGCCGGTTCACACTTCAGTTAACATGAAGTTTGGAGTTTGATACATTGATTCAATCCATAATGAAAAAGTGCAGCATGACTGCACACCTATTTGATGCAAACGTAGACATTCATTGCTTTTATATGCATTTATGTTAAGTATATACGCTGTAGGTTTTATAATTGTTCAGTGACACAAATGTGACCTCCCTGCCTTATGCAGTTTTAATAATGTTCAGAGTAATAAAGGTTACTTCATATCATAAATCCATGGGAAACCTCTATACCCAGTTCACCAACCGGTTACAAGGTCACAGCTAACAATGTGTACACAGAAAAGCCACTTCCTGTTTCTTCACTGAATAAATGGGTTCAGGAACAAGTGAACAAAAAGTGCTGAGTCGACACCATAGAAGGCAAATGCTAGACGCTAGCTACAGGAACACACTTGAAAGAAGGACACCTCCACAACTTCTCTACGGAGAAGACAGTTCTGCTGAACAGCCAATAGACAGCGTCTTTGAAGAGAGGAAAGAAAAGTACAATGTAAGGAAGGGGAACAAATCTCCTTTCTAATGTAGCTGGTAGCTAGCTGGGTCTCAACAATGACACCATGTCCTTGACTTCTAAATATATAATGCACCTCAGGTGACACTGGGAGACAGCAGGTTTTGATTGGCTTTCGTTATAAATCATTCATTACCACTCGCATCAATGATTAATATTCAGAGAAGCCTGAATCCTTTATGTAAATAACGCCACACGTCGGAAGGTTACCGTTGTAAAGCTGCGCAGACAGCAGTTTTTAACTTTTGATTGTGGGCTTCGGGTAACTGCTCGCCGTGCCTCCCCCCACCCCCCACCCCTCCTCTTCTCATGCCTATGTTTAATTTAAACAAATCTTAAAGGCAAGCGCTTGATAAGTGCTGAATTAAGCAATACTAAGAGAGACTGATGAGAATGTGTTGTAACGTTCATATCAGCGGGGTTAATTTATTCCCCCAGTGGATTACAGTTCCCTGTTGACCTTATGCTAATCTAGTCAAACAAGACATAACTATCTTGTCAAAGAAAACCAGTGAGCTCTTGATTATAGGTTGACCCCTGTAATTGCACTTGACTGTCTGGTTCTATCAGCAGACCAGTGGGGGAGGGAAGACAGTAACATTCCAGCAGAGCAGAGGAGGGTCAGAGGTCGTCGACAGACCTATGTTTAGCATCCATCAGCTAGCAGAGTGAGACGCAGTGGCACTGATGCTCAATGATGGGTTACCAGCCAGTTACCGGGCCATCAAAGGCTGCTGTCACATGACCGTGTGGCTTCTCCCTGTAGTCTATCCATCTGCCCCGGTGTCAGAGTCAGACAGAGATACTGGAACGTACAGGAGCAAGGGCACGTGGGGGCTGTATGGAAACCCTGAGTTAACTGCTGCCAAGTGTAAGGTCTTTACTTAGGCAACACATTTATAATGTAAAACGAAGTAAACGTTGACAGAGCTAAAATACATTGTGATGGTTGATAGTGTTAACCTTTTAAAACTTCAGCATTGTTTATCGAGTGGGATTTTGGTATTAAATATGCATGCAGTGACATCTCCTATCTGAAGATGTGTAAGTATGAGACTTTGCAGAGTTGTCTCTGACTTCTTCAGTGCTGCCGAGGCCTCATTTGAAGTGTTTAATGCGTTGTCAATGAAAACACTGTGTTTTTTTTACTCTGGGTCATGTGAACAAACTGTGTTTCTTTGACTCAGGGCCATTGTGAGCACACTGTGTTTTTTTTTTTACTCAGGGCCATGTGAACACACTGTGTTTCTTTAACTCAGGGCCATTGTGAACACAGTGTGTTTCTTTGACTCAGGGCCATTGTGAACACACTGTGTTTCTTTAACTCAGGGCCATTGTGAACACAGTGTGTTTCTTTGACTCAGGGCCATTGTGAACACACTGTGTTTCTTTGACTCAGGGCCATTGTGAACACACTGTGTTTCTTTGACTCAGGGCCATTGTGAACACACTGTGTTTCTTTGACTCAGGGCCATTGTGAACACACTGTGTTTCTTTGACTCAGGGCCATTGTGAACACACTGTGTTTCTTTGACTCAGGGTCATGTGTGAAGTCTGTCTTGGTCACCTGCTGTACAAGGACTGTGTCACTTAGTGCAACCTCCGTCCCTTTGAGAACCCAGACCTTTGAGTTTTGTCACAATAACTTTTGAACAGCAGTTAAAAAAAAAAAAATCTAATCCCAAAACATTTTCAAGCTAAACTGAATTCTTGGTGATTCATGTTTTGTGTTTAGTGTTGTTTGTCTTTCTAAGCCGGCTTTATCTCCCATTCCATCTCCTCTCATGTCTCACTGTGACACAACAACTTTTCTTGATGGACAGGGTTGGTACTCCCGTGTCCAATAAAGTGCTTCAGCGGGCGATAATATGAACGAGAGCTCTGCTGAGGAGGACAGCGCACTGGCACTTTTGGCATGTTAATTTGACCGTGTATGACGCTTTCGCAAATAGGATTTACTGTACGGGGACCCCTATGAAATGAAATTGCAGTCTTATAAAAATGTACTTTTAAAGAAATTGTGTGAGGGAACTCTGGGTAGTAAATTAAACTCCACTGGCAGGAAAAGATGAAGCAGGAGGAGGAGGACAGGCGGGAGGGAGAGGTTTGTGTGGCGCCCGGTATAGCTGATTGTCACAGAGGGAGAGGTAATGGATCTTCCGTGATATAACAGCACCTCTCCCATTTGACATTTATTCTATTTTTACTCCATTTTCTTTTGCCCGAGCAGTGGTGTTATTGAAGACGGGGGTGGGGTGTTATTAAAAAAGTTGGAAATGTTTTTTTATCTAGCTAATTTAGTACTGGTGATTTTAGCAACAGTTTTCTAAGTTGTGTTAATGTACATGTATGTATTTACTGTATGTGTGTATGTATGTATGCAAGCGTAGATCTCCTGCTGTTCGTTAAGGCTTAGATGAGGGAGGCTACGGTAAAAAATCATCCTAAATGTGAAGTTGATTCTGAGCTAAAATCCCCTCTCCACTCATTTCATATTTTGAACCGAAGGCTGATTCTTAGGTGATTTTCCACACAGCAGGCCTGGGCCTTCCATTAGTGGCTACATTTAGAAGCTGAGCTGTATTGACTTGGCATTAGATCCACTTAAAGGACATCTTCTCTACACACACCGATCCTTGAGACGCGGACTCTTAGGACCCGTCAGACTCACTTCACAATACCTTCAGTGGCCTCACTTTCTCCGGCCTCAAATCTCTGGGATCCTATTTACCAGCTGGAGGTCTGAGGGTTAGGGGATACATAGGGCCATCTGGCAGGGGTCTTGAGCTCTGATAGCGACAGATGAACTCATCATAAGCTTGTGTATAGGAAGGCAGTGTGGGCTGGAAATCACTTTCCCTGCTTTTTGAAAGTACCTTCTCATCCTTCATAAATCTGTTCCACTCCAGCATCCAGCCGAGAGTGTTCGTACAACTACATGACTTGGCCCTGAAGTTTTGTACTTGAAGTGATCTGTGGATTTGAATTTCTTACTCACTCTGACTATTCAGTGTTAATTTTATCGGCCTTATATATTATCACCAACTCCATTAGAATGAAGATTTCAAACCAAAAAAAGAAGAAAATGACTTGTATTATCAAAGGAAAAAGACTGCCCGTCTTTGAAGACTGTCTATTCAAATAAAGTTGGGAAAGGAGCCCGACCTATCACTTTGGTTTTCATTATCAAACACCTAAAGTAATCTTAACTTTTTAATAACCTCTCAGATAGCATCATTATGTCAATCACGGACAGTTGTAATTTTCAGCCAGAGGGCACAGGACAGACCTAAATTATATACAAAAAAAAGCTCTCAAACCCTTTGCTGTGTTGGAACAAGGAAAGCTCAGATCATGAGAGATTTAAAGTCTAGGTATATCTCCTCCATGCATCCAGCCGTGGCACATAAACAGTACATACAACAGCTGGCACATAAACAGCACATATAGCCATGGCACATAAACAGTACATACAACAGCTGGCACATAAACAGTACATTCAACAGCTGGCACATAAACAGTACATACAGCCGTGGCACATAAACAGTACATACAACAGCTGGCACATAAACAGTACATACAGCTGTGGCACATAAACAGTACATACAACAGCTGGCACATAAACAGTACATACAACAGCTGGCACATAAACAGTACATACAACAGCTGGCACATAAACAGTACATACAGCCGTGGCACATAAACAGGACATGCAACAGCTGGCACATAAACAGTACATACAACAGCTGGCACATAAACAGTACATACAACAGCTGGCACATAAACAGTACATACAGCCGTGGCACATAAACAGTACATACAACAGCTGGCACATAAACAGTACATACAACAGTTGGCACATAAACAGTACATACAACAGCTGGCACATAAACAGTACATATAGCTGTGGCACATAAACAGTACATATAGCCGTGGCACATAAACAGTACATTCAACAGCTGGCACATAAACAGTACATACAACAGCTGGCACATAAACAGTACATACAGCCGTGGCACATAAACAGTACATACAGCCGTGGCACATAAACAGTACATACAACAGCTGGCACATAAACAGTACATACAGCCGTGGCACATAAACAGTACATACAGCCGTGGCACATAAACAGTACATACAGCCGTGGCACATAAACAGTACATACAACAGCTGGCACATAAACAGTACATACAACAGCTGTCACATAACAGTACATACAACAGCTGGCACATAAACAGTACATATAGCCGTGGTACATAAACAGTACATATAGCCGTGGCACATAAACAGGACATACAACAGCTGGCACATAAACAGTACATACAGCAGCTGGCACATAAACAGTACATACATCAGCTGGCACATAAACAGTACATATAGCTGTGGCACATAAACAGTACATCTAGCCGTGGCACATAAACAGTACATACAACAGCTGGCACATAAACAGTACATACAGGCGTGGCACATAAACAGTACATACAACAGCTGGCACATAAACAGTACATACAGCCGTGGCACATAAACAGTACATACAACAGCTGGCACATAAACAGTACATACAACAGCTGGCACATAAACAGTACATATAGCCGTGGTACATAAACAGTACATATAGCCGTGGCACATAAACAGTACATACAACAGCTGGCACATAAACAGTACATACAGCCGTGGCACATAAACAGTACATACAACAGCTGGCACATAAACAGTACATATAGCCATGGCACATAAACAGTACATACAACAGCTGGCACATAAACAGTACATTCAACAGCTGGCACATAAACAGTACATACAGCCGTGGCACATAAACAGTACATACAACAGCTGGCACATAAACAGTACATACAGCTGTGGCACATAAACAGTACATACAACAGCGGCACATAAACAGTACATACAACAGCTGCACATAACAGTACATACAGCCGTGGCACATAAACAGGACATGCACAGCTGGCACATAAACAGTACATACAACAGCTGGCACATAAACAGTACATACAGCAGCTGGCACATAAACAGTACATACATCAGCTGGCACATAAACAGTACATATAGCTGTGGCACATAAACAGTACATCTAGCCGTGGCACATAAACAGTACATACAACAGCTGGCACATAAACAGTACATACAGGCGTGGCACATAAACAGTACATACAACAGCTGGCACATAAACAGTACATACAGCCGTGGCACATAAACAGTACATACAACAGCTGGCACATAAACAGTACATACAACAGCTGGCACATAAACAGTACATATAGCCGTGGTACATAAACAGTACATATAGCCGTGGCACATAAACAGTACATACAACAGCTGGCACATAAACAGTACATACAGCCGTGGCACATAAACAGTACATACAACAGCTGGCACATAAACAGTACATACAGCCATTGTCACATAAACAGTACATACAACAGCTGGCACATAAACAGGACATACAGCCGTGGCACATAAACAGTACATACAACAGCTGGCACATAAACAGTACATACAACAGCTGGCACATAAACAGGATATAGAGCCGCTGGCATGTCACAGGAGGGATTTGAAATGAATGAGTTGCATGGGTCCACAATATCCTTAGGGGATATGTGTCACCAAGTTGAGGGTGAATGGGGAAGATGTGGGGGGGGATGGGGGGGTTATGGTGTGAGACAGGTCACAGGTCACAGGTCACAGGTCAACAGTAGTAACAGTTAAGTGATTGTGAGAGGCCTGTATACAGTACGTTTAATATAGGACATATGACAGGGATGTGAGTCTGTACACTGCAAGGTCCTTTGTGGCCGACTGTTGCAAGGCTTTTAAATAAAGGTTGAGTGTTGTGCCATCAGGACCATAGTTTGGAAGGCTTTCGAGATGAATCGAAGAGGAAAGTACTGTAACGAAGATGATTGCGTTGATGACAAGTTGGTTGAATTATCTGTATGGTCATGACCAGAGTGGTATAATGTATTAAAAGTATGCAAAAAACATGTTTTTTATTTTTATTTTTATGAAACACTTCAAACATTCTTGAAATCATTCAGGGAATAAAAGATTTGTTCTCCTATAAATGTATGAAAATGTTAGTTATGCTTCTCTGGTTCTTCCTTCATACTTCTCAATAAGGCTCTGGATGATAGCAACCTTCTGATATTGTTTCAAATCCACTGTCTGGAGGAAAAAAGTTATCTCTCTGAAGTTTTGTCACACATTATATAAAGACAGAGCTTTTTAACATATTTGGTGCCTGAATCGCAGCATGCTTGTTTGCAAAGCCACTCTCTCTCTTTCTTCCATCCTATCCATCTCCCTATATGTCTCTCGCTCTACCTTATGTCTCATTCACTCCCCTCTTCCCATCAACAGACCACTTTCCATTATATTTTCCTTTCCCTCCCTCCCTCCCTCCCTCCCTCCCTCCCTCCCTCCCCCCTCCCTCCCTCCCTCCCTCCCTCCCTCCCTCCCTCCCTCCCTCCCTCCATCTCGTTATTTCTCTATCTCCCATCATTGTTCTTTCCATTCTGTCTCTCTCTCTCTCTCTCTCTCTCTCTCTCTCTCTGTCTTTCTCTCTTCTGTCATTTCACACATCATTTCTCTGCTTAATTGCAGCTGCCTGGAACTCCACCATATGCCCCTGCAGCTCAACACACCCCATCTACCGCAGCCTAGCGCTAGCTATTCAATTAGCCCACGCTAGACATAACTCAGGCGTGGTGGGCCAGCCATGGCTGTTTAGGCTCTCAGTCACAGGACCACCATGCCAAAGCTAGAGTACCCCAACATTATAACAGAACCACCGTGCCAAACCAGAGTACCCCAACATTATAACAGAACCACCGTGCCAAAGCTAGAGTACCCCAACATTATAACAGAACCACCGTGCCAAGGCAGAGTACCCCAACATTATAACAGAACCACCGTGCCAAAGCAGAGTACCCCAACATTATAACAGAACCACCGTGCCAAAGCTAGAGTACACCAACATTTTAACAGAACCACCGTGCCAAACCAGAGTACCCCAACATTATAACAGAACCACCGTGCCAAAGCTAGAGTACACCAACATTTTAACAGAACCACCGTGCCAAACCAGAGTACCCCAACATTGTAACAGAACCACTGTGCCAAAGCAGAGTACCCCAACATTGTAACAGAACCACCTTGCCAAAGCTAGAGTACCCCAACATTATAACAGAACCACCGTGCCAAAGCAGAGTACCCCAACATTATAACAGAACCACCGTGCCAAACCAGAGTACCCCAACATTATAACAGAACCACCGTGCCAAACCAGAGTACCCCAACATTATAACAGAACCACCGTGCCAAACCAGAGTACCCCAACATTATAACAGAACCACCGTGCCAAACCAGAGTATCCCAACATTATAACAGAACCACCGTGCCAAGGCAGAGTACCCCAACATCCTCACATCGAAGGAGTGACTAATGGATGAAGGGAATAGAAGCCCCAAGGTGATTGAGTAGTGTAGTGAGTTTCTACATACATACATAGGCATTCTACTCACCTGTTTTGTCGGGTGTATTCCTTTGTCAATAGGAGTGAGTGCTCAAGTTCTTCTAAGGTCGATAAAACAGTGAACAAAAACAGAATAACTGATAGAGCAAAAAAGTGTCTCTCTCAAAAATCCAGAAGTCTGGAGCGTTAAACTCGGTTAATGTTTTACAGTCAAAAAGTGATTTTACTTGGCTTCCTCTGATGTCCACGTGGCAGTTGCCTATTGACTAAGGTTTGCTCTTTAAATATGTATTTATGGAGAGGTAGTGCTTTCCTTAAGGCCTTAATGTTTGGTATTCCCAGCACAAGACAGGCTATTGAATCATTTAGTGGGTTTTGAGAGCTACTTGAGAGCACCATTGTCTTTTTTATTTTTTATTAGTCTATTATGTGGCATTGAAGCCAAGCATTGGTCTCCATAGAGACATCACTCGTCACTCTGGTTGGTGATGGAACGACACACTGCGGATGAATAATAATGAGCTGAGGTGGAGAAAGCTACTCAGTGCTGAAAAACAAAGAAGAACACAAATATATTTGCAATCTTAGTCTAGATTACGAGTACATAGGACTTGGAGAAGTTTGTCAAAAATGAGATTTGAAGTGTGATGATTTTGATGTGTGCTCAAGGCAGGGTAAAGTTATAATTTTGTTATTATTGGTTTTGATGTGTGGTGAAAAAAAAATGCAAAGTTTATGCATTTCTCAACTTTCTTTTCAAAAGCTTTGAACACATACCATTCATCACACTTCTCCAAATACCACCCCACCCTCATTCAGGGTGAAAAATAACATTAGAGTAGACAGCTTTGCTGTAGATAAAACAAACAAACACACACACACACACACACACACACACACACACACACACACACACGCACGCACGCACACACACACACACACACACACACACACACACACACACACACACACACACACACTGCTCCCCAAATGCACACTCTCTCGCTGAGCTAACTCTGAGTAATTATCAGGCTTTTAATGATGTCTGTGCATCACCGTTCATTAGAAGAGCTCCTCCAGCCCTCTACAGGGTCATAAGACCGCTTATCACACAGCACCACTTGATGGACTTAATTCAACCCTATTAACTAACAAGCGTGTGTACTGTATGTGTGTGTGTGTATGTGTGTGTGTGTGTGTGTGTGTGTGTGTGTGTGTGTGTGTGTGTGTGTGTGTGTGTGTGTGTGTGTGTGTGTGTGTGTGTGTGTGTGTGTGTGTGTGTGTGTTGGATGCTGTCAGTTGAGTTCAGAAGCCCCCATTCCCCCCCAAAGCGTTCAATTATTTATTTGTTTATTAACTTCCAATCCTTTCCATCTTCGTAATATTGCAAAAAATCTGAAACTTTCTGTCCAATAATGATGCAGAAAAGTTAATCCATGCTTTTGTCATTTCTAGATTAGACTACTGCAATGCTCTACTTTCCGGCAAAGCACTAAATAAACTTCAGTTAGCGCTAAACATTGCTAATAGAATCTTGACTAGAACCCCAAAATTTGATCATATTACTCTAGTGCTAGCATTCCTGTAAAGGCTAGGGCTGATTTCAAGGTTTTACTGCTAACCAACAAAGCATTACATGGGCTTGCTCCTACCTATCTCTCCGATTTGGTCCTGCCGTACATACCTACACATACGCTACGGTCACAAGACGCAGACCTCCTTACTGTCCCGTAGAATTTCTAAGCAAACAGCTGGAGGCAGGGTTTTCTCCTATAGAGCTCCATTTTTATGGAATGGTCTGCCTACCCATGTGAGAGACACAGACTCGGTCTTTATTGAAGACTCATCTCTTCAGTAGGTCCTATGATTGAGTGTAGTCTGGCCCAGGGGTGTGAAGGTGAACGGAAAGGCACTGGAGCAACGAACCACCTTTGCTGTCTCTGCCTGGCCAGTTCCCCTCTATCCACTGGGATTCTCTGCCTCTTACCCTATTATGGGGACTGAGTCACTGGCTTACTGGTGCTCTTCCATCCCATCCCTAGGAGGGGTGCGTCACTTGAGTGAGTTGAATCACTGACGTGATCTTCCTCTCCGGATTTGGCTCTCCTTCGGGTTCGTGCCGTGGCGGAGATCGTCGTGGGCTATACTCAGCCTTGTCTCAGTGTAGTAAGTTGGTGGTTTGAAGATATCCCTCTAGAGGTGTGAGGGCTGTGCTTTGGCAAAGTGGGTGGGGTTATATCCTGCCTGGTTGACCCTGTCTGGGGGTATCGTCGGACGAGGCCACAGTGTCTCCCGACCCCTCCTGTCTCAGCCTCCAGTATTTATGCTGCAATAGTTTATGTGTCGGGGGACTAGGGTCAGTCTTTTATGTCTGGAGTATTTCTCCTGTCTTATCCTGTGTCCTGTGTGAATTTAAGTATGCTCTCTCTAATTCTCTCTCTCTCCCTCTCCCTCTCCTCACTGAGGACCAGAGCCCTGGGACCATGCGTCAGGACTACCTGCCTGATGACTCCTTGCTGTCCCCAGTCCACCTGGTCATGCTGTCGCTACAGTTTCAACTGTTCTGCCTGCCGCTATGGAACCCTGACCTGTTCACCGGACGTGCTACCTTGTCCCGGACCTGCTGTTTTCAACTCCCTCTCTCTACCATGTCTGCTGTCTCTAACTCTGAACGCTCGACTATGAAAAGCCAACTGACATTTACTCCTGAGGTGCTGACCTGTTGCCCCCTCTACAACCACTGTGATTATTATTATTTGACCCTGCTGGTCATCTATGAACATTTCAACATCTTGGCCATGTTCTGTTATAATCTCCACCCGGCACAGCCAGAAGAGGACTGGCCACTCCTCAGAGCCTGGTTCCTCTCTAGTTTCTTCCTATCTTCCTGCCTGTTTTTCCTAGCCACCAGGCTTCAACCGCTGCATTGCTTGCTGTTTGGGGTTTTAGGCTGGGTTTCTGTACAGCACTTTGTGACATCGGCTGATGTAAAAAGGGTTTTATAAATACATTTGATTGATTGATTGATTATTGATTGATTGATTGATTGATTATCACAGGAATTTGTCCCTGTTTATGTTCTTATCTAAATAATATAGGTAAGTGGTTATTCTGGGGCTGTTTGCATGTATTCATTGGAATGGTACTTTTGACAAACTAATAATCGGTGTCTGTACGAGGGCCACCTCGTAAGTAGTAAGTGTAAGTAAGTCTTAGTAAGTCTTAGTAAGTGTACACTTGTTGACGTGCCATCGGTGATCGAGAGAGTTAGAAAACGTGGAATGCACTGATACCTAGGGTTGCAAAGGGAGGGTGTTTTACTAGAAAGTTTCCAAGTTTACCCCTGTAAGCAAGCAGAATTATGGAGGATTTGATGTAATTTATCACAAGACATCCAGTGGCCCTTTTGGGTCCTTCAGATTATCACAGGTGTCTGTAATTATCTCTGGCCCTCTCTCTGGCTTTATCACATGTAAAATACACTGGCTGTACAAAACATTAAGGACACCTTCCTAATATTGAGTCACACCGTATATTTATCCTAAATATAACCCATCATCTTCGTGAATACCGTTGGTGTTTAATAGGAGGGTTTCGGCATGAAATATCCTTCATATATATTTTCTGCACACTTATATTTATTTAACTATGGCAATAGTATTGACATAGTTAAATCTTTATTTGTTGTTAATGTTTTGGAGTCAAACTGGTGGCAGTTGTGAAAAAAGTCAATAGCTGGATGAGTTCCAGAGGTAAATTAAATACCGTTGTCTGAGCCACCCAAATGGATGGAAAAACCATTCTAACCAATACAATTGAAAAACACTGAAATGGATAAAAGAAAACAGATTTCAGATGGCTTGTCTAAATGGCCTGGGCTACGGCGGTGAGCTTAGGACCTCTTTCTGAATGTTAATTGGCTTATTTACCTTCATTACAATGAGGTGGTCTGGCTTCAAGGCTGGGGTAAATAGCTGATTATTGTTTCATTTTGGGTTGATAAGTAACCTGTGGGAACTGCGCTTGTTTGAAATCTCAATGATTTGGACTAGAGACTCTGTTTTCTCCAATGTGTGCAACGTGTGCCACTTGTCAATCTCTTCAAATGATGCTAATAGTTTTTTGTGAAAAGTAACATCATTTTCTGTAGGTTATTGACTGCAGGCTTGTGGCCTTGACAGCTTCACAAACAAAAATATAGGAGTGAGACCTGTCTAATATAGAACAAGGTGTCATTCTCACAATGATAAGATCAATCCCCATGCAGAATTATGTCATGAACCGGGGTGGGTTATTCATCAAGCGCTAGGTTTCCATACTCAGCACTTCACTTTGCTGTCCTGCTGACAGTTTTGGAGAAAAGCTGAGTGTCGTAATATTGATTTTCCATTGTGGTCCCCGGGATTATGAACTATTCCTCTCAACGCCGTCGAGACTTGATATGTCTTGATGGAATTAAGCATTTCACTGTTAATCTATACCTGCTGTTTATGAAGCATGTGACAAATACAACTAGTACTTAGGACGTTGTGTGACGGTTTCAAGGGGAAGGTTTTCTTTTTCTAGTTCTCTGTATGTTCAGGACTTTTTAGGAAGTTCTCTGGACTTTCATTTTACTAGTCCTTGGATCGTTACGTGATCGTCCAAAGGAAATGTTCTCTGCGGGGACCTTTGTGTCGTTCCCTGTAAGTTACCAGGACGTCACTGAGGACCATGTCAAAACCTGTTTAGGACGATCTCAGGACTTATGTTTTACTAGTTGTTAGGATGTCGCGTGATGGTCCCAAGGAATCGTTCTCTAGTGGACCTTTTTACAGTTCCCGGTTTGTCCCAGGGACATTTATAGGACATTCTTGCCACATTGTGTCATGGACCCCTTTAGGTTTTTGTCATGTGATGGTCCCAGGTGTCCCAAACCATAATAAGTAAAGTCATGAAAAAGTATGGTTGTTTTAAGGAAAGTTGTACGCTGTTCAGCTAAAATAGTGTAAAATTCTTTAATCAATGGCAATATGACTACAATTGACATGATCATTTGGTACTAACTTTTCAATATAACCCCACCTTGGATTTGAATTAACAGACTCTGGATTTGAGGTATTTTTGCTGCACCACAAAAGTCTATAGATGTTCATAAGTCCCTTACACATTCATTACCTATAATACATCTCTGTACTTGGCAAAAGATTGCCATCTGCACTGCTATTGTAAGGTTCTGTATTTATTTGTTTAGTCAACCTTGTGTTCTGTTTCCTTGTGTTCTTGAACGTAGCCCTGTCTTTCATTTGTGTTCACTGATTTCACCTGTGCTAGTTACTCACCTGGTCTCATCAGCTCCTTATTTAGTTCAGTTCATTCTGTTTGTGCCTTTGTGAGGTATTGTTCATTTTGACTCTACTAAGCCTTTACCCAGCTAATTTGTGAGAACCAGTTATAGCCTTCAGTCCTAGTTTTGATTCACCTGCCTGTGAGCACGATTCCTGCCTTCTGCGAAGGTCGAAATAAACACCTGCCGCGCTCTGCGCGTGAATCTACACCTTTTTCCCTCTGAGTATTCATTACTGCTGTTTTAGTTATCAGTTCATCTCACTATTCTGTCATTGAATTCATTGACTTATTTCAGCAATTTGAGTTTGGGTTTTCAGTAGAGTTTAATGTTGGTGATATTATTGTTTTAACGTTACTCTTGATATCTTTTTTCTTTAGTGTATTTTTAAGAGAGCTGAGAGTTACTTAGAAGTTTAAATAGTAGGAATTGGTCTTCAGGTTAAATCAGTCATTGATACAGACATGGTGGAATAGCAGGAAGATTGGAATGCTGCGAACCAAGAGGTTGTCAGTTCAAATCCCAGGTGAGAAGGTAAATCATTATTTCTGTAGGAATAAACATACACAATGTATTTATGTATGTCCAATATGAAAGTTGCACACACTATATCCTGTTAGGGCTAGGGGGCAGTATTGACACGGCTGGATAAAAAACATACCCGATTTAATCTGGTTACCACTCCTACCCAGTAACTAGAATATGCATATACTTATTACATATGGATAGAAAACACCCTAAATTTTCTAAAACTGTTTGAATGGTGTCTGTGAGTATAACAGAACTCATTTGGCAGGCAAAACCCTGAGACATTTTCTGACAGGAAGTGGATACCTGATGTGTTGTATTACCTTTAAACCTATCCCATTGAAAAACACAGGGGCTGAGGAATATTTTGGCACTTCCTATTGCTTCCACTAGATGTCACCAGCCTTTACAAAGTGTTTTGAGTCTTCTGGAGGGAGATCTGACCGAACAAGAGCCATGGAACGATGATGGCCCATTAGACACCTGGCGCGCGAGTTCATGTTGGGTACCCTCGTTCCAATACGTTATAAAAGAGTATGCATTCGTCCACCTTGAATATTATTCATGTTCTGGTTAAAAAAGGCCCTAATGATTTATGCTATACAACGTTTGACATGTTTGAACGAACGTAAATATATTTTTTCCCCTCGTTCATGACGAGAAGTCCGGCTGGCTTAGATCATGTGCTAACAAGACGGAGATTTTTGGACATAAATGATGAGCTTTTTTGAACAAAACTACATTCGTTATGGACCTGTGATACCTGGAAGTGACATCTGATGAAGAGAATCAAAGGTAATGGATTATTTACATAGTATTTTCGATTTTAGATCTCCCCAACATGACGTCTAGTCTGTATCGCAACGCGTATTTTTCTGGGCGCAGTGCTCAGATTATTGCAAAGTGTGATTTCCCAGTAAGGTTATTTTTAAATCTGGCAAGTTGATTGCGTTCAAGAGATGTAAATCTATAATTCTTTAAATGACAATATAATATTTTACCAATGTTTTCTAATTTTAATTATTTAATTTGTGGTGTTGACTTGACTGCCGGTTATTGGAGGGAAACGATTTCCTCAACATCAATGCCATAGTAAAACGCTGTTTTTGGATATAAATATGAACTTGATAGAACTAAAAATGCATGCATTGTCTAACATAATGTCCTAGGAGTGTCATCTGATGGAGATTGTAAAAGGTTAGTGCATCATTTTAGCTGGTTTTATGGTTTTGGTGACCCTGTCTTTGAATTGACAAAACATTACACACAACTCTTGTAAATGTACTGTCCTAACATACTCTAAATTTATGCTTTCGCCGTAAAACCTTTTTGAAATCGTAAAACGTGGTTAGATTAAGGAGATGTTTATCTTTCAAAGGGTGTAAAATAGTTGTATGTTTGAAAAATTTGAATTTTTACATTTATTTGGATTCAAATTTGCCGCTCTTGAAATGCACCTGCTGTTGATGGAGTGCACCACGGGTGGGACTAGCCCATAGAGGATATGCTAAAATCTGTCTGTTTGGGTGTTCCTAGCATTGTCAAAAGACAAAGATCTGTGATTGGGTTAGCAGTTCACCAATAATGGGCTTGACAACAGTAACAAGTGGTGACTTGTATTGAAACTAGGGTGTGCGTGCCCTGGGTAGAACGTCCTAACGACTCATTATCGTTTGCAGGGTATACAACAGAGCGCCATATCATGCAGACCGCCCAACTCCTTACATCAACCATGTCCAGGTGCTAGCACCATTCAAAAGGGCTATAATATGTCTAGTATTGGTGAGAATTGCCTCCTAAAGTTGGTGACTGGAAAAAAATTGGAGAGCTGACTGTCACATATGGGAGAAGAATTATATTTTTTCTTTCTCATGCCCAACTTTTATCACGGGCCTGGTTCAAAGCGAACAATAGTTCCATTAAACAACAAGTCAGAAACAAGCACCTGAACACCCAGGCTTTCAACTCAAGCTGAGAGATGGAATTTCTTGCTCTGGCATTTTGAAATTAAAGGCCTCTCAACACTAGATGGAGTGAAGAAAAAAGACAAGAAAAAAAGGAAGGTGTGAAAGCCAAGAAAGAAGAACAGAAGAGCAAGGCAGGAGGAGAGTGGCAGTTACACTGTAAATAAGATCTTCCCACAGGGCGGTGAACTCTGGGCTGCTAGGGCAGTAAATTCCTGGCTGCTAGGGCTATTAATTCCTGGCTGCTAGGACTGTGAACTCTTGGCTGCTAGGGCTGTGAACTCCCGGCTGCTAGGGCTGTTAATTCCTGGCTGCTAGGGCTGTTAACTCCTGGCTGCTAGGGCGGTGAACTCCTGGCTGCTAGGGCGGTGAACTCCTGGCTGCTAGGGCGGTGAACTCCTGGCTGCTAGGGCGGTGAACTCCTGGCTGCTAGGGCGGTGAACTCCTGGCTGCTAGGGGGGTGAACTCCCGACTGCTAGGGCGGTGAACTCCCGGCTGCTAGGGCGGTGAACTCCCGGCTGCTAGGACGGTGAACTCCCGGCTGCTAGGGCGGTGAACTCCTGGCTGCTAGGGCGGTGAACTCCTGAAATATGGCCTTTCTACGTAGCTTTGTCTGCACCACTTGGTGTGATTGGAACTTTGTTTTTAGTAGACCCACCCTGTTTTCACCTGAGTTACACTATCAAATTTGAAGGATATACATAGTTCATATACTGCAGGGTAATAAAAGGAGTATTCATAGGAAGTGATACTACTAGCTACAGCATTGACATTGTTGATAACTACTTATTTGAGGGAAAACATGCTTGCTATGACTGTGATATGTGGTTATCTCACCTAGCTATCTTAAGATGAATGCACTAATTGGATAAGATCGACTGCTAAATGACCAACATGTAAATGTCAATACCAAAACGGACTTACCTTTTCACTTTTCCACCAATAGATTGTGTCCAAATGTAACCACTCTACATATAGTATCCAATGTCCCATTGCATGTCGCCTCTGAACGGTAGCCTGGCGTGCTAACATACATTTTGTGTTGATATGAGTTAAGTAATTTCAACATTCTTTAAATTGGAACTATTTCACTGTTCAAGCAATGTGTCACCAAGCAAACGCCAAGTCATTAATCAACACTCACCCTGAAGGGAGGAATGTATTCAGCTTCATTCATCTGCCCACCGCAGACGTTGAGAGGAAAGTGATTAGTATTATATTAAATAAGCAGGCTAACGGAAGACAAGAAGTGTCAAATTATGGATCAATATAACAGTTATGTTACAGCTACGTTGAAGGTGCTTCAATTTTCTTGTGAAAAAGTTTTTCTGAAATATATCCCATCATCACTGTTCAAACTCAGAGCAAATAAAAGTGAGTAGTCATAGGTAACCACAGAGGAAACATACGTGACTAGTCATAGGTAACCACAGAGGAAACATACATGACTAGTCATCGGTAACCACAGAGGAAACATACGTGACTAGTCATAGGTAACCACAGGGGAAACATACGTGACTAGTCATCGGTAACCACAGAGGAAACATACGTGACTAGTCATAGGTAACCACAGAGGAAACATACGTGACTAGTCATAGGTAACCACAGAGGAAACATACGTGACTAGTCATAGGTAACCACAGAGGAAACATACGTGACTAGTCATCGGTAACCACAGAGGAAACATAGGTGACTAGTCATAGGTAACCACAGAGGAAACATACGTGACTAGTCATCGGTAACCACAGAGGAAACATACGTGACTAGTCATAGGTAACCACAGAGGAAACATAGGTGACTAGTCATAGGTAACCACAGAGGAAACATAGGTGACTAGTCATAGGTAACCACAGAGGAAACATACGTGACTAGTCATAGGTAACCACAGAGGAAACATACGTGACTAGTCATAGGTAACCACAGAGGAAACATACGTGACTAGTCATAGGTAACCACAGAGGAAACATACGTGACTAGTCATCGGTAACCACAGAGGAAACATACGTGACTAGTCATAGGTAACCACAGAGGAAAATAAAAAAAGAGTCCTAAACTAATACAAACTCTTACGGTTAGTGGAAATGAAAAATGTTCATGTATAATAAACATAATACACCTCACATTTCAAATCAGGTGTCATTAATAATGAGCACTTGTGTTTGAAGGAGCTTCTTCATTAGAGTGAATGAGCATGTGATTTCCCTTTGCTTTGATGTCACTCCACAAGGCAAAACCTGATTGGGAACAAACGGCTAATGAAGCTCGGAAAAAATCAACCGTCAAGTTCAGTGAATGTCAGCTCTTCCTTTGACATTAAAAGTTTACAAGGAGAGCCTAAGTCCTTTTGATGTGTCTAACACACCAGAGGACAAGTTCCTACCGGAAGCATTTGATACTTAGTTGAACAAACTCAAATTGCCTAGATACAAAATCGTAACTTTGTGTCGGCAACGAGCAGCACTTGACCTGCGGAGACGAGAGAGAACGAGAATAGCATTTACTTTCCTGGTTTTAGTTCCTTTAAAAAAAAAAACGGTTACCTCATGATCTTCCCACTATCACAGAGGAAATGAACTCTATAACAATCATAATATTGTGACTGGGAACTCTAAAAACCAAATGTACTATTTTCAAGAAAACATTCTAATGAAGATACGATGTATCTTGGACATCTAGTTCTGTCTATGTCTTCCTGCATTCATTACCTACCTTGAAGTAGGCCTAGATCACAAACTAATAATGAACAACATGTTCCAAAAGTGGACTCTCATCAGCAAATAAACAAGAAGCTACCTGCATCTATGTAATGATGGCTCTATGCTAATTAGCATAGCTAGTGAGTGGATGGTCCTTTAGAAAGAGAGGAGAGAGGAAAGCATAACTCATTTTCAGATTCTGGCTTTGATGTGCCTAATTGCTCCAAGCTTTCCAACTTCATTAGTCGTTGTGCTCCCTCGGTGGACGGTGGAGCTCGGTCCCCATGGTTGCTGTGCTGGTTGCCGTGCTGAGGAGAGACAACCATGTATGCCGTGTACGTACCTGCCTCAGTATTTTTCAGGGCTGTTATTATTAGACATGCTACAAGAGCACGAGAGCTTGAGCCAATGCTTTTCATCAGGCTTGTAAACCTGATCTGTTGATTCATGTACGGACTTAGGTCAGTGTTGACTATATTTGGGGAAAACAATAAGCTTTTATCTCTTTCTGGCAGTCTTGTATGTAGATTCTTTCTGTGGGAGAATCTCAATTGTCTGTCCTCGCCTCCTACTTAAAACAAATTGGATGAGATGCTCAGTGGTCCCTCCCCTCTGACCTTCTCATCGAATGGGTTTTGAGAGGGAGGCGAGGAGAGAGGACGCAAGAAATCAAGGCAATGTAATTGAGATTCTCCATGTCTCTTTAGCTCTGTCCCAAAGTGGACTTAAGTTGTGATGCGTAGGAGTGACACAACGTAAAGTTTCATCGAAGTCTGGTTCGGAGTTAAGATTGAGAAGCAAACAAGGCTTTACTTTTCTTTACCGATCTGACCTTCAGATAAAAGGAATCCACAATGAAGTCTAATTTTCAGTTTAGTAAAACAATGTACATCACCGTTCAAAAGTTTGGGGTCACTGAGAAAAGCCATATTTTTTTACCCATTAAAATAACATAAAATTGATCAGAAATACAGTGTAGACATTGTAATTTTTAAAATGTACTATTGTAGCTGTAAACGGCAGATTTTTTAATGGAATATCTACATAGGCGTACAGAGGCCCGTTATCAGCAACCATCACTCCTGTGTTCCAATGGCACATTGTGTTAGCCTATTCGAGTTAATAATTTTAAAAGTCTAATTGATCATTACGAAACCCTTTTGCAATTATGTTAGCAGAGCTATATATGTATATGTATGTTTTCATTGAAAACAATAATATTTCTACGTGACCACAAACCTTTGAATGGCAGTGTATATATTTCACCAGTCCCCAATAAAAGGGAAATATCTACAGTTTACTTTCTTGGCTCTTTCCTCTGCTTCAGTCTCAACTGTTCTGTATCAATAATATTATGTGCCTCTAACAATTCACATAATTAAAAACTATTATATCTATAGATGACTTAACCCTTGTGTTGTCTTGAGAGTCAAAAATGACCCACCACTATGTTTAACAGCAGAGAAATCCCGCTTAAATGATATTTTTTCAACTTGACATTGTATGACTTTTCCTAGAGTGACCCCAACATTAGAAAAAGTGAAACATCGCCTTTATTCATATTTCCATGAAAGCTGTACAGCAGTGTACAAAGATTGTCTTAGGGTCATTTTTCACCTGGCAGTTATAAATCATTCACACACACACACACACACACACACACACACACACACACACACACACACACACACACACACACAAAATGAGAAATTAAGATTATGTGTGCTACTGAGCATGCGCTGACCAACTGGCAAATGTCTTCACTGACGTTTTGAACCTCTCCCTGTCTGAGTCTGTAGACCCACTCCAATTTGCATACCGCACCAAGAGATCCACTGATGAGGCAATCTCTGGTGCACTCCAAACTGCCCTTTCCCAACTCGACAAAATGAACACCTTTGTGAGAATGCTATTCATTGACTACAGCTCAGCGTTCAACACCATAATGCTCTCAATGCTCCTCACTGAGCTAAGGACCCTGTGACTAAACACCTCCCTTTGCAACTAGATCCTAGATTTCCTGATGGGCTGCCCCCAGGTGGTTAGGGTAAATAACAACACATCTGCTACTCTGATTGTCAACACGGGGCCTCTCAGGAGTGCGTTCTCAGTCCCCTCCTGCACTCCCTGTTCACTTCACACGGCCAGGCACAACTCCAACACCATCATTAAGTTTGCTGATGACACAACAGTGGTAGGCCTGATCACCGGCAATGATAAGACAGCCTATAGGGAGGAGGTCAGGGACCTGACCATGTGGTGCAAGGACAACAACCTCTCCCTCAATGTGATCAAGGAGATGATTGTGGACAACAGGAAAAGAAGGACAGAGCACGCCCCCATTCTCATCGATGGGTCTGTGGTGGAGCAGGTTGACAGCTTCAAGTTCCTTGGCGTTCACATCACCAACAAACTAACATGGTCCAAGCACATCAAGACAGTTGAGAAGAGGGCACGACAAAACCTGTTCCCCCTCAGGAGACTGAAAAGATTTGGCATGGGTCCTCAGATCCTCAAAAGGTTTTACAGCTGCACCATCGAGAGCATCCTGACGGGTTGCATCACTGCCTGGTATGGCAACAGCTCGGCCTCTGACCACAAGGCACTACAGAGGGTAGTGCATACGGCCCAGTACATCACTGGGGCCAAGCTTCCTGCAATCCAGGACCTCTATACCAGGCGTGTCAGAGGAAGGCCCTAAATATTGTCAAAGACTCCAGCCACCCAAGTCATAGACTGTTCTCTCTGCTACTACATGGCAAGCGATAACGGAGCACCAAGTCTAGGTCCAAAAGGCTTCTTAAAAGCTTCTATCCCCAATCCATCCTCAACATCTAATCAAACGGCTACCCAGACAATTTCCCCCCCCCCCCCCCATGCTGCTGCTACACTCTATTATTATCTATGCGTAGTCACTTTAATAACCCTACCTGCATGTACATAATTACCTCAATTACCTTGACACCGGTGCCCCCGCACATTGACTCTAAACCGATACCCCCTGTATATAGCCTCCACATTGACTCTGAACCGATACCCCCTGTATATAGCCTCCACATTGACTCTGAACCGATACCCCCTGTATATAGCCTCCACATTGACTCTGTACCGATACCCCTGTATATAGCCTCCACATTGACTCTGAACCGATACCCCTGTATATAGCCTTCACATTGACTCTGAACCGATACCCCCTGTATATATAGCCTCCTTATTGACTCTGAGCCGATACCCCTGTATATAGCCTCCACATTGACTCTGAACCGATACCCCCTGTATATAGCCTCCACATTGACTCTGAACCGATACCCCCTGTATATATAGCCTCCTTATTGACTCTGAGCCGATACCCAATGTATATAGCCTCCACATTGACTCTGAACCGATACCCCCTGTATATAGCCTCCACATGGACTCTGAACCGATACCCCCTGTATATAGCCTCCTTATTGACTCTGAGCCGATACCCCCTGTATATAGCCTCCACATTGACTCTGTACCGTAACACCCTGTATATAGCCTCCACATTGACTCCGAACCGATACCCCCTGTATATAGCCTCCACATTGACTCTGAACCGATACCCCCTGTATATAGCCTCCACATTGACTCTGAACCGATACCCCCTGTATATAGCTTTTGTTATCTACTGCTGCTCATTAACTATTTTTTTTCTCAACTTTTACTTTTTTTCTATTTAAAAAAAAAGATTTTTTCAAAACTGCATTGTTGGTCAAAATAACATTTGATTTGTTACTTATTGAACTCAGACAAAACTAAAACTTTATTGTGCATCTGCAGCATCTCCCCTCCAATACACATGACTGAAGTTCACAGACAAAATAAAAACAATTTCAGACAAAATAAACATTTCAGACAGAATAAAAATGTCTTGAAAGCATTGTTTACTAATAGGGAATGCAGTCCGAGGCTATAAAGGTGCTGCAGATGCCAGTCCCCTCAGTTGTCTCTTTGCTGAAGCCATGAGTGCATGTTTCTGTGCCCAAAAGGTCATAGATCAGATTTTTTCAGATGTCCAGAAGGAACAAGAGAACAATGATTTAGAAGTGGAGGAGGTATCTGAAGAAGAAGATGGGGAAGAATACAACCCAGAGCACGATGCATCATCTTCAGATGAAGAAGTTCCCAAAAGTTGAAAAAGATACATTTTTGTCAAAGAACCGCAAAATAACATGGTCCTTGTCACCATATGACAACCAGGGCATGATGGCAGCACAATATGTCATAAGGATGACCCCAGGGCTCACAAGACATGCAGTTGCACATACCGAGGACATCGCCTCAACATTCTACATGTTCATCACACCAGCCATCGAAAAAATCGTTCTGGAGATGACAAATTTGGAGGGTTTCTGTAAAAATGGAGACAAATGGAAAAGGATGGATGAGATTGACCTGCGTGCCTACGTAGGGCTCCTAATCTTAACGGGTGTGTATAGGTCCCGAGGCGAGGCTACATGTAGTCTCTGGGATGCAGAGAGTGGAAGGGCAATTTTCCGTGCCACGATGCCATTGAAAGTCTTTCACACTTTCTCAATAATGCTACAATTTCATAACTGTGAGTCAAGACCTGCAAGACGTGTGAGAGACAGACTGATGGCCATAAGAGAGGTCTGGGAGAAGTGGGTGGAGCGTCTGCCGTACCTTTACAACCCTGGGCCTGAAGTAACAGTGGATGAGCAACTGGTCCCATTCAGAGGTACATTTCATTTTCAAATCTGTAATGTAAGTGATTTTCATTGTTCATTTTATTATGTATTGCTATAATACACTGCTCAAAAAAATAAAGGGAACACTTAAACAACACATCCTAGATCTGAATGAAAGAAATAATCTTATTAAATACTTTTTTCTTTACATAGTTGAATGTGCTGACAACAAAATCACACAAAAATAATCAATGGAAATCCAATTTATCATCCCATGGAGGTCTGGATTTGGAGTCACACTCAATATTAAAGTGGAAAACCACACTACAGGCTGATCCAACTTTGATGTAATGTCCTTAAAACAAGTCAAAATGAGGCTCAGTAGTGTGTGTGGCCTCCACGTGCCTGTATGACCTCCCTACATCGCCTGGGCATGCTCCTGATGAGGTGGCGGATGGTCTCCTGAGGGATCTCCTCCCAGACCTGGACTAAAGCATCCTCCAACTCCTGGACAGTCTGTGGTGCAACGTGGCATTGGTGGATGGAGCGAGACATGATGTCCCAGATGTGCTCAATTGGATTCAGGTCTGGGGAACGGGCGGGCCAGTCCATAGCATCAATGTCTTCCTCTTGCAGGAACTGCTGACACACTCCAGCCACATGAGGTCTAGCATTGTCTTGCATTAGGAGGAACCCAGGGCCAACCGCACCAGCATATGGTCTCACAAGGGGTCTGAGGATCTCATCTCGGTACCTAATGGCAGTCAGGCTACCTCTGGCGAGCACATGGAGGGCTGTGCGGCCCCCCAAAGAAATGCCACCCCACACCATGACTGACCCACCGCCAAACTGGTCATGCTGGAGGATGTTGCAGGCAGCAGAACGTTCTCCACGGCGTCTCCAGACTCTGTCACATCTGTCACGTGCTCAGTGTGAACCTGCTTTCATCTGTGAAGAGCACAGGGCGCCAGTGGCGAATTTGCCAATCTTGGTGTTCTCTGGCAAATGCCAAACGTCCTGCACGGTGTTGGGCTGTAAGCACAACCCCCACCTGTGGACGTCGGGCCCTCATACCACCCTCATGGAGTCTGTTTCTGACCGTTTGAGCAGACACATGCACATTTGTGGCCTGCTGGAGGTCATTTTGCAGGGCTCTGGCAGTGCTCCTCCTGCTCCTCCTTGCACAAAGGCGGGGGTAGCGGTCCTGCTGCTGGGTTGCTGCCCTCCTACGGCCTCCTCCACGTCTCCTGATGTACTGGCCTGTCTCCTGGTAGCGCCTCCATGCTCTGGACACTACGCTGACAGAGACAGCAAACCTTCTTGCCACAGCTCGCATTGATGTGCCATCCTGGATGAGCTGCACTACCTGAGCCACTTGTGTGGGTTGTAGACTCCGTCTCATGCTACCACTAGAGCGAAAGCACCGCCAACATTCAAAAGTGACCAAAACATCAGCCAGGAAGCATAGGAACTGAGAAGTGGTCTGTGGTCACCACCTGCAGAACCACTCCTTTATTGGGGGTGTCTTGCTTATTGCCTATAATTTCCACCTGTTGTCTATTCCATTTGCACAACAGCATGTGAAATGTATTGTCAATCAGTGTTGCTTCCTAAGTGGACAGTTTGATTTCACAGAAGTGTGATTGACTTGGAGTTACATTGTGTTGTTTAAGTGTTCCCTTTATTTTTTTGAGCAGTGTATAATTTATGTATGTGATTGTTTTCTGTGACACTGACACTAATTACTGATAGTAATCTCTTTTGTCAAAAGGTCGCTGTCCTTTCCGGCAGTATATGCCCAGCAAGACAGCAAAGTATGGCGTCAATATATGGGTGGCCTGTGACGCACAATCCAGCTACGCTTTGAAGATGCAAGTCTACACAGGGAAGTTGACCAGTGGAGGCCCGGAGAAGAACCAGGGGATACGGGTTGTGACAGATGGAATGAGGGGGCACAATGTCACGGGGCACAATGTCACCTCTTATGAACTCAGCCAACAGCTCCTGAAGATGAAGATCACCATGGTTGGCACAGTTAGAAAGAACAAGCTTAAGCTCCCCCTGCACTCCTCTCAACAAGGGGGAGGGAGGCCTTCTCATCAAAGTTTGCCTTCACCCCATCACCACTCTAGTTTCTTACCTCCTAAAGAGGAACACGAATGTAGTCCTCCTGAGCGTACTGCATAAAATGGCTGAGATCAGTGATCGTGAGGACAGGAAGCCAGCCATCACTCTGGACTACAACCACAACAAAGGAGGCGAGGACAACCTGGACAAGGTGATTGGAACTTACAGCTGCAGGAGGATGACTTCCCACGGGCCCCTGGTCATCTTTCATAACATCATTGATGTGTCTATATACAATGCCTTCATGATATGGAATAAGATCAACCCTACCTGGATGCCTGATAAGCGGAACAAGAGGAGGGTGTTCCTGGAGCAGATGGAAAAGGTACTTGTAACCCCACACATTCAAAGAAGGGAGCGCCTCCCTTGCATAGCAGCCTCTGCAGCGCTTGTGAAAGCTGTTCAGGGGGCTGCATATTGTCCTGATCCGCCTGAGGCTGCAGCTGGGGCAGGCAAGAGGAGGAGATGCCAATTCTGCCCCCACAGAAGGACTGTAGAACAAATACTATGAGCTGCACATGTGAGAAAAACATCTGCAATGTCCATGCACACACCTGTATACTGTCCTACATGTGCTAATTAGAGTTGATTGATTTATGGTCTTCCGTTTTTGTTTTGTATCTATTATCTTATTTAATTCTTATTTATTGTTGTTGTTTATACACATTGTGGGTGGGGGCAATGGTTAAAACAATGGGAGAAGACTAGTATTTTGTAGTTCAATTCCTCATTGTACAGTATATAATAATATAGCACTATGTTGCCAAAAAAGTTCAAGACTGTTATTGTTTCCCTTCAATAAAATGCATTCAAAACTACTTTCTGCACATTTCTGCTACTTTCTTAGGCTATATAAGTGCTATATCTTGATAAAAAAAGTATGTTTACACCTATGCAGTACCTTTAACAATAATAATAATGATAATAATAAACCTCTACTTTAGTAAAGAAAACAATTATGACGTGTGTTGTAATAAAAATGAGTGGTGTCCACTGATTAAAGGCAGTCTTTCTGCATTGTGAAGAGTTGTTTCTTCATGACAGGTTGTTTCTTCATGCAAAATAGATTAGGGGTTTAAAATTCAATTAAGCTGCTTTATTTGAGGGGTTTAGTGAAGGCGGGTCATTTTTAACCTTTAGGACAAGGGTAGTATACAGAATGTTGAGCCTACACAACTACACAAGGGTTAAGGTTAGACCCAAAGGTAATCCAATAATAGCTCTATCGTATCTAAAAAGACAGGTCCTTGAATAATATTGAAAGTAAAAAACTACTTAAAGTAGTGTCAATAAATCCAGTATGACTGACATCTATTGAGGATTCCTAAACAGTGTACCTTCACTAACCTTACTTCCTAAGCGTAACTACCAGCTGCAACTGTTTCAGAAGACAGGAGTGACAGAGAGTAGAGTATGGGAGACAGGAAAAGAGCAGGCATGATGGATGAAGACAAGAGGGGGGAGTAAGGGACGGGACAGGAAAACATCAATCTCTTTTTCAATCAAATGTATTTATAAAGCCCTTTTTACATCAGCCGATGTCACAAAGTGCTATTCAGAAACCCAGCCTAAAACCCCAAACAGCAAGCAATGCAGATGTAGAAGCACGGTGGCTAGGAAAAACTCCTAGAAAGGCAGGAACCTAGAAAGAAACCTAGAGAGGAACCAGGCTCTGAAGGGTTGTCAGTCCTGTTCTGGCTGTGCAGGGTTGAGATTATAACAGTACATGGACAAGATTTTCAAACATTCATAGATGACCAGCAGGGTCAAATAATAATAATGGTTAGTGGTTGTAGAGGGTGCAACAAGTCAGCACCTCAGGAGTAAATGTCAATTGGCTTTTCATAGCCGAGCATTCAGAGTTAGAGACAACAGGTGCTGTAGAGTGAGAAAGTTGAAAACAGCAGGTCTGAGACGAGGTAGCACGTCCGGTGAACAGGTCAGGGTTCCTTAGCCGCAGGTAGAACAGTTGAAACTGGAGCAGCAGAACGACTAGGTGGACTGGGGACAGCAAGGAGTGATCAGGCCAGGTAATCCTAAGGCATGGTCCCAGGGCTCAGGTACTCCGGGAGGAGAGGTAGATATAATTAGAGAGAGCATACTTAAATTCACACAGGACACATGATAAGACAGGAGAAATACTCCAGACATAAAAGACTGACCCTAGTCCCCCGACACATAAACTATTGCAGCATAAATACTGGAGGCTGAGACAGGAGAGGTCAGGAAGACATTGTGGCCCCGTCCGACCATACCCCCGGACAGGGCCAACCAGGCAGGATATAACCCCACCCACTTTGCCAAAGCACAGCCCTCACACCTCTAGAGGGATATCTTCAGCCACCAACTTACTACCCTGAGACAAGGCTGAGTATAGCCCACGAAGAACTCCCCTACGGCACGAACCCAAGGGGGGCGCCAAACCCGGACAGAAAGATAAGGTCAGTGACTCAACCCACTCAAGTGACGCACCCCTCCTAGGGACGGGATGGAAGAGCACCAGTAAGCCAATGGAGTTGAGGAGTAAGGGACGGGACAGGAAGACATAGATGGAGGAGTAAAGGATGGGACAGGAAGACATGGGTGGAGGAGAAAGGGACGGGACAGGAAGACATGGGTGGAGGAGTAAGGGACGGGACAGGAAGACATGGGTGGAGGAGTAAGGGACGGGACAGGAAGTCATGGGTGGAGGAGTAAGGGACGGGACAGGAAGACATGGTTGGAGGAGTAAGGGATGGGACAGGAAGACATGGTTGGAGGAGTAAGGGATGGGACAGGAAGACATGGTTGGAGGAGTAAGGGATGGGACAGGAAGACATGGGTGGAGGAGTAAGGGATGGGACAGGAAGACATGGGTGGAGGAGTAAGGGATGGGACAGGAAGACATGAGTGGCAGTGAAGAGATTGATTAGAGAGCCATGATTCATATCGATAGGGGAAGAAACTTTTCAGTATTGTTTTTTGGTTACTTAAACATTTAGACGGGAAACATTAATGGCGAAATCAAGAATCATGTTTGTTGAAATGAACTGACGGACTCCGTTTTGTCCTCTGTTGTCGTCTGGGATGAAAATGCTTTGCCTCGCTTTCTAATCACTAATTGTATGTTAATGATGGCAGTGGTGCTAGTCCTACTGCTGCTAGCCACAATGACCTAGACTGCATTAGTAACATCCCGACTACCCACAGCCACAAAACACCTCATAGACTGGCTCCTAATACATCACTATGTCTGGGACTGTTTCTAATGTTTAGGAGCCTGAAATAGTGAGCCAATGGCAGATTTAGACCTATTTTACACTACACCCCTCAGAACCCAGAGAGAGAGGGGTAAATGAAGAGAGACAGAAGTTAAAGAATTGCATGGACGAGCAATTTTTTTCAGGGCTTGGTTGTAGTGCATGGTGGGAATTGTTCTAGCTAATGAGATCCGGTGGACTGAGTGTGCAGGCCCCTGAGAGCCCTGAGTTTTTCCTTACAGGGCCTGAGACTCGCTGACTCGCTGAAACACCTTTTCCCCCTCAGACTTTGTTTTTCCACACATACCCACCGTTTACTGACTCTGGGAAACTCCAAGAGAGCTGTTGACTCCTAGAGACCTCATCTGTTTACTTGTGTGACCGCCTGTGGTTGGTTGGTTGTGTTGTGTTGCAGAGCAAGGGGGATAATTGGTTTGCGGCCTTGTTTTTTTATATCATCAGTTTCTAATGAAATGCGTTTTTAGTAAAAGGACAAGGCACAGGGGGATTTTAGATGCTGGTTTTTGTAGACGTTCAGCAAATACTGTCACCGCTAGCATCCCACTTATTTACACGGGATAATAGGGGGTATTTGTCACAGAACTATGTGGAAGATTTTTGGAATAGGACTATTGGTTTGTGACTATCACAGTACTTTGGCCACACACACACGCACACACACACGCACACACAAACACACACTGAAGTATATAGCAAGTTAGCAAGTTACCGTGGTCCTGCATTGAAGGAGTTTTTCAGTACCTTCTTTCACTCCTGAATGCAGTGCACACTCTCTAGCAGGCCCGATGAATGTTGATGTGTCTGCATCTCGCTTCGGCCCTCCCACCCGTAGTCTCCAAAGCGCGCAACAATGCACGTTTAAGTCGTTAAGTAATTAAGAGTCCCTTTAGCAGAAAATATCACTTTTAATTTGGCTCAGGCCGCTCGGCGTTAAAATCTCAGCACTGATGATCCATAATTCAGTCTCATTAAAACACATTAAATTCAGATTTCTGTTGACAGCACATAAATGAGAAAGTCTTCATCAGCAGCTTGGTGGATTATATTCCTAAAACGTTGCTAACGCGTTAAGCGGTAAACCACAGGAGGGATAGGGAGGAGGCAGGGAGAAGTAGGTGATCATAACCTGTGTGCAGAGCTAGTATACTACCATCAAGTTCAGAGCTAGTATACTACCATCAAGTTCAGAGCTTGTATACTACCATTAAGTTCAAGTTCAGCATTGATTTAAGTGAAAACACCAACTATTAAACATTCCACTGACCGAAGCCCATCGCCACTGACCGAAGCCCATCGCCACTGACCGAAGCCCATCGCCACTGACCGAAGCCCATCGCCACTGACCGAAGCCCATCGCCACTGAACGAAGCCCTTCGCCACTGACCGAAGCCCTTCGCCACTGACCGAAGCCCTTTGCCACTGACCGAAGCCCTTCGGAGCTGGGAGGGGGGAAATTTCTATATCACGTTTGTTTTTGTCTATTAGACCGGCGTTGTCAGACAGGTGTAAATTGTGTGTTGTGGTGTGGTCTGGTGTGTGTTCTGTTGTGTGTTGTGTTCAGGTGTGTGTTATTGTCTGTGTTCTGGTCTGTGTTATTGTCTGTGTTCTGGTCTGTGTTATTGTCTGTGTTCTGGTCTGTGTGTTCTGGTCTGTGTTCTGGTCTGTGTTATTGTCTGTGTTCTGGTCTGTGTTCTGGTCTGTGTTCTGGTCTGTGTTATTGTCTGTGTTCTGGTCTGTGTTCTGGTCTGTGTTCTGGTCTGTGTTATTGTCTGTGTTCTGGTCTGTGTGTTCTGGTCTGGTGTGTTCTGGTCTGTGTGTTCTGGTCTGTGTGTTCTGGTCTGTGTGTTCTGGTCTGTGTGTTCTGGTCTGTGTTCTGGTCTGTGTTATTGTCTGTGTTCTGGTCTGTGTGTTCTGGTCGGTGTGTTCTGGTCTGTGTTATTGTCTGTGTTCTGGTCTGTGTTATTGTCTGTGTTCTGGTCTGTGTTCTGGTCTGTGTTCTGGTCTGTGTTATTGTCTGTGTTCTGGTCTGTGTTCTGGTCTGTGTTCTGGTCTGTGTTATTGTCTGTGTTCTGGTCTGTGTTCTGGTCTGTGTTCTGGTCTGTGTTATTGTCTGTGTTCTGGTCTGTGTTCTGGTCTGTGTTCTGGTCTGTGTTATTGTCTGTGTTCTGGTCTGTGTGTTCTGGTCTGTGTTCTGGTCTGTGTTATTGTCTGTGTTCTGGTCGGTGTGTTCTGGTCTGTGTTATTGTCTATGTTATTGTCTGTGTTCTGGTCTGTGTTCTGGTCTGTGTTCTGGTCTGTGTGTTCTGGTCTGTGTTATTGTCTGTGTTCTGGTCTGTGTTCTGGTCTGTGTTCTGGTCTGTGTTATTGTCTATGTGTTCTGGTCTGTGTGTTCTGGTCTGTGTGTTCTGGTCTGTGTTCTGGTCTGTGTTCTGGTCTGTGTTATTGTCTGTGTTCTGGTCTGTGTTCTGGTCTGTGTTCTGGTCTGTGTTATTGTCTATGTGTTCTGGTCTGTGTGTTCTGGTCTGTGTTCTGGTCTGTGTTATTGTCTGTGTTCTGGTCGGTGTGTTCTGGTCTGTGTTATTGTCTATGTTATTGTCTGTGTTCTGGTCTGTGTGTTCTGGTCTGTGTTCTGGTCTGTGTGTTCTGGTCTGTGTGTTCTGGTCGGTGTGTTCTGGTCTGTGTTCTGGTCTGTGTTATTGTCTGTGTTCTGGTCTGTGTTCTGGTCTGTGTTCTGGTCTGTGTTCTGGTCTGTGTTATTGTCTGTGTTCTGGTCTGTGTGTTCTGGTCTGTGTGTTCTGGTCTATGTTATTGTCTGTGTTCTGGTCTGTGTGTTCTGGTCTGTGTGTTCTGGTCTGTGTGTTCTGGTCTGTGTTCTGGTCTGTGTTCTGGTCTGTGTTCTGGTCTGTGTTATTGTCTGTGTTCTGGTCTGTGTGTTCTGGTCGGTGTGTTCTGGTCTGGTGTGTTCTGGTCTGTGTTCTGGTCTGTGTGTTCTGGTCTGTGTGTTCTGGTCTGTGTGTTCTGGTCTGTGTGTTCTGGTCTGGTGTGTTCTGGTCTGTGTGTTCTGGTCTGTGTTCTGTTTTTCTGGTCTGGTGTGTTCTGGTCTGTGTGGTCTGTGTTCTGGTCTGGTGTGTGTCACCTATGTCTGTTTCTGGTTCTGTTTGTATAGTGTTGTATTGTTCTATACAGCGTTGTCATTTGTGCATGAATGTACAACCCAGCCTTGTGAATACCAGAGTTCTCTTAAACTCTAGTATTCATGTATTGGAGCATTAATGTGTTCTCTCTCATACGTCACCTTTTGTTCTCTTCATCTCTATGGTGATTTTCAATCCATTATGTGTTCTAAACAAAGTGGCAGGGTCCCCGCCTTGGTCCCCACCTTGCCGTATCACAGATAATTGTGAGACAAATAGAACACGCGCTTCCATTTGCCAGTCGTTAGGAAGAGGTGATAATTAATATGCCATGCCCGATATTCGACGCAATTGGTTTTTACAATTGGCTCAGAGGAAGGTCGCCCCAACAGCACTTACGTAATTAATATAACAAAACAGTTTTCAAAGGACTACACATGTCGACGAGGCTTGCGATCGTCCGTGGTCGTGGCTCAGGAGAAAGCAAATCAAGAGACGGCAATTACAGAAGTGAGTGTGAATGTGGGCCAGAGACAGAGAGAAAGATATGCTAAAATACTGTTTTTTTCACAGTGAGATAGCATAATGTGTGTTTTACCTGCTTACACCCAGATCTGGCTTTGAAATGCAAGGATATCTGAGAAATGGAGGGGTGCTGAGAAATGGAGGAGAGCTGAGAAATGGAGGGGTGCTGAGAAATGGAGGGGTGCTGAGAAATGGAGTGATATAAGTGCTAGTCATTATATGGAACTGGACAGCAAGTTTGTATCAGGATAGGACTGAAGGCATGGTATGGGGATAGGACTGAAGGCATGGTATGGGGATAGGACTGAAGGCATGGTATGGGGATAGGACTGAAGGCATGGTATGGGGATAGGACTGAAGGCATGGTATGGGGATAGGACTGAAGGCATGGTATGGGGATAGGACTGAAGGCATGGTATGGGGATAGGACTGAAGGCATGGTATGGGGGGTGGCTAAGGAGACTGCCTTATATACCTTACCTGTAGTGTCTGAGGTAATGTATTGCTTCACGGCTGTCAGTAGGCTATTTATTCTTGTGCTTGTAATGGGGATTGTTTGTGTGTGTGTGTGTGTGTGTGTGTGTGTATCTATTATTTAAAGGTCTAGGTACTGTAATGGGGAGTGTGTGTGTGTGTGTGTGTGTGTGTGTGTGTGTGTGTGTGTGTGTGTGTGTCTATTATTTGAAGGTCTAGGCACTGCAATGGGGAGTTTGTCTACCAAACATAAAGACATAATCATCTTGTTTATCTCTCACCATTATCAGACAATTTCCTTGGATGTTAGAAAAAGACATGTTATGGTCAGTGAACATTCATTAAAGTCATCACATCACGCAAGGTACCAAAGTACATTAGGTTTTAGTGTAAATTGACCAGGCATTCCATAGTTCACTAGACAATACGTTACTTGGCCATTTGGCTGTAATCGCTGAGCATTCGTGCATAGTGGAATAGGGTGGCCATTTTCAGTCATAATGGAACACGGTGGCCATTTTGAGACAAACAGTCACCTCTTTAGGCAGTGTAGCAGTAAAATGGATACATGTTCAAATGCGCATGCTCATCCACAGAATATTTTCACGTTTCAATGTTCAAAGGATAAAGCTAAGGACATGAACCACTTAATAGTTAGGAACACTAACGATATGGAAGAAAATGAAACTTATTCTACAAGAACCTATATCAGTCCCTAAAAACACATCCTATCCTTGGATAGCTTTTCAGAATTCACCAATGAATTGACCCACATAGAATCCTTAAATGACATGGTAGCAGGAAATACAATTATTTACATGACAGAAATAAAAGCAATTGACCAAAGTAGACATTCTCAAATATATGCAGCTTAAATGTTCTATACCACAAAATGTTGATCCAAACATGAAGAACAATGTTGAAGGAATCCTATTTGAATCAGAAAATGATACTCATATCATAGGTAAGATATACAAAACTTTGCAGAGAACCTATCTAACTGACAATCTCTATTGGAACCAAGACCTAAAAATAGCTAATATTGGCACAAGATGGAGGGATTGTTGGATTAAAGTTAATTTAAATGTACGCTTAATCCAGTATAAACTAATGTATAGAATTTATTATACAAGAGACAAAATTCACAAAGTCTACAGTTGTAAGGAAAACTCAGGGAGGAAAAGGTGTAGATTCACCCGCAGAGCGCAGCAGATGTTTATTAAGCCTTCACAGAAGGCAGGAATCGTGGTCACAGGCAGGCAATGGTCAAACTCATGTAGGCAGTCAAAAACAAACAACACCTGACAACCATATAAACAGAAAGAACTGAACCAAATGAGACCATGTGAGAAATGAACACCTGGGAAATCAATGAACAAAAATAAAAGACAGGGCTACGTTCAGAACACAAAGAAAAAGAACACAAGGTTGACGAAGAGAAGAAAAGCAGAACCTTACTCCCCCATGGGGGATTGGTAACCACTGAAACGGAGTAAGGCGGAGGGATGAGTGCATGAGTGAGTTCTGAGCGTATTCGGCCCAGGCCGTATACCGACTCCAGTCGTGTGGAGAGGCAGAACATTGTTGGCGGAGGTACTTCCCTATTTCTTGGTTCAGGCGTTCCGTCTGCCCATTGGTCTGGGGGTGGTACCCAGAGGAGTGGCTCAGGGCGACCCCCAGTCGGTCACAGAAGGCTTGCCACACCCGGGAGACAAACTGGGGCCCGCGGTCAGAGACGATGTCCTTCGGAATCCCATACAGACAGAACACCTGCTGGAACATACACTCCACCAATTCCATGGCGTTAGGTAGATGAGGAAGAGGAACCAGACAACACATTTTTGAAAAACGGTCTACTATGACAAGGATGGTGGTGTTACCAGAGGATTCAGGAAAGTCTGTAATGAAGTCAACAGCTGTGGGACCAGGGTCTGTGAGGGATTGGTAAAGGTTGAAGCTTCCCGGAAGGGAGATGAGGGCTTTTGGTTTGGGCACAGCCTGGACAGGATAGTACATAATCCCTTACATCAGATGCCAGTGAGGACAACCAGAACTTCTGGGAAAGAAGTTCGGTGGTTCGTGTAATGCCCTGATGTCCTGACCCCAAGTACATGTGACCCAATTGCATCAGTTGGGGTCTAACAGCTGCTGGTACATAACTCCTCCCAGCTGGTGTCTCAGGAGGAGCCGGGTCTGAGGTTAGGGCTTCTTGTATGGCAGTGTGAACCTCCCACTGTACCAGTCCCATAATGCAAGAGGATGGAAGAATGGGTGTAGGGTCTGAGTTACTGGTCAGAAGTTCAAACTGGCAGGAGACCGCATCAGCTTTTAACATCTTTCCATGGATGTAAGTAACATGAACATGGAAGAGTGTGAAGAGAGCCCAGCAGGCTTGTCTGGGGTTTAACCTCTTGGCCCCTTTGATATATTCCAGATTACGATGATCTGTTAGGACGAGAAAGGGATGTTGTGCGCCCTCCAACAAGTGGTGCCACTCCTCGAGGGCCAGCTTGCTGGTGAGGAGTTCTGTTCCCCACATTGTAATTCCCCTCAGTGGGGGATAACTTCATGGAGAAGAAGGCACAGGGATATGATTTGGAAGGTGGTCCCACCCGCTGAGAGAGTACGGCTCCTACTCCTACTTCAGAGATATCCACCTCCAGGGTGAAAGGAAAGGTCGGATCAGGTTGGCAAAGGGCAGGAGCTGAGGTGAAAAGGTGTTTCAAGTTGTTGAACACAGTCAGGGCGGTATCAGTCCATTGAAGGGTCCGGTTCTTTTGGCTGTAAGGGCAGTGAGGGGAGTGGTAGTAGAACTGAAGTACCGAATGAACCAGCGATAGAAGTTGGTGAACCCAATGAAATGTTGGAGTTCCTTAACAGTGGTGGGTTTGGGCCAGTTACTGACAGCGGTGACTTTGTTCTCATCCATGCTGACCCCTCCAGGTGTCAGTATGAAACCGAGGAAGTTTACCGAGGTTACATGGAAGGTGCTCTTTTCTGTCATCACATACAGGTTATGGTCAAGGAGCCGTTGAAGAACCTTTTGCACATGCTGTATGTGTTCCTTCAGGGAGTAGGAGTAAATCAGGATGTCAATGTAGACGATTAGAAAGCGGTTGATCATATCCTGGAAAACCTCGTTCATAACGGATTGGAAGATGGCGGGGGCATTCATAAGGCCATAGGGCATGACCAGGTATTCGTAGTGCCCTCGAGCGGTGATAAAGGCCGTCTTTCATTCGCCGTCTTCAAGTACACGGACACGGTTATATGCACTTCGCAGGTCGAGTTTAGTATAGATGTTGGCACGGCCCACTTATTCAAGTGTCGCTGGGATCAGAGGAAGAGGAAAACGGTTCTTGACCGTGACGTCATTCCTGGAATGATAATCAATACATGGACGGAGACCACCGTCCTTTTTTCCAACGAAGAAGAAGCAGGACGCAGCCGGGAAAGAAAAAGGACGAATGAAACCGTTTGAGTAATTCATCACTTTAGTTCTCCATTGCCTCATTTTCCGGGATACATAAGAGGTAAACACGGCCCTTCGGTGGGAACACTTCAGGGAGTAAGTCAATAGCACAGTCTCCTTGGCGATATGGTGGCAGAGTGGAGGCCTTGGTTTTGCTGAAAACATTGCTATACTTGGCGTATTCAGATGGTATGGTGGGTGTCACTATGGTGGGAGTCCTCAATGGTGGTGGCTCTGCAGGGTAGGTTGAGACCACTGGAGAAGCAGGTATTAGACCAGGACAGTAGTTCACCTTGTTGCCACGAGATGGCAGCGTCGTGACGACAAAGCCAGGGGTGTCAAAGGATGAGTGGCTGTTTGGGGGATGAGAGTTCCATGAGTTGAATGGTTCCGGTGTGGAAGACTCCAATCAGGAGGTTGACGCTCTGTGTCAGGTGCGTGATGAAGCCCGTGCCCAATGGCTGCCAGTCCAGGGTATTAATCCTTAAGGGAGGGGTGACAGGTGTTAGATAAATGTCAAGCTCTGGTACTAGCTGGTGATCAATAAAAATTACCTGCTTCTCCCGAATCTATCAAGCCTTCTACGTACTTGGTAACCCCCTTCACGGTTATCAATACTGGGACGGAGAATTGCTTCTGGGAGATATTTAGAAATAAGGAAACGCCTACCTGCATGGCAGCTGGGGGACCCTTCTCATCTCTCCGTGGGGGGTGAACAGGGCAATGGCTGAGTAGATGATCTTTCCCTCCATAGTACAGGCAGAGCCCTTCTTGGAACCACTTTTGACGTTCGATACACGGGAGAGGAGCATGGCCCAACTGCATGGGTTCTGGAAGACTCGGATGGGAAGACGGAATCATGGAAGGAGAAGGTTTCGGGTTCCTGGGTGGCAGAGTTCTTCGGCGGTTGGCGATGAGGTGGTCGATGGAGATGGACATACGAATTTGTTGATTTAAATCCTGAAGGTCACCTCTACAGGCCAGTTCTGCCTGAAGTTCCCTGTTGAGCCCTCTTCGGTAGACGTTAAGTAAAGCAACCTCATTCCATTCACTCCCTGCAGCCATAGTGCGGAACTCGAGGGCATACTCGGCAGCTGAATTGCGTCCTTGTTGAAGTTCACTGAGGAGGTCTCCTATAGGACGACCGGAGGGAGAGTGATCGAATACCTCTTTGAAGATGGTGTGGAAATGGGTCTTGGATCCGAGTTCTGTGCTGTTGGCAGTCCATATGGCAGTGGCCCAATCCAGGGCTTTGCCTGTGAGTAGAGACACAACAACATCCACCCTGCTCTTGTCAGTGGCAGAGTTAGTGGGGTTGTGCTCAATGTATTTGCTACATTGAATCAGAAATCCCTGACATTTCCCAGGTGAACCGTCATATTTTCCAGGCATGGGTATGAATGAAGGAGGGCTATGGTTTACGATACCTGGCATCGGAGGAGTAGGGATTGGCTGGTGGAGAAGATGGCACATTTCCTCCATAAGCTCCTCTTGCAGGGTTAGGCGCCGCTGTAGCTCTGCTTAATCCATTCCGTTTTTGGGTGAGGTATTCTGTAATGAATACTCAGGGAGGAAAAAGTTGTAGATTCACGCGCAGAGCGCAGCAGATGTTTATTAAGCCTTCACAGAAGGCAGGAATCGTGGTCACAGGCAGGCAATGGTCAAACTCAGGAAGGCAGTCAAAAACAAACAATACCTGACATATAAACAGAAAGAACTGAACTAAATAGGGAGCTGATGAGACCATGTGAGAAACGAACACAGGTGAAATCAATGAACAAAAATTAAATACAGGGCTACGTTCCAGAACACAAAGAAGGAACACAAGGTTGACTAAGAGAAGAAAAGCAGAATCTTACAACAGCACAGTCTTGTCTTTAGTGTAAAACTAACAATGACTCAGTAATTAATGCCTTCTGGGAATGCTATAAATGTCACGTCCTGACCATAGTAAGTTGTTATTTTCTATGGTAGAGTAGGTCAGGGCGTGACAGGGGGGTTTTCTAGTTTACTTTTTCTATGTTGTTATGTTCTAGTTTTGTATTTCTATGTTGGGTTGTTCTAGTTTTTGTATTTCTATGTTGGGCTTTGTTTGAGATGATCTCCAATTAGAGGCAGCTGGTCATCGTTGTCTCTAATTGAAGGTCATATTTAAGTTGGTGTTTGTCCCACCTGGGTTTGTGGGAGATTAATTTTGAGTTGGGTATGGTTCACCTCTGCGTCACGGTTTGTTGTTGTTTGTCATTCAGTTTATTTATGTATTGCATAGTTTCACAGTATAAATAAAATGTGGACTGACTCACGCTGCACTTTGGTCAGCTCCTCCTTACGACAACCGTGACAGAATCTCCCACCACCAAAGGACCAAGCAGTGTGATCAGCAGGACAAATGGACTTATTGGACGGGAAAGGACCCTGGAGGTAGGCTGGGGAGTATCGTTGTCCTAAAGAGGAAATCGAGGTAGCAAGAGCGATTCTACGAGGCACTATACCAACCACGAGGCAAATGCGAGAGGCAGCACCCCAAAAAAATTGGGGGGGGGGGACACACGGGGAGATTGGCAGAGTCAGGTTGGAGACCTGAGCCAACTCCCCGTGCTTACCGTGGGGAGCAAGTGAAGAAGCAAGCACCGTGTTATGCGGTGATGCGCACTGTGTTGCCAGTGCGCATTCACAGTCCGGTGCGATCTGTGCCCGCGCCCCGCATTTGCCGAGCTAGGTTGAGCATTCAGCCAGGAAGGGTGGTGCCAGCTCAGCGCTCCTGGTCTCCAGTTCGCCTTCTCGGTCCAGGATATCCTGCGCCAGCGCTGCGCACTGTGTCGCCAGTGCGTATTCACAGCCCAGTTCGTCCTGTGCCAGCTCCCCGCATTTGCCGGGCGAAAGTAAGCATCCAACCAGGATGGTTGTGCCAGCTATACGCTCGAGACCTCCATTGCGCCTCCACGGCCCAGTAAATCCTGTGCCTGCCCCACATACCCGGCCTCCAGTGAGTCCATCCAGCCTGGTACGCCCTGTGCCTGCTCCTCGCACTTGCCCTAAGGTGCGTGTTACCAGTCTGGCGCCACCTGTACCAGCCCCACGCATCAGGCCTCCAGTGCGCATTCCCAGTCCAGAGCTTCCGGCGACAGTTCCCAGTCCAGAGCTTCCGGCGACAGTTCGCAGTCCGGAGCTTCCGGCGACAGTTCCCAGTCCGGAGCTTCCGGCGACGGCCCGCAGTCCGGAACCTCCTGAGACAGCCCGCAGTCCGGAACCTCCTGAGACGGCCCGCAGTCCGGAACCTCCTGAGACGGCCCGCAGTCCGGAACCTCCTGAGACGGCCCGCAGTCCGGAACCTCCTGAGACGGTCCGGAGTCTTCAGCGGCGGTCCGCAGCCCAGAACCTCCAGCGGCGGTCCGCAGTACAGAGCCTCCGGCAATGATCTACAGTCTGGTTCCTCCAATGACGATCCACGGTCCGGTGGTACAGAAGCAGAGGGATCAGCGGGCGGAGCGGGGGTTACGCCCCGAACCCGAGCCGCCTCCTCTGCTGGAGGATCCGCTGGATAATAAGGTTCTGTGGACTGCACCAGAGCTGCCATAGACACTTGTCACCCTCCCTACCCTCCCTTTTTTAGTTTTCTTTTGTTGATTAGTTGCATTCGGAGTCTGCACCTGGGGGGGCGGGGGTACTGTGACGTCCTGACCATAGTAAGTTGTTATTTTCTATGGTAGTGTAGGTCAGGGCGTGACAGCGGGGTTTTCTAGTTTAGTTTTTCTATGTTATGTTCTAGTTTTGTATTTCTATGTTGGGTTGTTCTAGTTTTTTTATTTCTATGTTGGGCTTTGTTTGAGATGATCTCCAATTAGAGGCAGCTGGTCATCGTTGTCTCTAATTGGAGGTCATATTTAAGTTGGTGTTTGTCCCACCTGGGTTTGTGGGAGATTAATTTTGAGTTGTGTATGTTTCACCTCTGCGTCACGTTTTTTTGTCATTCAGTTTATTATGAATTGCATAGTTTCACAGTATAAATAAAATGTGGAACGACACACACGCTGCACTTTGGTCTGCTCCTCCTTACGACAACCGTGACAATAAAGTCCAAAAGTTATGGGCAGAGTTAGAAAGTTGGCTGTCAGAGGTTTTACAAAGTTAATTTACATTTAATTCGTCTATCTGCATATTTCAAGATATGGCATATGAGGGTGCGGTGAGATACCCAATGGGTTGGACATGATTATTTTCATCACTTATATTGAAGAAGCAATTACTTAAATACTGGAGGTCAAATGATACTTCAATGTTAAGAGGAAGAATGAAATATTGAAAAAAGAATAAAGATAGAAACAACAGAATCTCAAGTCATGTGGGGCAGAGTTCCAAGCGTTGGAAACAACATTGGGTGTGGATATGGTAGAAACGTGGGTCTGAGCAAGTGTGATGTTTGTTGAAATGTATGTAAATGTCTATGGGTTTTTTGTCTAGGTATTTTTTTGTTTATTGTAAAAAAAAAAACTAAGTAACAACAAAAGTAAATGTTTTTAATTTAAAACAAACTGAAAACAACAGACTTTGTGTCTGGGAAATTCCACAGTAACGTAATGCTACTGATACAGTGTAGGTGCAAAGTCTGATAATAGAATGACGCTTTGTGCTGTTTGTGACATGTTTTTATACTATTTTCAGTTGAAATTGCAAATGTTTTTCCTTATGCATAGAGTTGCATTGGTTGTTTAACTTTGCAATCATTGCTTTTTGTTTGAAATACATTTTAAAGAAGTAAAAATGGAGTCTCAGCATCAGCATGTTAAGGTGGGATTGCCCATCTCCAAGTCAAGGCACGTCTTCCTGTTTGGTTAGTGTTTATGCTCTTGTTTACCTCGCAAATTCTACATTGATAAAGCAACACATCTTACCCAGCAGCCTTCACTACAGAGGTAATGGCTCAAAGCTGATTTCCAGGAAGTGATGCAAAGATGCAGATTAGCATGAGATATGAGATATATATATATATAGAGAGAGAGAAATCTTCAAATAAATCATCTCTAAGTTGAAATGGAGGCAGAAATGGATATCAGTGGAACATCAGCGTAAAACCTCACATTGCTTTATTTGAACTCCCAGCTCAGGGAGACGCTAAATAATTCCCATTGACACTTAGCGATAATGAGCTTAAAGATGTTTTTTAAAGATGTGTTATCACCCACTGTCTGCAGCAGCCAGGATTATTTTCTAAACTCATAACAATTCTGTCTCTACCGAAAACATAGGAGCCTGAACATTATGTAGTGTTATAAATAAATCACATCAAGCCAATCTATGTGCCAAGTGCTTGTCTAAGTACACCATTGAATGACATGGTCATAGCTTGATAAGTACCGTAAATGTGTATAGTTTCCAAAACAATAATACATGTTTAACTAGTCTGAAATATCTATAAACATATTCGACATCCACGTCTCCCATAGCCATATTTAATCTCTTTACCCCACCCTGTCTCTTTCAGTAGACAGTGAAAGAATAATTTCAAAATGCATGAAATAAAAATAAATAAAAAACAAAGAGAAATTCACAGAACTAGACAGTCTAGTTAAACACGCCCATTCCACATGCTATAACATGTTGGCCAGGCCCATTCAACATCATATAACATGTTGGCCCCTTCAACATCATATAACATGTTGGCCCATTCAACATCATGTAACATGTTGGCCCATTCAACATCATGTAACATGTTGGCCCATTCAACATCATGTAACATGTTGGCCCATTCAACATCATATAACATGTTGGCCCATTCAACATCATATAACATGTTGGCCCCTTCAACATCATATAACATGTTGGCCCATTCAACATCATGTAACATGTTGGCCCCTTCAACATCATATAACATGTTGGCCCATTCAACATCATGTAACATGTTGGCCCATTCAACATCATATAACATGTTGGCCCATTCAACATCATGTAACATGTTGGCCCATTCAACATCATGTAACATGTTGGCCCCTTCAACATCATATAACATGTTGGCCCATTCAACATCATGTAACATGTTGGCCCATTCAACATCATGTAACATGTTGGCCCCTTCAACATCATATAACATGTTGGCCCCTTCAACATCATATAACATGTTGGCCCATTCAACATCATGTAACATGTTGGCCCATTCAACATCATATAACATGTTGGCCCATTCAACATCATGTAACATGTTGGCCCATTCAACATCATGTAACATGTTGGCCCATTCAACATCATGTAACATGTTGGCCCATTCAACATCATATAACATGTTGGCCCATTCAACATCATGTAACATGTTGGCCCATTCAACATCATGTAACATGTTGGCCCATTCAACATCATATAACATGTTGGCCCATTCAACATCATGTAACATGTTGGCCCATTCAACATCATATAACATGTTGGCCCATTCAACATCATATAACATGTTGGCCCATTCAACATCATGTAACATGTTGGCCCATTCAACATCATGTAACATGTTGGCCCATTCAACATCATGTAACATGTTGGCCCATTCAACATCATGTAACGTGTTGGCCCATTCAACATCATATAACATGTTGGCCCATTCAACATCATGTAACATGTTGGCCCATTCAACATCATGTAACATGTTGGCCCATTCAAAATCATGTAACATGTTGGCCCATTCAACATCATATAGCATGTTGGCCCATTCAACATCATGTAACATGTTGGCCCATTCAACATCATGTAACATGTTGGCCCATTCAACATCATGTAACATGTTGGCCCATTCAACATCATATAGCATGTTGGCCCATACAACATCATATAACATGTTGGCCCATTCAACATCATGTAACATGTTGGCCCATTCAACATCATATAACATGTTGGCCCATTCAACATCATATAACATGTTGGCCCATTCAACATCATATAACATGTTGGCCCATTCAACATCATATAACATGTTGGCCCATTCAACATGATATAACATGTTGGCCCATTCAACATCATATAACATGCTGGCCCATTCAACATCATATAACATGTTGGACAGGCCCATTCAACATCATATAACATGTTGGCCCATTCAACATCATATAACATGTTGGCCCATTCAACATCATATAACATGTTGGCCCATTCAACATCATATAACATGTTGGCCAGGCCCATTCAACATCATATAACATGCTGGCCCATTCAACATCAATTAACATGTTGGCCAGGCCCATTCAACATCATATAACATGTTGGCCCATTCAACATCATATAACATGTTGGCCCATTAAACATCCTATAACATGTTGGCCCATTCAAAATCCTATAACATGTTGGCCAGGCCCATTCAACATCCTATAACATGTTGGCCATTCAACATCCTATAACATGTTAGCCAGGCCCATTCAAAATCCTATAACATGTTGGCCGATTCAACATCATATAACATGTTGGCCCATTCAACATCATATAACATGTTGGACAGGCCCATTCAACATCATATAACATGTTGGCCCATTCTACATCATATAACATGTTGGCCCATTCAACATCATATAACATGTTGGACAGGCCCATTCAACATCATATAACATGTTGGCCCATTCAACATCATATAACATGTTGGCCCATTCAACATCATATAACATGTTGGCCCATTCAACATCATATAACATGTTGGCCATTCAACATCCTATAACATGTTAGCCAGGCCCAATCAACATCCTATAACATGTTGGCCCATTCAACATCATGTAACATGTTGGCTCATTCAACATCATATAACATGTTAGCCAGGCCCATTCAACATCATATAACATGTTGGCCCATTCAACATCATATAACATGTTGGACAGGCCCATTCAACATCATATAACATGTTGGCCCATTCAACATCATATAACATGTTGGCCCCTTCAACATCATATAACATGTTGGCCCCTTCAACATCATATAACATGTTGGCCCATGCAACATCATATAACATGTTGGCCCATTCAACATCATATAACATGTTGGCCCATTAAACATCATATAACATTTTGGACAGGCCCATTCAACATCATATAGCATGTTGGCCCATTCAACATCATATAACATGTTGGCCCATTCAACATCATATAACATGTTGGCCAGGCCCATTCAACATCATATAACATGTTGGCCAGGCCCATTCAACATCATGTAACATGTTGGCCCATTCAACATCATATAACATGTTGGCCCATTCAACATCATATAACATGTTGGCCCATTCAACATCATATAACATGTTGGCCAGGCCCATTCAACATCATATAACATGCTGGCCCATTCAACATCAAATAACATGTTGGCCAGGCCCATTCAACATCATATAACATGTTGGCCCATTCAACATCATGTAACATGTTGGCCCATTCAACATCATGTAACATGTTGGCCCATTCAACATCATGTAACATGTTGGCCCATTCAACATCATATAACATGTTGGCCCATTCAACATCATGTAACATGTTGGCCAGGCCCATTCAACATCATATAACATGTTGGCCCATTCAACATCATATAACATGTTGGACAGGCCCATTCAACATCATATAACATGTTGGCCCATTCAACATCATATAACATGTTGGCCCCTTCAACATCATATAACATGTTGGCCCCTTCAACATCATATAACATGTTGGCCCATGCAACATCATATAACATGTTGGCCCATTCAACATCATATAACATGTTGGCCCATTCAACATCATATAACATTTTTGACAGGCCCATTCAACATCATATAACATGTTGGCCCATTCAACATCTAATAACATGTTGGCCCATTCAACATCATATAAGATGTTGGCCCATTCAACATCATATAACATGTTGGCCAGGCCCATTCAACATCATGTAACATGTTGGCCCATTCAACATCATATAACATGTTGGCCCATTCAACATCATATAACATGTTGGCCCATTCAACATCATATAACATGTTGGCCAGGCCCATTCAACATCATATAAAATGCTGGCCCATTCAACATCAAATAACATGTTGGCCAGGCCCATTCAACATCATATAACATGTTGGCCCATTCAACATCATGTAACATGTTGGCCCATTCAACATCATGTAACATGTTGGCCCATTCAACATCATGTAACATGTTGGCCCATTCAACATCATGTAACATGTTGGCCCATTCAACATCATGTAACATGTTGGCCCATTCAACATCATGTAACATGTTGGCCCATTCAACATCATATAGCATGTTGGCCCATTCAACATCATGTAACATGTAGGCCCATTCAACATCATGTAACATGTTGGCCCATTCAACATCATGTAACATGTTGGCGCATTCAACATCATATAGCATGTTGGCCCATTCAACATCATATAACATGTTGGCCCATTCAACATCATATAACATGTTGGCCCATTCAACATCATGTAACATGTTGGCCCATTCAACATCATATAACATGTTGGCCCATTCAACATCATGTAACATGTTGGCCCATTCAACATCATGTAACATGTTGGCCCATTCAACATCATATAGCATGTTGGCCCATTCAACATCATATAACATGATGGACAGGCCCATTCAACATCATATAACATGTTGCCCCATTCAACATCATATAACATGTTGGCCCCTTCAACATCATATAACATGTTGGCCCATTCAACATCATATAACATGTTGGACAGGCCCCTTCAACATCATATAACATGTTGACCCATTCAACATCATATAACACTTTGGCCCCTTCAACATCATATAACATGTTGGCCCCTTCAACATCATATAACATGTTGGCCCATTCAACATCATATAACATGTTGGCCCATTCAACATCATATAACATGTTGGCCCATTCAACATCATATAACATGTTGGACAGGCCCATTCAACATCATATAACATGTTAGCCCATTCAACATCATATAACATGTTGGCCCATTCAACATCATATAACATGTTGGACAGGCCCATTCAACATCATATAACATGTTGGCCCATTCAACATCATATAACATGTTGGCCCCTTCAAGATCATATAACATGTTGGCCCATTCAACATCATATAACATGTTGGACAGGCCCATTCAACATCATATAACATGTTGGCCCATTCAACATCATATAACATGTTGGCCCCTTCAACATCATATAACATGTTGGCCCCTTCAACATCATATAACATGTTGGCCCATTCAACATCATATAACATGTTGGCCCATTCAACATCATATAACATGTTGGACAGGCCCATTCAACATCATATAACATGTTGGCCCTTTCAACATCATATAACATGTTGGCCCATTCAACATCATATAACATGTTGGCCCATTCAACATCATATAACATGTTGGCCCATTCAACAACATATAACATGTTGGCCCATTCAACATCATATAACATGTTGGCCCATTCAACATCATATAACATGTTGGCCAGGCCCATTCAACATCATATAACATGTTGGCCCATTCAACATCATATAACATGTTGGACAGGCCCATTCAACATCATATAACATGTTGGCCCATTCATCATCATATAACATGTTGGCCCATTCAACATCATATAACATGTTGGCCCATTCAACATCATATAACATGTTGGCCCATTCAACATCATATAACATGTTGGCCCATTCAACATCATATAACATGTTGGCCCATTCAACATCATATAACATGTTGGCCAGGCCCATTCAACATCATGTAACATGTTGGCCCATTCAACATCATGTAACATGTTGGCCCATTCAACATCATGTAACATGTTGGCCCATTCAACATCATGTAACATGTTGGCCCATTCAACATCATGTAACATGTTGGCCCATTCAACATCATATAGCATGTTGGCCCATTCAACATCATGTAACATGTAGGCCCATTCAACATCATGTAACATGTTGGCCCATTCAACATCATGTAACATGTTGGCCCATTCAACATCATATAGCATGTTGGCCCATTCAACATCATATAACATGTTGGCCCATTCAACATCATATAACATGTTGGCCCATTCAACATCATGTAACATGTTGGCCCATTCAACATCATGTAACATGTTGGCCCATTCAACATCATGTAACATGTTGGCCCATTCAACATCATGTAACATGTTGGCCCATTCAACATCATATAGCATGTTGGCCCATTCAACATCATATAACATGATGGACAGGCCCATTCAACATCATATAACATGTTGCCCCATTCAACATCATATAACATGTTGGCCCCTTCAACATCATATAACATGTTGGCCCATTCAACATCATATAACATGTTGGACAGGCCCCTTCAACATCATATAACATGTTGACCCATTCAACATCATATAACACTTTGGCCCCTTCAACATCATATAACATGTTGGCCCCTTCAACATCATATAACATGTTGGCCCATTCAACATCATATAACATGTTGGCCCATTCAACATCATATAACATGTTGGCCCATTCAACATCATATAACATGTTGGACAGGCCCATTCAACATCATATAACATGTTAGCCCATTCAACATCATATAACATGTTGGCCCATTCAACATCATATAACATGTTGGACAGGCCCATTCAACATCATATAACATGTTGGCCCATTCAACATCATATAACATGTTGGCCCCTTCAAGATCATATAACATGTTGGCCCATTCAACATCATATAACATGTTGGACAGGCCCATTCAACATCATATAACATGTTGGCCCATTCAACATCATATAACATGTTGGCCCCTTCAACATCATATAACATGTTGGCCCCTTCAACATCATATAACATGTTGGCCCATTCAACATCATATAACATGTTGGCCCATTCAACATCATATAACATGTTGGACAGGCCCATTCAACATCATATAACATGTTGGCCCATTCAACATCATATAACATGTTGGCCCATTCAACATCATATAACATGTTGGCCCATTCAACATCATATAACATGTTGGCCCATTCAACAACATATAACATGTTGGCCCATTCAACATCATATAACATGTTGGCCCATTCAACATCATATAACATGTTGGCCAGGCCCATTCAACATCATATAACATGTTGGCCCATTCAACATCATATAACATGTTGGACAGGCCCATTCAACATCATATAACATGTTGGCCCATTCATCATCATATAACATGTTGGCCCATTCAACATCATATAACATGTTGGCCCATTCAACATCATATAACATGTTGGCCCATTCAACATCATATAACATGTTGGCCCATTCAACATCATATAACATGTTGGCCCATTCAACATCATATAACATGTTGGCCAGGCCCATTCAACATCATATAACATGCTGGCCCATTCAACATCAATTAACATGTTGGCCAGGCCCATTCAACATCATATAACATGTTGGCCCATTCAACATCCTATAACATGTTGGCCCATTCAAAATCCTATAACATGTTGGCCAGGCCCATTCAACATCCTATAACATGTTGGCCATTCAACATCCTATAACATGTTAGCCAGGCCCATTCAAAATCCTATAACATGTTGGCAGATTCAACATCATATAACATGTTGGCCCATTCAACATCATATAACATGTTGGACAGGCCCATTCAACATCATATAACATGTTGGCCCATTCAACATCATATAACATGTTGGCCCATTCAACATCATATAACATGTTTGCCCATTCAACATCATATAACATGTTAGCCATTCAACATCCTATAACATGTTAGCCAGGCCCAATCAACATCCTATAACATGTTGGCCCATTCAACATCATATAACATGTTGGCCCATTCAACATCATATAACATGTTGGCCCATTCAACATCATATAACATGTTGGCCCATTCAACATCATATAACATGTTGGCCCATTCAACATCATATAACATGTTGGCCCATTCAACATCATATAACATGTTGGCCCATTCAACATCATATAACATGTTGGCCCATTCAACATCATATAACATGTTGGCCAGGCCCATTCAACATCATATAACATGCTGGCCCATTCAACATCAAATAACATGTTGGCCAGGCCCATTCAACATCATATAACATGTTGGCCCATTCAACATCATATAACATGTTGGCCCATTCAACATCCTATAACATGTTGGCCATGTTAGCCAGGCCCATTCAAAATCCTATAACATGTTGGCCGATTCAACATCATATAACATGTTGGCCCATTCAACATCATATAACATGTTGGACAGGCCCATTCAACATCATATAACATGTTGGCCCATTCAACATCATATAACATGTTGGCCCATTCAACATCATATAACATGTTGGCCATTCAACATCCTATAACATGTTAGCCAGGCCCAATCAACATCCTATAACATGTTGGCCCATTCAACATCATGTAACATGTTGGCTCATTCAACATCATATAACATGTTAGCCAGGCCCATTCAACATCATATAACATGTTGGCCCATTCAACATCATATAACATGTTGGACAGGCCCATTCAACATCATATAACATGTTGGCCCATTCAACATCATATAACATGTTGGCCCCTTCAACATCATATAACATGTTGGCCCCTTCAACATCATATAACATGTTGGCCCATGCAACATCATATAACATGTTGGCCCATTCAACATCATATAACATGTTGGCCCATTCAACATCATATAACATTTTGGACAGGCCCATTCAACATCATATAACATGTTGGCCCATTCAACATCATATAACATGTTGGCCCATTCAACATCATATAACATGTTGGCCAGGCCCATTCAACATCATGTAACATGTTGGCCCATTAAACATCATATAACATGTTGGCCCATTCAACATCATATAACATGTTGGCCCATTCAACATCATATAACATGTTGGCCCATTCAACATCATATAACATGTTGGCCAGGCCCATTCAACATCATATAACATGCTGGCCCATTCAACATCATATAACATGTTGGCCCATTCAACATCATATAACATGTTGGCCCATTCAACATCAAATAACATGTTGGCCAGGCCCATTCAACATCATA
>NC_138297.1:10617500-10622500 GCF_965601325.2 Salmo salar
AAAATTTTTTTTCAAAATGCCCGGTGCTTCCAAGAAGCTTAAAATACATAAATTACAAATAATCATACAAACAATTACACCTGAGAGAAAAGAAAGATACATAATGTGAGAGTATGAAATGAACAAAGAGTGGCTTCAGATGTAGTTATGGAGACTGGCAGTGTGGGATTGATATGACCTACATTCACTGCGTTATGTGGAATTACAGCTATGGTATCTTGAAAAGAAGAAAACATTAAAAGAATCCAGTTGAACATAATTCAGAAGGACAGGCATTGTGTTGATGGCATTGGTTAATGGATTGATGTGGGGAGTGAAGGTGGAGGGTTGTAGTGGGGACCGGCGGGGGACTCTCTCTGCCCGTGGTCAAAAGCCTATTCTGGCTAAGCTTCCTTGGCCCAGAGGAGTGGATTTACTGAGGGAACTAGCAACCAGCCAAGGAGCCATCCAGTGTCCTCCAGTCCTTCAGCCAGCCTGCCGAACACGGCTTGTCAGACCCCTGTAGCTAACAAGGGGGATGGCAGAGTGTAGGGGGCCCTTAGGGGCTGTGGAATTAGGCTCTGCCAACTCAGTATACTGCTGTGGGCATTCTGGTCTGAGTTAGGGCATGGGAGGGTTGGTGGTGGGGTGGGTGAGAAGGAGGCTACCTGGCAGCTAACATCCACCTCTCCTCCTCCTCTTCCTCTTCCTCCTCCTCTTCCTCTTCCCCTTTCATCTTCCTCCTCCTCCTCCTCCTTGGCCTTTGAATCCTCTGCCACAGCTGGAGCTTGACAATGGGCTTTTCACTACAGCCATGCAACCCTCCACAAACCACTGATTGTCTCTGCTTTGACTGTGTCCAAACAAATACCCACCAGCCAATGAAAGACTACACAGCCAATTCAGACAATAAGCAGGGCCTCCTCTCTGATTGATGAACGAACGCTACCCCCTCCAAACAGTGACATTCTAGGAAATGAGGGAGGAGAGGGAACCAGGGAGCAGAGAGGGAAGAGAGGAGGGGAGGGGAGTGGAATAAGACTGTCCCATCCAAGCGGAACGATGGAAATAAAACATCAAACCAGCGTCATTGGGCCACCGTTTCCATGTCAACGGGTACAGATGTTTGGCCATCTGGTGGAGGTCTGGGAGACGAGGCTGTGCCATGTGGTGGTGGAGCCCAGTCAGGAGCTACCTCCAATCGGTAGCCTTGCGGCATCAACCTCCACTCTCACAACGGACTGGAGAGAAAAGAGACGTAACATTCACCTCACATGAGATGCTTTGTTGTCCATTGAGCTGGAAAGATATTGATTTGTCACAGTGACCTTCTATGAAGCAACAGTATTTCAATTGTAGCCTTAATGGATGTTGGGTGATGCTTTCATGCTAGGAATTGTCAAAGGAAACAGTGTTTTGAGTTCCTGCATCGTGACAAAGAAGACAATGCAGACATGAGGACAGTTACATGAGGATAGCTACGTGAGGACAGTTACATGAGGACAGCTACGTGAGGACAGTTACACGAGAACAGCTACGTGAGGACAGTTACATGAGGACAGTTACGTGAGGACAGTTATGTGAGGACAGTTACGTGAGGACAGTTACATGAGGACAGTTACGTGAGGACTTTTACGTGAGGACAGTTACGTGAGGACAGTTACATGAGGACAGTTACGTGAGGACAGTTACGTGAGGACAGCTCTCAGCAGAAACTAATAGCTGTCCTTGATACTTGCGTTGTTGAAATACAATTCCAGTATTTGTCAACTGTGCAAAATGCAGAGCTATTGTCATACAGACAAGAAGACAATTTATTTTCCTGTTTTTCAAGTAGTATATTTAATTTGCTTTGGAGACATTGAGATGCCAATAAAGCTACGAAGTTCAGTTCCGTCTCAGGCGATCGTTCATGTTATATTTTGACATATAGGAGATGATTAACAGTTGGATTTGAAAACGCTCAAATGAGATGTAACATGGGAGATGACAGGAAAACAATATATGAGTTTGTGTTGGAGAGGGAGAGAGACAAACATTGTCCAATACAACAATAACCAGTAACACAGTGCTATTGACACTCTCCCTCTACAGCTATCGCTACCTCTTTCAAACATCTAGGACTTAATTGTTATTATTGTGGTGGTGTTTTCCAGCTCGACACGGCAGTCAATTTCCTAGCTTCATCTGCAGCCTCCCGTTCACTTCCATGCTATTTCTTTTGTGACAGATTATCTTGATGTGTCTGGCCAGGACCCATTCAACATCATATAACAACAGACGTGACGAGAGGCTTTATCAAGCCTTGGCACTATGTAGGGTGCTATTTCTCTCAGCAGTATTGAAACTCTCTTTTCGCTCTCTCTCTCGCACACTGATATGTATAGTTGTGTGAACTCTGGGGATTGCTGACTGAAGTAGCATATTTTTGTCCCCTGGGTGAATTTACCTAGCAGTAGGATACGACAACCCTTGTGCAAAATTTGGGCTATGAATGCTAACTTTAATCGGTGTCCTTGTTTTCTTTTCGTTCCACCGAGAGAAATGTCATTTTGAAATGTTTTGTCTCTGTCAAATCAACCTCCGACATGCTGCGTCTGTGACTAGAGAGGTGTTTGTTTGTTTCGCCAGGAAAGCAACTAGAGACTATTTGCACATTACCCACGGGCTCATCTTGTTCTTCTATGCAGGATTTAAAGCAAACTCCTCACAAAATGCTTTATTAAATAAAGTTGCAGGAACGCATACACACCCCCAGGCGTGTGCGCACGCGCGAGCACACACACACACACACACACACACACACACACACACACACACACACACATACACACACACACACACCCAGACTCAAATAATATTTAAAGTAGATTTCATTATGAAACAATCTGTTGTGGATAATACTGGCTAACCATACTCATTGTGGGAACTAATTACGTTTTTTTGTTTATGCATTAACTTTCAGGAAATCGGTAAAAAAAAATAGAAAATTGCAAATAAGCAAAATGCCCAAAATAAGTCAAGTCCCCTATGAGGACGATCCTGAAATAAAATGGAAACACTAATTGCCCAGATCTAAGCAAAATATATCTTCACTCAAACGCTGTAGAAACCCACCCTGTTTACAGCTGCGATCGGTAACACCCCCGAAGAAAAATACAATCCATGACATATTTACACCAAAAAAATACTTCAAACATGGGGTTATAATGAAGCAAAAAATAATAATAATTGAGACTTAATGAGGGAGGTACCATCTCCAATAACGTAGACCGGATGAGGAGGTTACCATCTTCGATAACGTAGACCTAATGAGGAGGTTACCATCTTCGATAACGTAGACCGGATGAGGAGGTTACCATCTTCGATAACGTAGACTTAATGAGGAGGTTACCATCTTCAATAAAATAGACTTAATGAGGAGGTTACCATCTTCAATAACGTAGACCTGATGAGGAGGTTATCATCTTCAATAACGTAGACCTAATGAGGAGGTTACCATCTTCGATAACGTAGACCTGATGAGGAGGTTACCATCTTCAATAACGTAGACCGGATGAGGAGGTTACCATCTTCAATAACGTAGACCTGATGAGGAGGTTACCATCTTCAATAACGTAGACCTAATGAGGAGGTTACCATCTTCGATAACGTAGACCTAATGAGGAGGTTACCATCTTCGATAACGTAGACCTAATGAGGAGGTTATCATCTTCAATAACGTAGACCGGATGAGGAGGTTACCATCTTCGATAACGTAGACCTGATGAGGAGGTTACCATCTTCAATAACGTAGACCTAATGAGGAGATTACCATCTTCAATAACGTAGACCTGATGAGGAGGTTACCATCTTCAATAACGTAGACCGGATGAGGAGGTTACCATCTTCGATAACGTAGACCTAATGAGGAGGTTACCATCTTCAGTAACGTAGACCGGATGAGGAGGTTACCATCTTCGATAACGTAGACCTAATGAGGAGGTTACCATCTTCAATAACGTAGACCGGATGAGGAGGTTACCATCTTCGATAACGTAGACCGGATGAGGAGGTTATCATCTTCAATAACGTAGACCGGATGAGGAGGTTACCATCTTCGATAACGTAGACCTAATGAGGAGAATACCATCTTCAATAACGTAGACCTGATGAGGAGGTTACCATCTTCAATAACGTAGACCGGATGAGGAGGTTACCATCTTCAATAACGTAGACCTGATGAGGAGGTTATCATCTTCAATAACGTAGACCGGATGAGGAGGTTACCATCTTCAATAACGTAGACCTAATGAGGAGGTTACCATCTTCAATAACGTAGACCTGATGAGGAGGTTACCATCTTCAATAACGTAGACCGGATGAGGAGGTTACCATCTTCAATAACGTAGACCTGATGAGGAGGTTACCATCTTCAATAACGTAGACCTGATGAGGAGGTTATCATCTTCGATAACGTAGACCGGATGAGGAGGTTACCATCTTCGATAACGTAGACCTGATGAGGAGGTTACCATCTTCGATAACGTAGACCTGATGAGGAGGTTACCATCTTCGATAACGTAGACCTGATGAGGAGGTTACCATCTTCGATAACGTAGACTTAATGAGGAGGTTACCATCTTCAGTAACGTAGACTTAATGAGGAGGTTACCATCTTCAATAACGTAGACCTAATGAGGAGGTTACCATCTTCAATAACGTAGACCTGATGAGGAGGTTACCATCTTCGATAACGTAGACCTGATGAGGAGGTTACCATCTTCGATAACGTAGACCGGATGAGGAGGTTACCATCTTCGATAACGTAGACCTGATGAGGAGGTTACCATCTTCAATAACGTAGACCTAATGAGGAGGTTACCATCTTCAATGACGTAGACCTAATGAGGAGGTTACCATCTTCGATAACGTAGACCTAATGAGGAGGTTACCATCTTCGATAACGTAGACCTAATGAGGAGGTTACCATCTTCGATAACGTAGACCTGATGAGGAGGTTACCATCTTCAATAACGTAG
>NC_138297.1:10627500-10657500 GCF_965601325.2 Salmo salar
GTCAGGATGAAGAGAGAGTCAGGATAAAGAGAGAGTCAGGATGAAGAGAGAGTCAGGATGAAGAGGGAGTCAGGATGAAGAGAGTCAGGATGAAGAGAGTCAGGATGAAGAGAGAGTCAGGATGAAGAGAGAGTCAGGATAAAGAGAGAGTCAGGATAAAGAGAGAGTCAGGATGAAGAGAGAGTCAGGATGAAGAGGGAGTCAGGATGAAGAGAGTCAGGATGAAGAGGGAGTCAGGATGAAGAGAGTCAGGATGAAGAGGGAGTCAGGATGAAGAGAGTCAGGATAAAGAAAGTCAGGATGAAGAGAGTCAGGATGAAGAGAGTCAGGATGAAGAGAGAGTCAGGATGAAGAGAGAGACAGGATGAAGAAAGTCAGGATGAAGAGAGAGTCAGGAGAGAGAGAGAGACAGGAGAGAGAGAGAGTCAGGAGAGTAAGACAGGAAGGAGATAGGGAGAGAGAGAGAGTCAGGAGAGAGAGAGAGACAGGAGAGAGAGAGAGTCAGGAGAGTAAGACAGGAAGGAGATAGGGAGAGAGAAAGAGTCAGGAGAGAGAGAGAGAGTCAGGAGGGAGAGAAAGACAGGATGGAGAGATAGAGTCAGTAGGGATAGAGAGAGTGTCAGGAGGAAGGGAGAGTCAGGAGGGAGAGAGAGAGTCAGGAGGAAGGGAGAGTCATGAGGGAGAGAGAGTCAGGAGGGAGAAAGAGAGGCAGGAAGGAGAGAAAGAGTGTCAGGAGGAAGGGAGAGTCAGGAGGGAGAGAGAGAGTCAGGAGGAAGGGAGAGTCATGAGGGAGAGAGAGTCAGGAGGGAGAAAGAGTGGCAGGAAGGAGAGAAAGTCAGGAGAGAGAGTCGAGAAAGAGTCAGGAGGAAGAAAGAGAGACATTCAGGAGGGAGAGAGATTCAGGATGAAGAGAGAGTCAGGAGGGAGAGAGAGTCAGGAGAGTCAGGAGGGAGAGAGAGAGTGGCAGGAGGGAGAGAGAGAGTCAAAAGGTGAGAGAGAGTCAGGATAAAGAGTGAGTCAGGATGAAGAGAAAATCAGGATGAAGAGAGAGTCAGGAGGGAGAGAGAGTCAGGAGAGTCAGGAGGGAGAGAGAGAGTGGCAGGAGGGAGAGAGAGAGTCAAAAGGTGAGAGAGAGTCAGGATAAAGAGCGAGTCAGGATGAAGAGAAAGTCAGGATGAAGAGAGAGTCAGGATGGAGAGAGAGAATCAGGAGGGAGTGAGAGACTGGAGGGAGAGATAGAGTCAGTAGGGATAGAGAGAGTAACAGGAGGAATAGAGAGTCAGGATGAAGAGAAAGTCAGGATGAGGAGAGAGTCAGGAGGGTGAGAGAGACAGGAGGGTGAGAGAGAGGGTCAGGAGGGAGAGAGAGACAGAGGGTGAGAGAGAGAGTCAGGAGGGAGAGAGAGAGACAGGATGAAGAGAGAGTCAGGATGGAGAGTCAGGAGGGTGAGAGAGACAGGAGGGAGAGAGAGAGTCAGGAGGAAGGGAGAGTTAGGATGGAGAGAGAGTCAGGAGGGAGAGAGAAAGTCAGGAGGGAGAGAGAGACAGGAGGGAGAGATAGAGTCAGTAGGGATAGGGAGAGTAACAGGAGGAAGAGAGAGTCAGGATGAAGAGAGAGTTAGGAGAGAGAGAGAGAGAGAGAGAGAGAGAGAGAGAGAGTCAGGATGTGGAGAGATTCAGGATGAAGAGAGAGACCGGAGGGAGAGAGAAACAGTCAGGAGGTTGAAAGAGAGAGAGAGAGAGTCAGGAGGGAGAGAGAGTCAGGTGGGAGAGAGAGTCAGGATGTTCAGAGAGTCAGTTTGAAGACAGTCAGGATGAAGAGAGAATCAGGATGAGAGAGAGTCAGGAGAGTGAGAGAGACAGGATGAAGAGAGAGAGAGTCAGGATGGGGAGAGAGAGTCAGGAGGGAAAGAGAGACAGGAGGGAGAGATAGAGTCAGTAGGGATAGAGAGAGTAACAGGAGGAATAGAGAGTCAGGATGAAGAGAAAGTCAGGATGAGGAGAGAGTCAGGAGGGTGAGAGAGACAGGAGGGTGAGAGAGAGAGTCAGGGTGGAGAGAGAGAGGGTCAGGAGGGAGAGAGAGACAGAGGGTGAGAGAGAGAGTCAGGAGGGAGAGAGAGAGACAGGATGAAGAGAGAGTTAGGATGGAGAGAGTCAGGAGGGTGAGAGAGACAGGAGGGAGAGACAGAGTCAGGAGGAAGGGAGAGTCAGGATGGAGAGAGAGTGTCAGGAGGGAGAGAGAAAGTCAGGAGGGAGAGAGAGACAGGAGGGAGAGAGAGACAGGAGGGAGAGATAGAGTCAGTAGGGATAGAGAGAGTAACAGGAGGAAGAGAGTCAGGATGAAGAGAAAGTCAGGATGAGGAGAGAGTTAGGAGAGAGAGAGAGAGTCAGGATGTGGAGAGATTCAGGATGAAGAGAGAGACCGGAGGGAGAGAGAGACAGTCAGGAGGTCGAAAGAGAGAGAGAGAGAGAGAGAGAGAGAGAGAGTCAGGAGGGAGAGAGAGTCAGGAGGGAGAGAGAGTCAGGAGGGAGAGAGAGTCAGGATGTTCAGAGAATCAGTTTGAAGACAGTCAGGATGAAGAGAGAGTCAGGATGAAAAGCGAGTCAGGATGAAGAGAGAGTCAGGATGAAGAGAGTCAGGAGGTCGAAAGAGAGAGACAGGAGGGAGAGATACAGTCAGTAGGGATAGGGAGAGTAACAGGAGGAAGAGAGAGTCAGGATGAAGAGAAAATCAGGATGAGGAGAGTGTCAGGAGGGTGAGAGAGACAGGAGGGAGAGAGAGAGAGTCAGGGTGGAGAGAGAGAGAGGGTCAGGAGGAAGGGAGTGTCAGGAGGGAGAGAGAGATTCAGGAGGGAGTGAGAGAGACAGGATGAAGAGAGTCAGGATGAAGAGAGAATCAGGATGAAGAGAGAGTCAGGATGAAGAGAGAGTCCGGAGAGAGAGAGAGAGAGAGAGAGTCAGGAGGAAGAGAGAGTCAGGAGGGAGAGTCAGGAGAGTCAGGAGGAATGGGAGAGTCAGGATGGAGAGCGTCCTGATGAAGAAAGAGTCAGGATGAAGAGAGAGTCAGGGGAGAGAGTGTCAGAAGGGAGAGAGAAAGAGAGTAAGGATGGAGAGAGAGTCGGGATGAAGTGAGAGTCAGGAGAGAGAGTCAGGAGAGACAGAGTCAGGAGTTAGAGAGAGTCAGAAGTGAGAGTCAGGAGAGAGAGAGTCAGGAGAGACAGAGTCAGGAGTTAGAGAGAGTCAGAAGAGAGAGTCAGGAGGAAGAGAGAGTCAGGAGAGAGAGTCAGGAGGGAGGGAGTCAGGAGGAAGAGAGAGTCAGGAGAGAGAGAGAGACAGTCAGGAGGGAGAGAGAAAGAGAGTCAGGATGTAGAGAGAGTAGGGATGAAGAGAGAGTCAGGAGAGACAGAGAGAGTCAGGAGGGAGAGAGAGAGAGACAGTCAGGAGGGAGAGAAAGTCAGTCAGGAGGGAGAGAGAGAGAAAGAGAGTCAGGAGGGAGAGAGAGAGAGACAGTCAGGAGGGAGAGAAAGTCAGTCAGGAGGGAGAGAGAGAGAAAGAGAGTCAGGATGGAGAGAGAGTCAGGATGAAGAGAGAGATGTGAAGGGGGCATTACCAAGAATTTCCAAGAGAGTTTGTTGGAGGTAAAAACCAACTCTTTCCCATCTAAAGTGCATCTATTTTTCAACCGCCGCTGACAGTCCTTTTTTCAGGTTGGATGGAATAAAGGCACTAAGCTCATCATTAGAGCACAATTGACAAAAGTCCCCTAGCTCTAATGTCTGCCGAACAGTGGCCATGTCTTCTGCCTCATCATCATCGCTGTTGTTCTCTGTGTGCAGAAAATGTCCATCCGGTTGACGAGTGAACAACTGTGTTAAAGTCTTACTGGAAAGCAGTGATTAAGCGAATGTGGATGTGAAGGGAAAGTAAGGCATCAGAGAGAAGGATTCAAACACTGTCAAGTGAGAGAGAGGGTGTTTATTAAGTTTAAGGTAAAAAGACCGCAGAGGAAAAACTTTATAACCCACTGCAACTTTGCTATCGGAGCTCTGTCTAACTCTACTTTATGCTAACTGCTAAAGAACTCTGTTCAGTCAGGGACTGACTGCTAAATAACTCTGTTCTATCAGGGACTGACTGCTAAAGAACTCTGTTCAGTCAGGGACTGACTGCTAAAGAACTCTGTTCAGTCAGGGACTGACTGCTAAAGAACTCTGTTCAGTCAGGGACTGACTGCTAAAGAACTCTGTTCAGTCAGGGACTGACTGCTAAAGAACTCTGTTCAGTCAGGGACTGACTGCTAAATAACTCTGTTCAGTCAGGGACTGACTGCTAAAGAACTCTGTTCAGTCAGGGACTGACTGCTAAATAACTCTGTTCAGTCAGGGACTGACTGCTAAAGAACTCTGTTCAGTCAGGGACTAACTGCTAAAGAACTCTGTTCAGTCAGGGACTGACTGCTAAAGAACTCTGTTCAGTCAGGGACTGACTGCTAAAGAACTCTGTTCAGTCAGGGACTGAATGCTAAAGAACTCTGTTCTATCAGGGACTGACTGCTAAAGAACTCTGTTCAGTCAGGGACTGACTGCTAAAGAACTCTGTTCAGTCAGGGACTGACTGCTAAAGAACTCTGTTCAGTCAGGGACTGACTGCTAAAGAACTCTGTTCAGTCAGGGACTGACTGCTAAATAACTCTGTTCAGTCAGGGACTGACTGCTAAAGAACTCTGTTCAGTCAGGGACTGACTGCTAAAGAACTCTGTTCAGTCAGGGACTGACTGCTAAAGAACTCAGTTCAGTCAGGGACTGACTGCTAAAGAACTCTGTTCAGTCAGGGACTGACTGCTAAAGAACTCTGTTCAGTCAGGGACTGACTGCTAAAGAACTCTGTTCAGTCAGGGACTGACTGCTGAAGAACTCTGTTCAGTCAGGGACTGACTGCTGAAGAACTCTGTTCAGTCAGGGACTGACTGCTGAAGAACTCTTTCTGCAACTTTGATCATAGAGAGACTAGAAAATCCACTGTGTTTGTACAGTGACAACAATATTATAATAAATCTGGTTCATTGCATATTGTCAAAGATAACTGGTAGTGTGTCATTGTGCTTCCGGTTGTCCTGCATTGTGTCACTGATTGAGCTTCCACTTATTATGTTGTGTTAGAGCCACTTAATAATGGTTAACATGTGATGTACATTGTCTGTTTAAAGTATTACTTGTTTTCAAAAACAGATGCAAAATCGGGGAGGCAGGTAGCCTAGTGGTTAGGGCGTTGGGCCAGTAGCCGAAAGGTTGCTAGATCGATATCCCCGAGCTGACAAGGTAAAAAGCTGTCGTTCTGCCCATGAACAAGGCAGTTAACCCACGGTTCCCCTTAGGTCGTCTTTGTAAATAAGAACTTGTTCATAACTGACTTGCCTAGTTAAATAAAATAAAAATCCTGTTGCTCTCTTTGGGGAGAAGAACGCAGAGTGTGATACACATTGTCAGATAACTTATGACCAACTCAACGTGACTCAACAGCACGGTACCATGAAGACATTAGATCTAACATGAGGAATGGATATCAGCTATCACCAGGGAAAAATAGGTTGTCAGATCTTTACAACATTTATCAAAAGTCTTTCAAGATACAGGCGTTTCGTATCTTGTGATTTACACAGAGTTAAATGAAATGATAGAACAATGAACAATTTAACTACTGATCACTTGGGGATTTTTAAAGCTCTTTAGCTTTCCTGACAAACATGTGACTGTTTTAGGAGATATGATTTTTCTTTCTTTGCATCAAAGGAGCTTGATGGTACAGACAGGGTGCGGGTGCATTGTGCGTGTATCTGTTTGTGTGTGCGTGTGTCTGTGTGTGTGTGTGTTGCCACGCGCATTCATGCACCTGTGTATGTGTGTGTGTGTCCGTGCGTGCGTGTAAGCGTGTGCGTCACAGAAAGAGTTAATCACTCTAAGTGCAAGGCGATCTCAAGACCATTTCACTTCTCTCTCTTCTCTCACTTTTCACAATTCTCTTTCTCTTCTCTCTCTCTCTCTTCTCTCCCTCTCTCTCTCTCTCTCCTTTCTTCTCTCTTTCCTCTCTCTCTTCTCTCTCTTCTCTCTCTATCCTCTCTCTCTCATCTCTCTCCTCTCTCTCCCTGTATCTCTCTCTCTCCTCTCTCTCTCCTCTCTCTCTATCCTCTCTTGTCTCTCTCCTCTCTCTCTCTGCCTCTCTCTCTCTCTTCTCTCTCTCCTCTTTCTCACTCTCTCTCTCTCTCTCTCTCTCTCTCTTCCTTCTCTTACTTTGTAGTTGAGACAGCCTTTGTAGCTCGGACACAAGGCGCTCAAGTGTTCTTAGGTGCCTTAGAAGGTGGGCTGAATGGAGAGAGTGTGGGAAGAGAGAGGGATGAGGGGAGAGGCTTGAGGTGGGGAGAGAAGGAGGATGGCATAGAAGGGGCAATTGACAATAAAGGTGAGGCAAGGAGAGACAGAAAGAGAAAGGGAGAGAGCGAGAGAGAGGGAGAGAGAGAGAGAGAGACAGGGAGAGAGAGAGAGCGAGAGAGAGAGAGAGAGAGAGAGAGAGAGAGAGAGAGAGAGAAATGGGAGAGACAGGGAGAGAGAGAGACAGGGAGAGAGAGAGAGAGAGAGAGAGCGAGAGAGAGAGAGAGAAATGGGAGAGAGAGAGACAGGGAGAGAGAGAGAGAGAGAGTTGTAACAGAATGTCTAAATGGTGTTGCAGTCGCTTCAACTTGTACCTACATCTTCTCAAAACACTCATAAATTCAACATGTTGGTGAATACGGTGGACATTTGCATGTTTTAACACTCCATTCTCTTTGTCCTTGGCTGTACAGTAATACATCTTACTGATAATAGTGAAACATAGTAATGATACATGGGCAGAATTGACAATCCATCACAACTAAATGACTATGGAAACACTGCCCTTCAAGGTGAGTGGTAACCTGTGAGACTACAGGCTTGTCAGAAAATATCTAGTATGCAGACGCAAGACATTGTTATGAACTAAACAATGTATTTACTTAGCTAGGAATTTTACGTTCCATTTGGAACTATAGTCTTTAAAAAAAAAATACTTGTATTTTAAGCCTATTTCTAATGTGCACTGAGAGACATAGCCTGGTACGGCAACTGCTCGGCATCTGACCCCTAAGGCGCTACAGAGAGTAGTGTTTACGGCCCAGTACATCACTGGGGCCAAGCTTCCTGCCGTCCAGGACCTCTATACTAGGCGGTGTCAGAGGAAGGCCCCAAAAATTGTCAAAGACTCCAGCAACCCTAGTCATAGACTGTTTTCTCTGCTAACGCAAGTCAAGCGGTACCGGAGCACCAAGTCTAGTACCAAAAGGCTCCTTAACAGCTTCTTTCCCCAAGCCATAAGACTGCTGAACAATTAATCAAATGGCCACCAGTCTATTTACATTGACCCACCCCATTTGTTATGTACACTGTTGCTACTCGCTGTTTATTATCTATGTATAGTCACTTTACACATACCTCCTGCATATAGCCTCGTTATTGTTATTTTATTGTGTTACTTTTTATTATTCTTTACTTCAGTTTATTTGGTAAATATTTTCTTAACTCTATTTGAACTGCGCTGTTGGTTAAAGGCTCGTAAGTAAGCATTTCCCGGTAAGGTCTACACTGTACTCAGGGCATGTGACAACAAATCTTTGATTTGATTTGATATCCATGCAGATGGGTCTCAGGTGGTTAGATGAAGCTCTGTTGGTCTTAACGTGGTGTAACAGTGTGTTGGTCTTAACGTGGAGTAACAGCGTGTTGGTCTTAACGTGGTGTAACAGCGTGTTGGTCTTAACGTGGAGTAACAGCGTGTTGGTCTTAACGTGGTGTAACAGTGTGTTGGTCTTAACGTGGTGTTACAGTGTGTTGGTGTTAACGTGGTGTAACAGTGTGTTGGTCTTAACGTGGTGTTACAGTGTGTTGGTCTTAACGTGGTGTAACAGTGTGTTGGTCTTAACGTGGTGTTACAGTGTGTTGGTGTTAACGTGGTGTAACAGTGTGTTGGTCTTAACGTGGTGTAACAGTGTGTTGGTCTTAACGTGGTGTAACAGTGTGTTGGTCTTAACGTGGTGTAACAGTGTGTTGGTCTTAACGTGGTGTAACAGTGTGTTGGTCTTAACGTGGTGTTACAGTGTGTTGGTCTTAACGTGGTGTAACAGTGTGTTGGTCTTAACGTGGTGTTACAGTGTGTTGGTGTTAACGTGGTGTAACAGTGTGTTGGTCTTAACGTGGTGTAACAGTGTGTTGGTCTTAACGTGGTGTAACAGTGTGTTGGTCTTAACGTGGTGTAACAGTGTGTTGGTCTTAACGTGGTGTAACAGTGTGTTGGTCTTAACGTGGTGTAACAGTGTGTTGGTCTTAACGTGGTGTAACAGTGTGTTGGTCTTAACGTGGTGTTACAGTGTGTTGGTCTTAACGTGGTGTAACAGTGTGTTGGTCTTAACGTGGTGTTACAGTGTGTTGGTGTTAACGTGGTGTAACAGTGTGTTGGTCTTAACGTGGTGTAACAGTGTGTTGGTCTTAACGTGGTGTAACAGTGTGTTGGTGTTAACATGGTGTTACAGTGTGTTGGTCTTAACGTGGTGTAACAGTGTGTTGGTCTTAACGTGGTGTTACAGTGTGTTGGTCTTAACGTGGTGTAACAGTGTGTTGGTCTTAACGTGGTGTTACAGCGTGTTGGTCTTAACGTGGAGTAACAGCGTGTTGGTCTTAACGTGGTGTAACAGTGTGTTGGTCTTAACGTGGTGTTACAGTGTGTTGGTCTTAATGTGGTGTTACAGTGTGTTGGTCTTAATGTGGTGTTACAGTGTGTTGGTCTTAACGTGGTGTTACAGTGTGTTGGTCTTAACGTGGTGTTACAGTGTGTTGGTCTTAACGTGGTGTTACAGTGTGTTGGTCTTAACGTGGTGTAACAGTGTGTTGGTGTTAATGTGGTGTTACAGTGTGTTGGTGTTAACGTGGTGTAACAGTGTGTTGGTCTTAACGTGGTGTTACAGTGTGTTGGTCTTAACGTGGTGTAACAGTGTGTTGGTCTTAACGTGGTGTTACAGTCTGTTGGTCTTAATGTGGTGTAACAGTGTGTTGGTCTTAACGTGGTGTAACAGTGTGTTGGTCTTAAAGTGGTGTAACAGTGTGTTGGTCTTAACGTGGTGTAACAGTGTGTTGGTCTTAACGTGGTGTAACAGTGTGTTGGTCTTAACGTGGTGTAACAGTGTGTTGGTCTTAACGTGGTGTTACAGTGTGTTGGTCTTAACGTGGTGTAACAGTGTGTTGGTGTTAATGTGGTGTTACAGTGTGTTGGTCTTAATGTGGTGTAACAGTGTGTAGGGCTTAACGTGGTGTTACAGTGTGTTGGTCTTAACGTGGTGTAACAGTGTGTTGGTGTTAACGTGGTGTAACAGTGTGTTGGTCTTAACGTGGTGTTACAGTGTGTTGGTGTTAACGTGGTGTAACAGTGTGTTGGTCTTAACGTGGTGTAACAGTGTGTTGGTCTTAACGTGGTGTTACAGTGTGTTGGTCTTAACGTGGTGTTACAGTGTGTTGGTGTTAACGTGGTGTAACAGTGTGTTGGTCTTGACGTGGTGTTACAGTGTGTTGGTCTTGACGTGGTGTTACAGTGTGTTGGTCTTAACGTGGTGTTACAGTGTGTTGGTCTTAACGTGGTGTAACAGTGTGTTGATGTTAACGTGGTGTAACAGTGTGTTGGTGTTACAGTGTGTTGGTCTTAACGTGGTGTAACAGTGTGTTGGTCTTAACGTGGTGTAACAGTGTGTTGGTCTACCTCAGGCAGAACTGGAGGCCTCTCTCTCTCTCTCTCTCTCTCTCTCTCTCTCTCTCTCTCTCTCTCTCTCTCTCTCTCTCTCTCTCTCTCTCTCTCTCTCTCTCTCTCTCTCTCCCTCTGTTTCTCTGTCTCTCACTCCCTCTCTCCCTCTCTCTCTCTCTCTCTCTCTCTCACTCAATTCCTCTGAATTCAATTTTTATTTCAATGTAAGGGCTTTATTGGCATGGGAAACGTGTTAACATTGCCAAAGCAAGTGAAGTAGATAATATACAAAAGTGAAATAAACAGTAAACATTACACTCACAAAAGTTCCAAAAGAATAAAGACATTTCAAATGTCATGTTATGTGCAAATAGTTTAAGTCCGAAAGGGTGTTTGTTCTTCGCTGGTTGCCCTTTTCTTGTTGCTACAGGTCACAAATCTTGCTGCTGTGATGGCATAGTGTGGTATTTCACCCAATATATATGGGAGTTTATCAAAATTGGGTTTGTTTTCGAATTCTTTGTGGGACTGTGTAATCTGAGGGAAATATGTGGTGATACATTTGGCAGGAGGTTAGGAAGTACAGCTCAGTTTCCACCTCATTTTGTGGGCAGTGTGCACATAGCCTGTCTTCTCTTGAGAGCCAGGTCTGCCTACGGCCGCCTTTCTCTCGCTCTCGCTCTCTTTTCTCAAGGGTCTGTTTGTGAACAGAGCTCCAAGACCAGCATTCTCAGGGGACTCTTCTCCAAGTCTCTCTCTCTCTCTCTCTCTCTCTCTCCTTTCCTTGCTCACATGTGCCCCTGCAGCCCTCGTTATAGGCACTAACTACTACCTATTACTTACTACCTACTAACTAGTTTAACCTAAACGTGTCAATTCTGTTGCATATCTGTTAAGGTGGTGGAGCTAGCATCTCTGTTAAGGTGGTGCAGCCAGCATCTCTGTTAAGGTGGTCTAGCCAGCATCTCTGTTAAGGTGGTCTAGCCAGCATCTCTGTTGAGGTGGTCTAGCCAACATCTCTGTTAAGGTGGTCTAGCCAGCATCTCTGTTAAAGTGGTCTAGCCAGCATCTCTGTTCAGGTGGTCTAGCCAACATCTCTGTTAAGGTGGTCTAGCCAACATCTCTGTTAAGGTGGTCTAGCCAGCATCTCTGTTAAGGTGGTGTAGCCAGCATCTCTGTTAAGGTGGTCTAGCCAGCATCTCTGTTGAGGTGGTCTAGCCAGCATCTCTGTTGAGGTGGTCTAGCCAACATCTCTGTTAAGGTGGTCTAGCCAGCATCTCTGTTAAAGTGGTCTAGCCAGCATCTCTGTTAAGGTGGTCTAGCCAGCATCTCTCTTAAGGTGGTCTAGCCAGCATCTCTGTTACGGTGGTCTAGCCAGCATCTCTGTTAAGGTGGTGGAGCCAGCATCCCTGTAAAGGTGGTCTAGCCAGCATCTCTGTTAAGGTGGTCTAGCCAGCATCTCTGTTAAGGTGGTGGAGCCAGCATCTCTGTTAAGGTGGTGGAGCCAGCATCTCTGTTAAGGTGGTCTAGCAAACATCTCTGTTAAGGTGGTGTAGCCAGCATCTCTGTTAAGGTGGTCTAGCCAGCATCTCTGTTAAGGTGGTCTAGCCAGCATCTCTGTTGAGGTGGTCTAGCCAACATCTCTTTGTTAAGGTGGTCTAGCCAGCATCTCGGTTAAAGTGGTCTAGCCAGCATCTCTGTTCAGGTGGTCTAGCCAACATCTCTGTTAAGGTGGTGTAGCCAGCATCTCTGTTAAGGTGGTCTAGCCAGCATCTCTGTTAAGGTGGTCTAGCCAGCATCTCTGTTACGGTGGTCTAGCCAGCATCTCTGTTAAGGTGGTGGAGCCAGCATCCCTGTAAAGGTGGTCTAGCCAGCATCTCTGTTAAGGTGGTCTAGCCAGCATCTCTGTTAAGGTGGTGGAGCCAGCATCTCTGTTAAGGTGGTGGAGCCAGCATCTCTGTTAAGGTGGTCTAGCAAGCATCTCTGTTAAGGTGGTGGAGCCAGCATCTCTGTTAAGGTGGTCTAGCCAGCATCTCCGTTATGGTGGTGGAGCCAGCATCTCCGTTAAGGTGGTGTAGCCATCATCTCTGAAAAGGTGGTCTAGCCAGCATCTCTGTTAAAGTGGTCTAGCCAGCATCTCTGTTGAGGTGGTCTAGCCAACATCTCTTTGTTAAGGTGGTCTAGCCAGCATCTCGGTTAAAGTGGTCTAGCCAGCATCTCTGTTGAGGTGGTCTAGCCAACATCGCTGTTAAGGTGGTCTAGCCAGCATCTCTGTTAAGGTGGTCTAGCCAGCATCTCTGTTAAGGTGGTGGAGCCAGCATCCCTGTAAAGGTGGTCTAGCCAGCATCTCTGTTAAGGTGGTCTAGCCAGCATCTCTGTTAAGGTGGTGTAGCCGGCATCTCTGTTAAGGTGGTGGAGACAGCATCTCTGTTAAGGTGGTGGAGACAGCATCTCTGTTAAGGTGGTGCAGCCAGCATCTCTATTAAGGTGGTCTAGCCAGCATCTCTGTTAAGGTGGTCTAGCCAGCATCTCTGTTGAGGTGGTCTAGCCAACATCTCTTTGTTAAGGTGGTCTAGCCAGCATCTCGGTTAAAGTGGTCTAGCCAGCATCTCTGTTGAGGTGGTCTAGACAACATCTCTGTTAAGGTGGTCTAGCCAGCATCTCTGTTAAGGTGGTCTAGCCAGCATCTCTGTTAAGGTGGTGGAGCCAGCATCCCTGTAAAGGTGGTCTAGCCAGCATCTCTGTTAAGGTGGTGGAGCCAGCATCTCTGTTAAGGTGGTGCAGCCAGCATCTCTGTTAAGGTGGTGCAGCCAGCATCTCTGTTAAGGTGGTCTAGCCAGCATCTCTGTTGAGGTGGTCTAGCCAACATCTCTTTGTTAAGGTGGTCTAGCCAGCATCTCGATTAAAGTGGTCTAGCCAGCATCTCTGTTGAGGTGGTCTAGCCAACATCTCTGTTAAGGTGGTCTAGCCAGCATCTCTGTTAAGGTGGTGGAGCCAGCATCTCTGTTAAGGTGGTGGAGCCAGCATCCCTGTAAAGGTGGTCTAGCCAGCATCTCTGTTAAGGTGGTCTAGCCAGCATCTCTGTTAAGGTGGTGTAGCCGGCATCTCTGTTAAGGTGGTGGAGACAGCATCTCTGTTAAGGTGGTGGAGACAGCATCTCTGTTTAGGTGGTGCAGCCAGCATCTCTGTTAAGGTGGTGGAGCCAGCATCTCTGTTAAGGTGGTGGAGCCAGCATCTCTGTTAAGGTGGTGAAGCCAGCATCTCTGTTAAGGTGGTGAAGCCAGCATCTCTGTTAAGGGGGTCTAGCCAGCATCTCTGTTAAGGTGGTGTAGCCAGCATCTCTGTTAAAGTGGTGTAGCCAGCATCTCTGTTAAGGTGGTGTAGCCAGCATGTCTGTTAAGGTGATGGAGCCAGTGTCTCTGTTAAGGTGGTCTAGCCAACATCTCTGTTAAGGTGGTCTAGCCCACATCTCTGTTAAGGTAGTCTAGCCAGCATCTCTGTTAAGGTGGTCTAGCCAGCATCTCTGTTAAGGTGGTGGAGCCAGCATCTCTGTTAAGGTGGTGGAGCCAGCATCTCTGTTAAGGTGGTGGAGCCAGCATTCCTGTAAAGGTGGTCTAGCCAGCATCTCTGTTAAGGTGGTCTAGCCAGCATCTCTGTTAAGGTGGTCTAGCCAGCATCTCTGTTAAGGTGGTGTAGCCAGCATCTCTGTTAAGGTGGTGTAGCCAGCATCTCTGTTAAGGTGGTGTAGCCAGCATCTCTGTTAAGGTGGTGTAGCCAGCATCTCTGTTAAGGTGGTGGAGCCAGCATCTCTGTTAAGGTGGTGTAGCCAGCATCTCTGTTAAGGTGGTCTAGCCAGCATCTGTGTTAATTAAGGACGTTTAGCCAAAATCTCAGGCCCAGAGGTTGCTCCAGTGGGATGCAGGGAACATGGGCAGGCCTTCCACACACACACATCCAGACCGGTTGTGCTATAGCCAACCTCAAAACCCCACATCCTCCACAGCCCAGCATCGGTTTGGGCAAAGGCAAATCAGGAAACACAGTCAAAGAAAACATAATCCTGGGAACAACACGTAAACAAACACACAAACAAATAAACTCCACATCCAGGTCACACGGCACTAGGCTGTTAGTGGAAAAGTGTTGTCTTGACCACCAATTGGCAAAAACTTGAAGCACTCGTTATGGCCCGTATTGTTGCTCCAAACGTCTGGCAATGTCGATGTGCAGTGTGGCTTCCAGCCGCTAATGATCACACAAGGAGCTAACATCATCGGAGTGAAGCAGATGGATCCTCTGACGTGTGTGTGTGTGTGTGTGTGTGTGTGTGTGTGTGTGTGTGTGTGTGTGTGTGTGTGTGTGTGTGTGTGTGTGTTTGTTTGGAGTGCCTAACACTAACTAGTGTATGCTACCATTAACTTGTCCATTGATTTTTTTGTCGACATTTAGAAAGTTTGCAAAGAAAACAGATTGACAATTGCCTGCTACACTGCGTTTCAATTGAACTGTCGATAAAAACAGCTAGACGTAATGTTTCCATTATCCATTTAGGCAAATTGTGCATTAATAAATTGCCTACAACGTGTTGCCACGGTCCGTTTCCATGGTGAAACTTGCATTCATGTAGATCTGTAATAATTGGCTGCTAAAACTTGCATCCAGCCAATCAGAAAAGCAAGACAAAACAATTCAGGCGTTCTTGAAAGTCAAGAAAATCCTTGTCCTGCAAAGAGACATAATTATTAAAGTTGAAAAAATTGATTTAGCAAGCAGTAGGCATTTCAAATTAAATGAGGAATGAGCTTTATAGTTTTATAATTATCTAAACTAATCGGCAACGATCATTTATTTGGGGAAAAACACAGGTTCCATCATCATTTGTCAAAATAAAGAAAGTTGGACAATAAAACAATCCACCCCTGTGGAACAGATAAAACGTGTAGATCTTTAGAATTTGTCTCTCTAGCTGCCGTTTCATGTTTTTTTTTGCGACATTGCTTTTGTCGAACAAACCCGGTCAATGGAAACATGCCTATTTTGTTTACACCTAAAAGGGATTTCAGGCCTCTTTTCTCCCGTAGTCCACAGTGCTTTGGTAGAAAATAGACATTGAATAATTCAGGACCATCCGTTTCCATTTAATTAAAAAAAATGTTTAAAAAAATGTAAACATTTTTTTGTGGGGGGGTTACAGTATATGTTTCATTGGATTTGGACACGGATGTGGGGGAGGGGGGTTTCTAAACTGACATGCATTTTTTTTAAGAAGGTCATACCATGAATCATTTAGCTATTTAATTTTAGAATTTGATGATCCCTTTAGGTATCTATATATATATATAATTTGGCCTTTACTACTAATAGCCCATAGAAACGCTTTGAATAACACATTCATAAATGGCGAAAAAGACAGCCAAAAACATGTATCATAAAGAATAAGGTTTTGAAGTTTCCATCCTGTATCTAGAAGATAAACTCAGCAAAAAAAAGAAATGCCCCTTTTTCAGGACCCTGTCTTTCAAAGATAATTCGTAAAAATCCAAATAACTGCACACATCTTCTTTGTAAAGGGTTTAAACACTGTTTCCCATGCTTGTTCAATGAACCATAAACAACTAATGAACATTCACCTGTGGAACGGTCAACAGCTTACAGACGGAAGGCAATTAAGGTCACAGTTATGAAAACTTAGGACACTAATGAGGCCTTTCTACTGACTCTGAAAAACACCAGGGTCCCTGCTCATCTGTGTAAACATGCCTTAGGCATGCTACAAGGAGGCATGACGACCATAGTACCCTCCAAACTCGTCATAAAGCTCGAGAACCTGGGTCTCGGCCCCACCCTGTGCAACTGGGTCCTGGACTTTCTGACGGGCCGCCCCCAGGTGGTGAGGGTAGGAAACAACACCTCCACCATGCTGATCCTCACCACTGGGGCCCCACAAGGGTGCATTCTCAGCCCTCTCCTGTACTCCCTGTTCACTCATGACTGCGTGGCCATGCACACCTCCAACTCAATGATCAAGTTTGCAGACGACACTACAGTGGTAGGCTTGATTACCAACAACGACGAGACGGTCTACAGGGAGGAGGTGAGGGCACTCGGAGTTTGGTGTCAGGAAAATAATCTCACACTCAACGTCAACAAAACAAAGGAGATTTATCGTGGACTTGAGGAAACAGCAGAGGGACCACCACCCCATCCACATCGACGGGACATTAGTGGAGAAGATGGAACGTCTTAAGTTCCTCGGTGTACACATCACGGACAAACTGAAATGGTCCACCCACACAGACAGTGTGGTGAAGAAGGCGCAACAGCGCCTCTTCAACCTCAGGAGGCTGAAGAAATGTGGCTTTTCACCGGAAAAACCCACAAACGTTTACAGTTGCACAATCGAGGGCGTCCTGTCAGGCTATATCACCGCCTGGTACAGCAACTGCTCCGCCCACAACAGTAAGGCTCTTCAGAGGGTAGTGAGGTCTGCACAACGCATCACCGGGGGAAAACTACCTGCCCTCCAGGACACCTACACCACCTGATGTCACAGGAAGGCCAAAAAGATCAACAAGGACAACAACCACCCGAGCCACTGGCTGTTCACCCCGCTATCATCCAGAAGGCGAGGTCAGTACAGGTGCATCAAAGCTGGAACCAAGAGACTGAAAAACAGCTTCTATCTCAAAGCCAACAGACTGTTAAACAGCCATCACTTACATTGAGTGGCTGCTGCCAACATACTGACTCAAATCTCTAGCCACTTTAACAATAAAAAATTGGATGTAATAAATGTATCACTAGTCACTTTAAACAATGGCACTTTTTATAATGTTTACATACCCTACATTACTCATCTCATATGTATATACTGTACTCTATACCATCTACTGCATCTTGCCTATGCCGTACGGTCATCGCTCATCAATATATTTATATGTACATATTCTTATTCATTCCTTTACACTTGTGTGTATAAGGTAGTTACTGGGAAATTGTTAGATTGCTTGTTAGATATTACTGCACGGTCGGAACTAGAAGCACAAGCATTTCGCTACACTCATATTAACATCTGCTAACCAGGTGTATGTGACCAATAAAATTTGATTTGATATGTGGCTAGGGCAATAAATGTTAATGTCCATACTGTGAGATGCCTAAGACAGCGCTACAGGGAGAGAAGACGGACAACTGATCATCCTCGCAGTGGCAGACCACGTGTAACAACACCTGCACAGGATCGGTACATCCGAACATCACACCTGCGGGACAGGTACAGGATGGCAACAACAGCTGCCCGAGTTACACCAGGAATGCACAATCCCTCCATCAGTGCTCAGACTGTCCGCAATGGGCTGAGAGAGGCTGGACTGAGGGCTTGTAGGCCTGTTGTAAGGCAGGTCGTCCCCAGACATCACTGGCAACAACGTCGCCTGTGGGCATAAACCCACCATCGCTGGTTCAAACAGGACTGGCAAAAAGTGCTCTTCACTGACGAGTCTCTGTTTTGTCTCACCAGGGGTGATGGTCGGATTCGCATTAAACGTTGAAGGAATGAGCGCCTGTACTCTGGAGCGGGATCGATTTGGAGGTGGAGGGTCCGTCATGGTCTGGGGTGGTGTGTCACAACAACATCGGACTGAGCTTGTTGTCATTGCAGGCAATCTCAACGCTGTGCGTTACAGGGAATACATCCTCCTCCCTCATGTGGTATGCTTCCTGCAGGCTCATCCTGACATGACCCTCCAGCATGACAATGCCACCAGCCATACTGCTCGTTCTGTGCGTGATTTCCTGCAAGACACGAATGTCAGTGTTCTGCGATGGCCAGCGAAGAGCCCAGATCTCAATCCCATTGAGCACGTCTGGGACCTGTTGGATCAGAGGGTGAGGGCTAGGGCCATTCCCCCCCCCCCGAGGAGGAGATGCACTGCAGTAATTAATGCAGCTGGTGGTCACACCAGATACTGACTGTTACTTTTGATTTTGACCACCCATTTGTTCAGGGACACATTATTCCATTTCTGTTAGTCACATGTCTGTGAAACTTGGTCAGTTTATGTCTTAGTTGTTGAATCTTGTTATGTTGATACAAATATTTACACGTTAAGTTTGCTGAAAATAAATGCAGTTGACCGTGAGTGGACGTTTCTTTTTTTGCTGAGTTAAGAAAGCTCAGGATATAGTTTTGAGTTTTTTGACAAACACATTTTTTGACAAAACATATTTGTTTGGTGATTTTTGTTATTGTGTTACTTAGAGTGACGCACCGGTGCGTCAATACACTCTATGTTTTAGGCTCTGTTTTCCCTCCCTTTGACGCTACCTCACACTTCCCCGTCATTCCCCAAATCCACAGCCATGTTGGTTGAGCAGAGAAGCTACAGTATTACTAAGAATAGGTAAATCCTTCATTTCTAATGAGATGTCAACATTTGGCAGCCTGGTGGACCACAGTGTGTGCGTTTATATGTATATATGCACGTTCATGCATCTCTGGGCACACATGCTTGTTTTGGTTGAAGTGGGTTTCAATAGATCCTGATTCAATAACCCATCATCTTGCATAGTTGAATATTTCCGAGAGGTTGGCATGCATGAAAAAAAGCTCCCAAGAAGCCAGAGGTTTGCAGACCGACCTCTTTGGCAAGATACAATCAGCGCTGATGCGATAACTTTAGCCAGGTTGAGGAAAACAAATTTTCCTTTGCAATATGAACTCTCTCCACACTCCAGCTATTGGAGATTGTCATTTACATTAAGATCAGATTTGGCGTCCCGCCGCTGAAATCGACTTGTCCTGTTCAGAGCAGTTCAGAAAAGAGGAAACAGCAAAATATACTCTCTTAAAACCTCTAAAGGGTTTGGTTGGACAACAACCAGTGAGATAGCACGGCGTGAAATTCAAAACAAAATAATCTCAAAATTAAAATTCAAGTATTATACGGCATTTTAAAGATACTCTACTCGTTAATCCAATCACAATGTCCGATTTCAAAAAGGCTTTATGGTGAAAGCAAGAGATTAGATTATTTTAGCATAGCACCTTAGCAACCAAAAAAAAATGCCATTTTCCAAGCACGGATAGCCATCACAAAACCAGATATACAGCTAAAATTAAGCACTAACCTTTGACAATCTTCATCAGATGACACTCCTAGGACATCATGTTAGACAATACATGCATTTTATGTTCGATCAAGTTTATATTTATATCCAAAAACCCAATTTTTACATTGGCGTGTGACGTTCAGAAAATGTTTTCTCCCCATAACTACCGGTGAATAGGCACATTTCATTTACAGAAGAACTCATAAACGTTGACAAAATTTATAACAATTATTTAGGGTATTTTTTAACGTAAAATTGTGATAATTTTACAACCGGGCAATAGGTATTCATCCCAGAAGAAAAATAAAAACAACGAAGTCACGCGCATGCACGTCAATAGACACCTGTCCTCAGACTGGCCAGTGATTGACTGAGCCACAATTTTCTGCACGGTAACAGGTGACGAATGAAACCAGTTCTTAAAGATTGTTGACAGCCAATGGAAGAGTTAGGAGGTGCAACGTAAATCCTATGTCACTGTAGTTTTTCAAGGGATTCAAAAGAAAAACTAAATTTCTATTTTCTCCCACTTCCTGATTCAATTTTTCTCAGTTTTTTTGCCTGCCACATGAGTTCTGTTATACTCACAGACACCATTCAAACAGTTTTAGAAACTTCAGAGTGTTTTCTATCCAAATATACTAATAATATGCATATTCTATTTTCTGGGCCAGAGTAGTAACCTGTTTAAATTGGGTACGTTTTTCATCCGGCTGTGAAAATACTGCCCCCTAGCCCCAATTAACCTGTCAAGACTTAACTAATTAAACACGTCTGTCAGTGAGCGTTTGTCAAGACTTAACTAATTAAACACATCTGTCAGTGAGCGTTTGTTAAGACTTAACTAATTAAACACGTCTGTCAGTGAGCGTTTGTTAAGACTTAACTAATTAAACACGTCTGTCAGTGAGCATTTGTTAAGACTTAACTAATTAAACATGTCTGTCAGTGAGCGTTTGTCAAGACTTAACTAATTAAACACATCTGTCAGTGAGCGTTTGTTAAGACTTAACTAATTAAACACGTCTGTCAGTGAGCGTTTGTTAAGACTTAACTAATTAAACACGTCTGTCAGTGAGCGTTAGTCAAGACTTAACTAATTAAACACATCTGTCAGTGAGCGTTTGTCAAGACAACTAATTAAACACGTCTGTCAGTGAGCGTTTGTCAAGACTTAACTAATTAAACAGATCTGTCAGTGAGCATTTGTCAAGACTTAACTAATTAAACACGTCTGTCAGTGAGCGTTTCTCAAGACTTAACTAATTAAACACATTTGTTGGTGAGCTTTTGTCCGTTTGTTTAGCCACTGTTTTAGGCTTGCTTAACACTGTGCTTCCGTTTGGGTGAATGGTACCCAGTGTATGTCTCTCTGTTCTGAATGAGCTCTAGTTAGAATGTAATTAGGAGTGTAAGCGCAAGCCAACAATCCCATCATACAGGACGACTGATTGGCTGATGACTTCCATTTAGTTATATCAAGCTTTAATTACTTTTGGGAAGGGGAGCTGTGAAGAATGTACAAATCACAGGCAAAGCCCAAAGCCTCGTTACCTTAACATGTGTGAGTGCAATCCCCCCTGCTAACTACTCTTCCCTGCCAACAAAGCTGCTGTCCCATGTTCAAGTTAATCAAACTTGTTTATAATATCTCCATTCATGGACAAATACAATGTTTTAACGTGTGGACGTCAGATTAAATCCTACACTCCACCGACCTTGACCAAATTAAACGAATCAATCTCACGTGGGCAACTGGTAGCGTACACTCTTAATCATCTGATTTAGGAGCTTTGCCGCTATACATGATGTGATGTATGGCCTGGTCTGTTGATCACTAGAACGGGACAGGCCACGCCAGCAGGATCCTAACCCAGGGGTATTCAACCAAGCATTTACCGCTCCATTGGGGTCCTCGGAATTACTACAGGGGTTCTGCAAAAAATCAGAAAAGAAAAAAGTGGAAAGAAATGTTTTTATTTCAATATTTTTATGAATATCGCTAATAACTACAAAATTAACACATTTTGAATAATATACCTACAGTAGAAAAGGGAACACAATCTTCTTTCTAATGATGCCAACTTTCTTTCTCAACCTCTAATATTGAGCAAATTACACTCACTGGAGCTAATTACACTCGCTGAAGAATCTGACATAGGCCTTGAAAAAGCACCCGTGAGTACCATTCACAAGTGCCGCAGGCTACCGGTAAGCTTTCTCGACTTAGGGCTCTATTGAATCCGTATCGCGGAAGTTCAGCATTACATTGTGATTTCAATTTAAAGGTTTCCCTGGGGGCGGGGGTTCTTGTGTAAGCTTATTAAACCCATGTGCAACATGAACAATTGTTTACCTACTTATATATATTTTTTTATCGTATTTATATCAGTTTTATTTCTATGTATCTGTTGTTCATTAGGAGGTGCCTGTCTGTCTAAAGGGGGACAGCCCTAACGTGATTCAGCGCTCAGTTTACTCCGTTTTTTAAAATGTTATTGTACATTGGTTGGTCGGTTGGTATCTTTGTAATATTTGTATCCAGCCTGTCATTGGATGTGTTTTATTGGCAGTGTCATCCATCCTGTCATTGGATGTGTTTTATTGGCAGTGTCATCCATCCTGCCATTGGATGTGTTTTATTGGCAGTGTCATCCATCCTGTCATTGGATGTGTTTTATTGGCAGGGTCATCCATCCTGTCATTGGATGTGTTTTATTGGCAGTGTCATCCATCCTGCCATTGGATGTGTTTTATTGGCAGTGTCATCCATCCTGTCATTGGATGTGTTTTATTGGCAGTGTCATCCATCCTGTCATTGGATGTGTTTTATTGGCAGTGTCATCCATCCTGCCATTGGATGTGTTTTATTGGCAGTGTCATCCATCCTGCCATTGGATGTGTTTTATTGGCAGTGTCATCCATCCTGCCATTGGATGTGTTTTATTGGCAGGGTCATCCATCCTGCCATTGGATGTGTTTTATTGGCAGTGTCATCCATCCTGCCATTGGATGTGTTTTATTGGCAGTGTCATCCATCCTGCCATTGGATGTGTTTTATTGGCAGGGTCATCCATCCTGCCATTGGATGTGTTTTATTGGCAGGGTCATCCATCCTGCCATTGGATGTGTTTTATTGGCAGGGTCATCCATCCTGCCATTGGATGTGTTTTATTGGCAGTGTCATCCATCCTGCCATTGGATGTGTTTTATTGGCAGTGTCATCCATCCTGCCATTGGATGTGTTTTATTGGCAGGGTCATCCATCCTGCCATTGGATGTGTTTTATTGGCAGGGTCATCCATCCTGCCATTGGATGTGTTTTATTGGCAGGGTCATCCATCCTGCCATTGGATGTGTTTTATTGGCAGTGTCATCCATCCTGCCATTGGATGTGTTTTATTGGCAGGGTCATCCATCCTGCCATTGGATGTGTTTTATTGGCAGGGTCATCCATCCTGCCATTGGATGTGTTTTATTGGCAGGGTCATCCATCCTGCCATTGGATGTGTTTTATTGGCAGTGTCATCCATCCTGCCATTGGATGTGTTTTATTGGCAGTGTCATCCATCCTGCCATTGGATGTGTTTTATTGGCAGGGTCATCCATCCTGCCATTGGATGTGTTTTATTGGCAGTGTCATCCATCCTGCCATTGGATGTGTTTTTACTAATGCGATTGCTGACTTGAGGATTTATTTAATTGGTGTCTGGGTATTATTGTCTTAGCAGGGACTTCAGCTGTCATATTAGGGTTTATTTGGCAACTCTGTACCATTTGTCTGAGACCCCAAAATATAAAGTGTTGTGAGCTTGTGATTTGAACTTGTGAATTATCATCCTCTAACACAGCTTAGTCAATAGTTGGCCCTCCAGTCCTGTAGACTGATAAAACAAGAATGGAACAATGTGTGAAAGGAGAAGAGGAGAAAAACAACTACCTGGGGAAAAACAGTGTAAAAACAGCAGGGTTGCCTGTAAATAAAAAAGCCCATGAGAATTAATTTATTGCAGAAAAAAACAATATAAATATTTCATAAAAAAACATCTATATATAAAAGTGTCTTAACAAACACTGCAGTGATTAAATTGTGTTAAAAAAACATAACATAAAAAAATAAACACCTAAAATTATAAATATACTATTTGCTGAGAAACGTGTTCTGAGCCACTTTCTCAAAAGGTTTTCCCTAGAGTTGTTCTGTGAAAAAAATTAAGATAAACAAAAATTTGCAAATTGCCAGAGCTTTATATCCTCATGTCTCTCGCTACACTGTGTTTTTGTAATTTAGCCGTACCTAAGAGACTATACTGCCTCAGCAAAATAACCTCCTGCATCTTTTTACTTAACCGTGGAGACAGAATTTACCGACTAGGCCTATAAATCACAGAACAGACTTGGCTAACTGGATTTAAAGGGGTGATGTTTTAAATGTCGTCGTAGAAAAACAGTAGCCAATATTGTAATAATGGCAAGTCACTGTAGTACGTAGATAAGGCCAGGGTTGTATTAAATGTGCTTATAGGGGGGAATTTCCAGCTGAGTTAAGCATATGTAAATGGAATATAATTCCCTTTTTATTCAACTTTTCTCTTTACCCCTATTCTGACCTTGAACTTAAGAATTATAATATCATGCTATTCACCCTGCTGTTCGTTTGGGAGGGAGATCAAAGAAATGAAGTTATGGCGGAGGTGGGGTCTACAGACACACCGTATTATGACCTAGACTTCACCATCTCATCATTCCACCACACCATTCTCCACGCGCTGGCCTTTACTAATCAATAAGAGTTATTGATAAGAGCTAGGTAAACGAGCGAGCTGCTTGGGTAAGTTTTAGATCTATTTTAACTTATTATCGCTAAAAACACATGTGAAACCAGTCACAGGGCAGCAAACTGAAGCACACCAACATGTTGCCTTTCCAACAGCAACAGTCATTATTACCCTCTAATATCTCATAGATTGAACACGGCAATATTCAGGATGAATCAATCCACTGTATTTTTGATTCACCAGTATATTTTGTGCTTATAGGCTTTCTTCGCTGATCCTTAATACACACAACTGTTCCCTCCATATCAACTCAACTGTTCCCTCCATATCAACTCAACCGTTCTCTCCATATCAACTCAACCGTTCCCTCATATCACTTCAATTGTTCCCTCCATATCACCTCAATCGTTCCCTCATATCACCTCAATCGTTCTCTCCATATCACCTCAATCGTTCCATCATATTACCTCAATCGTTCCCTCCATATCAACTCAACTGTTCCCTCCATATCACCTCAATCGTTCCCTCCATATCAACTAAACTGTTCCCTCCATATCAACTCAACCGTTCCCTCCATATCAACTCAACCGTTCCCTCCATATCAACTCAACTGTTCCCTCCATATCACCTCAACCGTTCCCTCCATATCAACTCAACCGTTCCCTCCATATCAACTCAACCGTTCCCTCCATATCAACTCAACCGTTCCCTCCATATCAACTCAACCGTTCCCTCCATATCAACTCAACTGTTCCCTCCATATCACCTCAACCGTTCCCTCCATATCAACTCAACCGTTCCCTCCATATCAACTCAACCGTTCCCTCCATATCAACTCAACCGTTCCCTCCATATCAACTCAATCGTTCCTCCATATCACCTCAACTGTTCCCTCTAATGAAATGGCTACCCAGACTATTTGCATTGCCCCCCCCCCCCCCCCCCTTCTACACTGCTGCTGCTACTACTCTCTGTTATTATCTATGCATAGTTACTTTCACCTTTTTAAATAAAGGTGAAATAAAAAATAACTCTACATACATGTTCATATTACTTCAATTACCTGGATTTACCAGTGCCCCCGCACATTGACTCTGTACCGTAATCCCCTGTATACAGCCTCCACATTGACTCTGTATCGTAATCCCCATGTATACAGCCTCCACATTGACTCTGTACCGTAATCCCCTGTATAGAGCCTCCACATTGACTCTGTACCATAATCCCCTGTATACAGCCTCCACATTGACTCTGTACCGTAATCCCCTGTACATAGCCTCGCTACTGTTATTTTACTGTTGCTCTTTAATTAATGCCTTTTATTTTTTAGGTATTTTTCTTAAAACTGCATTGTTGGTTAAGGGCTTGTAAATAAGCATTTCACTGTAAGGTCTACACCTGTTGTATTCGGCGCATGTGACTAATACTATATGATTTCATATATTTTAGTGAGTCTGTAGAGAAAATTCGAATTACGGTACACCAAATGTAAAAGGATGGCTTTAGAATAGTAAACAAATAAATAATAAATAAATAATATAAATAATTTAAATATGCTGAAAACCCTATTGAATGAAAACTCCACAAAAAAAACATATGTTTCCCAGCAAGTGGCAGGGTTTTCAGCGGTTTAATGAAATGTATTTCAGCGCGGCGCAAGGGAACCACAGGCATACGTTTCCTAAGTCTGAATCGGGCCCTAAATGCGTGAAACCATGGTAACGTAGACCCGGATTCACCGTGTGTGTTTGAACCAGGTGTCGGTTAGCCCCGCAGGTTGGTCTCAATGCAGCTGTGTGAGATGGACCACACGCAGCTGTTCACGTTCACTTTGGCCGTAACTCTCTCAAATGACAGTAAATTGCAGAGTAAGAGTGTGGAATGACAGTTATTGTATCCCCTTCAAATCACAGTGCAATCTATATTCACTTAAACAAGAGTGAGACACTTCACACAATGCTAACTGGTCAAACACGTGGCTATTCAACACAGTGTATTCAACGAATTAAAGTTGTTGTTGAGCCAATTTGGAGATGTAATTTTGATCTGCACTACATGACCAAAAGTATGTGGACACCTGCTCGGTGTGTGTGTGTGTGTGTGTGTGTGTGTGTGTGTGTGTGTGTGTGTGTGTGTGTGTGTGTGTGTGTGTGTGTGTGTGTGTGTGTGTGTGTGTGTACGTGTACGTGCATGTGTGGGTGGGTGTGTCACTGTAGCTAACTAACACATTTTCGGTCACAGTATTAGTTCCCATCAAGCATAGAGAAAGTGAACCGTAAGTCTGTGGCGATGACGTGAACATCTTTTCCATTGCTGTGTGTTGACTGTTTTCCGTGACCAACCGTGGCCTATTTGGGGTAGAGATGTGTGTGTGTGCGTTCACATGTGTATGCGTGTGTGTGCCTATATGTGTGTGCGTGTGCTTTCATGTGTGTGTGTGTGTGTGTGTGTGTGTGTGTGTGTGTGTGCTATCACCGGTCAGGTGTCCTCCCCTAGGCCTCACAGATATCTTCAGTCATTATCCTCATCATCACTCTGCAGGTGCTCTTTGCCAACGACTCTCCTTCTTTTGTGATGTTGTTTGGTTCGCTCGCCCATGAGGCCTGTCCAAACGCAGCTCATCAGTGGCCTGAGGTGATGCAAACTGATACATTCTGCTGGAGCATGGTAACGTAGTGAGGAGAGGGGGGACAAGGAATGGGTCGAGGGAAGAATTGAGGTGAATATTTCAGTCCTTTTACAGCTGTGCTGTATCTAGGGATCGGTTAGGAACAGGTCACTACAGGTCACTACAGGTCACCAGAGGTCACCAGAGGTCACCAGAGGTCACCAGAGGTCACAAGAGACTAAGCTCATTGGGTGATTTAAGGTTCATGATATAAACTCAGCAAAAACAGAAACGTCCTCTCAATGTCAACAGCGTTTATTTTCTGCAAACTTAACGTGTAAATATTTGTATGAACATACAGTGAGGGAAAAAAGTATTTGATCCCCTGCTGATTTTGTACGTTTGCCCACTGATAAAGAAATGATCAGTCTATAATTTTAATGGTAGGTTTATTTGAACAGTGAGAGACAGAATAACAACTAAAAAATCCAGAAAAAACGCATGTCAAAAATGTTATAAAATGATTTCAATTTTAATGAGGGAAATAAGTATTTGACCCCTCTGCAAAACATGACTTAGTACTTGGTGGCAAAACCCTTGTTGGTAATCACATAGGTCAGACGTTTCTTGTAGTTGACCACCGGGTTTATAGACATCTCAGGAGGGATTTTGTCCCACTCCTCTTTGCAGATCTTCTCCAAGTCATTAAGGTTTCGAGGCTGACGTTTGGCAACTCAAACCTTCAGCTCCCTCCACAGATTTTCTATGGGATTAAAGTCTGGAGACTGGCTAGGCCACTCTAGGACCTTAATAATAATGTGCTTCTTCTTGAGCCTTTGCTGCCTTGGCCGTTTGTTTTGGGTCATTGTCATGCTGGAATATCCATCCACGACCCATTTTCAATGCCCTGGCTGAGGGAAGGAGGTTCTCACCCAAGATTTGATGGTACATGGCCCCGTCCATCATCCCGTCAAATGATGCGGTGAAGTTGTTCTGTCCCCTTAGCAGAAAAACACCCCCAAAGCATAATGTTTCCACCTCCATGTTTGACGGTGGGGATGGTGTTCTTGGGGTCATAGGCAGCATTCCTCCTCCTCCAAACAAGGCGAGTTCACCCAGTTGTCCTCTGAATCATTCAGATGTTCATTGGCAAACTTCAGACGGGCATGTATATGTGCTTTCTTGAGCAGGGGGAACTTGCGGGCGCTGCAGGATTTCAATCCTTCACGGCGTAGTATGTTACCAATTGTTTTCTTGGTGACTATGGTCCCAGCTGCCTTGAGATCATTGACAAGATCCTCCCGTGTAGTTCTGGGCTGATTCCTCACCGTTCTCATGATCATTGCAACTCCACGAGGTGAGATCTTGCATGGAGCCCCAGGCCGAGGGAGATTGACAGTTCTTTTGTGTTTCTTCCATTTGCGAATAATGCCACCAACTGTTGTCACCTTCTCACCAAGCTGCTTGGCGATGGTCTTGAAGCCCATTCCAGCCTTGTGTAGGTCTACAATCTTGTCCCTGACATCCTTGGAGAGTTCTTTGGTCTTGGCCATGGTGGAGAGTTTGGAATCTGATTGATTGATTGCTTCTGGCTCCCAGGTGTCTTCTATACAGGTAACAAACTGAGATTAGGAGCACTCCCTTTAAGAGTGTGCTCCTAATCTCAGCTCGTTACCTGTATATTTGACCCCCTCTCTGATTGAGAGGGGGTCAAATACTTTTTTCCCTCATTAAAATGCAAATCAATTTATAACATTTTTGTCATGCGTTTTTCTGGATTTTCTGTTGTTATTCTGTCTCTCACTGTTCAAATAAACCTACCATTAAAATTATAGACTGATCATTTCTTTGTCAGTGGGCAAACGTACAAAATCAGCAGGGGATCAAATACTTTTTCCCTCACTGTAACTTTATGTCTCAACAACTGAGACATAAACTGAACAAGGTTCACAGACATGTAACTAACAGAATGTGTCCCTGAACAAAGGGGGGGGGGGGGTCAAAATCAAAAGGAACAGTCAGTATCTGGTGTGACCACCAGCTGCATTAAGTACTGCAGTGCATCTCCTCCTCATGGACTGCACCAGATTTGCCAGTTCTTGCTGTGAGATGTTACCCCACTCTTCCACCAAAGCACCTGCAAGTTCCCAGACATTTCTGGGGGGAATGGCCCTAGCCCTCACCCTCTGATCCAACAGGTCCCAGACGTGCTCAATGGGATTGAGATCTGGGCTCTTTGCTGGCCATCGCAGAACACTGACATTCGTGTCTTGCAGGAAATCACGCACAGAACGAGCAGTATGGCTGGTAGCATTGTCATGCTGGAGGGTCATGTCAGGATGAGCCTGCAGGAAGGGTACCACATGAGGGAGGAGGATGTCTTCCCTGTAACGCACAGCGTTGAGATTGCCTGCAATGACAACAAGCTCAGTCCAATGATGTTGTGACACACCACCCCAGACCATGACGGACCCTCCACCTCCAAAATCGATCCCGCTCCAGAGTACAGGCCTCGGTGCAAAACTCATTCCTTCGACAATAAACGCGAATCCGACCATTACCCCTGATGAGACAAAACTGTGACTCATCAGTGAAGAGCACTTTTTGCCAGTCCTATCTGGTCCAGCGACGGTGGGTTTGTGCCCATAGGCGACGTTGTTGCCGGTGATGTCTGGTGAGGACCTGCCTTACAAGCCCTCAGTCCAGCCTCTCTCAGCCTATTGCGGACAGTCTGAGCAGTAATGGAGGGATTGTACATTCCTGGAGGAAATCTGGCAGTTGTTGTTGCCATCCTGTACCTGTCCCGCAGGTGTGATGTTCGGATGTACCGATCCTGTGCAGGTGTTGTTACACATGGTCTGCCAGTGCGAGGACGATCAGTTGTCCATCCTGTCTCCCTGTAGCTCTGTCTTAGGCATCTCACAGTACGGACAATGCAATTTATTGCCCTGGCCACATCTGCAGTTCTCATGCCTCCTTGCAGCATGCCTAAGGCACGTTCACGCAGATGAGCAGGGACCCTGGGCATCTGTCATTTGGTGTTTTTCAGGGTCAGTAGAATGGCCTCTTTAGTGTCCTAAGTTTTCATAACTGTGACCTTAATTGCCTACCGTCTGTAAGCTGTTAGTGTCTTAACGACCGTTCCACAGGTGCATGTTCATTAATTGTTTATGGTTCATTGAACAAGCATGGGAAACAGTGTTTAAACCCTTTACAATGAAGATCTGTGAAGTTATTTGGATTTTTATGAATTATCTTTGAAAGACAGTCCTGAAAATAACATTTCTTTTTTTGCTGAGTTTACTATACGGTATATGCATTGTATTCTATATCAATTTACTTGGTTCCTCTGTAGGATAAACTATGCCCCAAACCGAACAGTCAAGTCTGGTGATAGATTTATACTCAAGGCTGTGCAGTAAGTACATTAAAATCCCAATAACAACCAGTATTTTTCTTATGCTGTTGTCTGTTTAGCTATTTGTTTCCATTACTGGCCGCTGGATGCTCTCTCTCTGTCTCCCTCCCTGCCTGCCTCCATCCCCCTCCATCCCTCCCTCCCATGCCTCCCTCCATCCCCCTCCATCCCTCCCTCCCCCTCCATCCCTCTCCATCTATCCCTCCATCCTTCCCTCCCCTGCCTCCATCCCTCCCTCCCATGCCTCCCTCCATCCCCCTCCATCCCTCCCTCCCCCTCCATCCCTCCCTC